>NC_140614.1:22996145-23596145 GCF_057381915.1 Diplotaxodon limnothrissa | reverse complement strand
ATTCACGGCTGCTGATTTTGTAAAACAGCAGTTTGGGAGGCTGTCCAGGTTTCTGTAGATACCAGCTGAGATCATCATCAACTCCTTCACTGGCTGTACAGCTCAGAGAGACCGTCTCCCCCAAAGCAGCAGCTTTAAACACAGGAGACTGAGTCACAGATGAACTGGCATCTGATCCTGGAAATTAAAATATGTTACTTTGTTAAAATGACAGTGTGATGTAAAGTACAACATAACAGAGAATATAACAGAACCACATCACTCATCACCTTGAAGTCTGAGCATGATTGTGATCAGCAGTGAAGTCAGTAACATCATCATCATTATGATAAATCTCACTGTCAGAGACTCTGCACAGATGCTGGTTCTTCTTAAACTGGTTTAGGATCAGTGAAGCACAGCAAGCATTCAAAACAGAACCTACAAACAAATACCTGTTTTTGTATGTGTGTGTGTGTGTGTGTGTGTGTGTGTGAGAGAGAGAGAGAGAGAGAGAGAGAGAGAGAGAGAGAGAGAGAGAGAGAGAGAGAGAGAGAGAGAGAGAGAGAGAGAGAGAGAGAGACTAGTTATTCTCATTGCAGTTAAAAAAACTCTACACCCGCAGCCTTCAGCCAAAGTGAAGAAATTTTTTATGCAGCCATGAATCATTGTGTAAACACTTCACTACCATGGTAACCCACAGTAATAATCTGCAGCATCTACTGCCTGAAGATCACTGGTGGATAAAGTGTACTGAGAACCAGATCTACTGCCTTGGAGTCAAGATGGAGTTCCTGAGTTTGGGAGGCTGTCCAGGTTTCTAAAGGTACCAAGTCCAGCAACTCCCTGTGGTACTGATGGTCACAGTGCCTGACAGGCTTGGCTTAACAGAGTCAGAAAACTTTTGGCAAATGACTTTGAAATGAGGACTAAAATGATGTGAATCTTGAGGAAAAAACAACAGAAAATGTATCAGGTTAAATCAGAGAAACATGAGCAGCACAAACAGAATTAAAAACAATCAAATAAAACAACTCTCACCTTGACTCAGAAAGCCAAACATTATAACCTGAGTTACTGGAAACATCACTTGACCCTGACCACTGCTCAGAGTAGAGCTTCAGCAGTGTTTTCTGTTTTTGTTTTAAGTTTTATTCTGGGAATTGTGGCTTTCTGTCTTGTATTTCCTCTTTTACCTCTTTTAAAACACCCACGTCCAGTGTTCAGTGTTTTGGGTTTTGCTTCACTGTTGTCTTGTCTAATTAGGTTCAGCTGTGTCTCCCTCCTGTCTGCCATTTTCTTGTTACCTTGTGTGTATATTTAGTGCGTGGTTACCTCTGTTCTTCGTTGCCGGTACATGTATTGCATTACTCCCCAACACTGGAGGCTATAAGCAGATTCTGTTTCTGTGCTGTGATGAGCTCTGAAACATGACTGAAACTCTTCAAATAAGCCATTCCTCTGCAGATGATCTGTTAGCTTTTTGACAACTACTCTTTCAAGAATGTTTGACATGAAAGAAAGCTAAGACTAATTAGCTAAGACTGCTGGGTCAAGAGAAGGCTTTTTAAGTAAGTGTTTAACTACTGCCAGCTTGAAGGCCTGTGGTACATAGCCGATTACTAGAGACAGGTTGATCATGTTTAAGATTGAAGCATTAATTAATGGCAGGACTTCTTTGCGCAGTCTTGTAGGAATGGGGTCTAAAAGACACGTTGATGGTTTGAGGAAGCAGTTACTGAAGTTAACTCAGAAAGACCAACTGGAGAAAAAGACTCTATATGAATATTAATGGCACTGAAAGTTGCTGTAGATAATGTTACATCTGTGAGACGATTATGAGTATTTTTTCTCTCTAATGGTTCAAATTTTATTTGTGAAGAAGTTCATGAAGTCATTACTAGTTAACATTAAAGGAACGGTTGAGTCAACAGCGCTCTGATTTTTTTGTCAGCATGGCTACAGTGCTGAAGAGAAACCTTGGGTTGTTCTTATTTTCTTTAATCAGTGATGAATAGAAAGATGTTCTAGCTTTACATAGGGCTTTCTTATAATGCAGCAAACTAAAGCAAAAAGATGATCTTCTAACTTTGTTTTACACCATTTCGTCTCCAGCTTATAAGTTATCTGCTTTAAGGTGCGTGTTTGAGAGTTATACCACAGAGTCAAGTACTTTTGATTTGAGGATCTCTTTTTCACATGAGCTACAGTAACCAGAGTCATACTTAGTGAGGAGGCAAAATTGTTAACAAGATGATCGACCTCTGTTGGAGCAGTGTTCAGGTAGCTGCCCTGCTCTATGTTGGTACAGGGCATTGAAGATGATAACAGTGAGTGAATTATATTCTTAAATTTAGTTACAGCACTTTCAGAAAGACATCTACTGTGATGAAGTCTACTCTCCACTGCTGTGTAATCAATTATTGTACTTAGAACAGGATTAGACCAGATAAGGTTTTCAGGAAACACTGTTAAATGTTCAGTTTCTATGCCACATGTTAAAACAAGATCTAGAGTGTGATTAAAGTGGTGGGTGGGTTCTTTTACATTTTGAGAGAAGCCAATTGAGTCTAATGACAGATTAAATGCCTTGTTGAGTTTGTCATTTTTAGCTTCTACATGGATGTTAAAATCACCGACAATAATTATTTTATCTGAGCTGAGCACTAAATCAGATAAAAAGTCTGAGAAATCAGACAGAAACTCTGTGTAAGGCCCAGGTGGATGATAGATGTGAACAAATAAGACTGTTTTTGGGGGGTTTTCCAGCCCGGGTGAATCAGAATCAGAATCAGAAACTTTATTGTCATTGTCACGAGAACAACGAAATGAAGAATGGTCCCCGATCATTGCATCATCCCTAGCAATATCAAAATATAAATAAAACAATAAAATTCAATAAATAAAACATGTTTAAGCATCAGGCTTTGAAATGAATTAAAACTCTGTCTTGGTCTGTGGTTGGTTAATAAGCTGGTGTGATAAATTGCTGGCACACCTCCGCCTTCGAGGTTTCTTGGAGGTGTTGATTCATTTAAACTAACATAATCATCCTGCTGTAACTCAGACTTATTCTTCCTGCCCTTTAATATAGACCTGGAATTGTCTTCAGCAGGACTACATCAATCAGGAAAAAAACCTATCTGCTATTTGTTGGTCTCATTTTAGCTGCTAAAACAGCCCTGAACAGTTGAAACATGGACTCCATTAGATCTCTGAAAGTTTCCTGCTGTATCATTCAATTCCTGTAAGTTGTAAGGTGGGGCATCCATGGATCAGAATTGTTTGTGCAGCGCATCTCACACATGTTTCGATGGGATTGAAATCTGTGGGATTTGGAGACAAAGTCAACACTGCAAACTCATTGTTGTGCTCCTCAAACCATTTCTGAACCACTTTTGCTTGGCAGGAGAACACATTATCCTGCTGAAAGAGGCCACAGCGAATAAATATAATTTCTACGAAAAGCCTGCAACAACGCTTCGGTAGGGGGTAAGTGCCAAAGTAGAATCCACATGGATGGCAGGACCCAAGGTTTCCCAAACAGATCACACTTCCTCCTACAGTGCATCCTGGTACCTGGTGTTCTTCAGTTAAGCAATGCACACACATGTTATTTAAAAGAACATGTGATTAATCAGACAACATTCGCATGCCCATTGTTGGCGCTTTTAGTGGTGGGCACCCTGACTGGTCTGTGACTATGCAGCCACACACACAACAAACTGTGAGATAAGATAAGGAGAAATAATCAGTGTTACTCACTCGCGGCTCTCCAACGGGAGATTGAGAGACCAGTGTTGGACTGTAGAACTGCTTTGAAATTAATATGAGCTGTTCGCACTAAAGTAAAAACCACCATCACTTATGCGGATACCCCTTTGGCGCCAGCTGCGGTCTCAAGGCTGGAGCTGAACAACAACACCCTGATAACGACTGTTTTTAGTCTGTTTCTTCCCATTCCATGCAAGGCCACCTGGGTTGGCTGGAAGACTGTTTACTTAGCCTACCAGGGCGAAGGACACTGTCTCAGCTGAACTCTGGACACGCACACACATACATATACACTGATATGCACACACTCATCCCCCCTCCCTTTCCAAACGCCTTCGACGCTTATTCCCTTCTGATGCTGACGGTAGATCAAGGAGACCAGCGCATGCAGGCCCGGATGTACTGTCTAATTTGGCTGTCTCTCACCCTTTACCCACCCCTGTTGCTTGTCTTGTTTCTTTGGTGTATTAAGAGTTTTTTCATGTGCTATGTGCAGAGGTGTTTTTTTCTGTTCTCAAACTGATCTCCCTGTTGGAGCTCAGTCTGGGGGGAGTTATTTTTTTCTCCTTATCTTTCCTCATGTGGTGCATTTTCCATTGTTACACCTCTCTGACCTGTCTTCCCCATGTGATGTTTTGTGTAATGTATGTATGGTCGGAGGGTAAGATGGCGCCGCCATTGCGTGCAATAGTTCGGCAGCCTTATGAAATTTCCCCTTGTGGGACTAATAAAGGTATATCAATCAATCAATCAATCAATCAATCAATCAATCAATCAATCAATCACTTCCCCTGTCATTGGTTATAATGATATGCCTGATTGGTGTATACAGAATACAGAACTTCTTACAGTCCTTTTGCATAGCAAGTAAATAATGTCTGCCTGTGTGTGTGATGGCTGCAAATGCAGTCACACTAAATGAAAAAAATATATATATATATATGGAAAAGAAAAAAGTGACATTACAGTGTTTTCATCTGCTGAAAATCAAAATTTTTTAGAAAAAAAAACAGGAACATGGCTTTGGTGTGCTGGCAAAACATACTACCTAAACTTGTTATGATCTATTAAATGTCTTTTTTTTTTTTGTCACATGCACATGTTTTTATCCACCTGATGTAACCCAAAAAACCAAAGAAGGAACCTGATGTCCAGTGCAGGAAAGGTTATTAAGTCCAATCTCATCATGATCTGATGATGAGATCATGATTCCTTATATATGACAGACTCACACCCACGATAGTCAACATGAGCTTATTGCGATAACCACAGGTTGTCCTTTTGGTACTTTAGGTTTTGTACTGACAGAACTACTGATACAACAGCACTCCAAGGCTTAGCCAAGAGAATTGGTTGAAAGTAGATCTGTGGTAATGCAAAGATCAGAGAAGCTGGGCATGAACTCACAGTGGGAAAAGTGAAACGAACAATATGATCAATATGATTTTTGAAGAAAACTTTGTGTGAGAGAGATCACTGCTAAAAAGTGCAGACAACAACAAGTTAAACCTTCGATCAAGCTTTAATGATTTTCATGGGACGATATTGGGAATATAAAGCTTAAAAAATATAAACAAACAAACAACAAAGTCTTAATGCAATGTGACTATTAGGGGAATGTAAAAAAGAAACAAGAAAAGTGTGAATCGGTGGAACCAGATGTTTAAAAAAAATCCTTATTTCAAAATTCCCCCGAAGAAGTGTTGATGAGTATTTAGTGCTTGGTGAAGTTACTGTGTTCACTGGTCTGTGTCAGTTTCTTCCTCTTCTTAGCTGCAGTCAGTTCTTGCTGTAACAGCTCAGTGTCTCTGCAGTCTGACTGAGGGAGGTTTTTGTACGAGTACAAATCACTGTGTGAACACATCAGCACTGTTTATTTCATGGTAACTCTGACAGTAGTAAACTGCTGCATCTTCAGCCTGAACTCCACTGATGGTCATAGAGAAGTCAGAGCTGCTTCCACTGCCACTAAATCGAGATGGTGTTCCTGACTCAAGTGTTTTTGCCCATTTTATTAAGAGCTTTGGAGTCTGTTCAGACTTCTGCTGATACCAGAATACATAATCATCATCATCAGAATCTCTGTAAACATCTTGGCTGGTCCTACAGGTCAGAGTGACAGTGGATCCAGGAGTAGATGTCACTACTGGAGGTTGAGTCACAGTCACCTGACCGCTGCATCCTGCAGACAGAAACAAATCATTCATTTATCAGCAGAAATCAATGAGAGAAAAAGCAGCACATCATGTTTGAAATGTTGCTGAGTGAATGAACCTGTAAAACAGCAGCAGGTCAGCGTCCAGATGAGGATGGTGATGAGAGTCATGGTGGTTGTGCTTTCTGCTGTGTTGACTGACAGATGTGAGTCCTGCAGTGTTGAACTCACAGGACTATAAACCTTCTCAGTTCTCTGGAGGATCAGCTGATGATGCAAAGCCTCCTCTCTATGGAAATCATTTCTCTGCTCTCAACACACTGAAGGCAACGTAGGCACAAAGTCAGAAGAATAATTGATTGAATTAATACCATTAATAATTTTATGCCATAGAGAAAAACATATTTGGAAACATATTTACGTATTTTTAACACCTGGATTAAAATGGCACTCTGGTCTGTATGCTCATTTTTGATTTTGATATCATAAATACAATATACCTGTATAACGTTCTTAAGTATATTGTCATAGTTTCACAATTCATGCTTTTTTGAGGCATTTCTGGTTGCTGTTTTAAACAGTGTTTTGTGTGTTTTAAAAAATTTATATGTGTAATGTGAAAATTCCGTTTTGTCGTTCAGTTCTTAATACTCAAAATACAGTAATGACAATTATGATTTAAATTCATTAAATAATTTTAAGTCACTTTAGTCAAATCATCTTCTGCATTTAATCAGGTGTACTGTGATGTTTTACTTGAAAAAAAGGTTCATTTTCAGTGGTTAGAGGTTTGTTCAGAGTGCAGGAGGTTTTTGTACGGCCACTTAATGAGTTTGTATCACCGTGGTACACTTTTGGTGGAGGAACCAAACTCATCGTTGGCTGTAAGTACCAGAAATTTGTCATTTTTGATAAACATAGTATTTATTAAGCATTTAAATCAATCTATTAAACAGAACTTTAATTAAATTCAGTGATTATTATTAATGTCATGGCAACATTTTGGAAGAACTTTTCTTAAATCAATATTGATTCGGTCTTTTAAGGAACTGAACTTACAGAAAACAAATTTTGATGGTTTTTTGGGTTCATTTCACTTTAAATATTATCCGGTTACAATAATAAAATCTGTGATAGTGACGTTTTAGCTGACTTTGATTTAAAATGTATTTTTACTCAGGAATTATAAAATAAAAACAAATATTGAATTATGTTTTGTCGACTTATATTAGAAAAAGGAAATTAACTCAGTATATTTAGATCAATTTTGTGTTCATGGTTGATCAATTTTAAATGAAGTTTAAAGGAAGTGAAAGAAACAGATGTGAAGTTTTAACTGTATTCTCATGAGTGCTTTAGCTTTGTCAGTTTCAAATAAGAAAATTATCACAGGGTCAAGTTATTAACTGTAAAACATACTGAAATAATAAAGGTTTGATCAATAATCACTAAATATATATTTATTCCTATGTTTGTACATTTGTATCTCTTTTTTCGGTTATCTTCAACCTTTTCTCCTCCAGCGGGTGTGGTGAGGCCCACCCTCACTGTCCTCCCTCCATCCAAAGAGGAAGACAAACAGAGTAGTGCCACTGTGGTGTGTTTGGCCACCGGGGGCTTCCCCTCAAACTGGAATTTGGGCTGGAAGGTGGGGAGCACCAGCACATCCTCAGGGGTTTCAACCAGCCTGGAAGTCTTGGGGACAGACGGCCGCTACAGCTGGAGCAGCACCCTGAGCCTCTCCGCAGACCAGTGGAAGAAGGCGGGCTCAGTGAGCTGTGAGGCCAGTCTGAGTGGACAGAGCCCCGTCACTCAAACCCTGGACCCTGACCACTGCTCAGAGTAGAGCTTCAGCAACACTTCCTTTCTGCATATGATGTGTTTTATATGTTTCTGCTGTTGCGATATTTCTGCAAACATTTGACTTTCTAATGATGTGCATGCTAAGTTTATCAGCTAATATTATCCATGTCGACTTTAAAAAAGGGTGTAATAAAAGTAAAAATCACAAAATAAAATCACAGCTTAAGAAAAATCACTTTTGTTTTGTTCTTGGGGAGAAGCTTTTAAAGGCTTATTTGTGTGCAAAGTCAGCGATTGCTGTTGACCTTTGAAACAAAAGATAAAGATACCAACTAAAATCCAGCTTTATACTGGTGAAGAGTTGGAAAATTTTCCATCACGAATGTAATATGGTCTTATATGTTGCAAAATGTAAAGTCGCTGCTGCCCTGCTACAGCTGAACTTTCCACCTCCCAAATCCAACTTTAACACCTGATTCCAACCCTGTGGTAGGAAACTGAAAAAACAAATACAAACAACATTTTCATGTATGGAATGCAATCATTGTTAAGTTCAAATCAAAGTAGCTGATTAAGTTAAAAACTGTGTACAGGGTCTGGGTTCAATATTTGGTTTTGATGACTAGATGAATTTTCTGTGCAAGTTTTTTGACTAAGACTTGGATTTTGAGCCTCTAAGCCCATCCAGTCTGGTTTTCTCAAGGAATTAATACTGCAAAAATCTGACTCAAAGTATCATCAAAGAACAACACATGTTCTCTTGCTTCCCTACGTGGCCTTCTGGCAAACTGTAGAATTAATATTAAAATTTTACTAATCAAATTAATAAAATTAACCAAATACATTTTTCTGCAATTTTTGCTAGTTTTCGTTATCCCGATCATGTGGCGGTTTAATTTTGACCTTGTTGTCACCAATTAGTTTTAAATATGTATTTATGTATGCTGTGATATAAAAAAGTATTTCTTATAATTTGATTTTATTTAAAATGTGAAGCACCCTATAACTTTGTGATTTAAAATGTACTGTATAAACAAAATTATTTTCATATTACCTTATTATCCACAGCAAATTAGAAGTAATACAAAATGTAGTGAGATAAGCATAATATGTTGCAGATTCTAAACAGTGTTACTTAATTTAAAATCTTCTTAATGATGTGATCAGGAATGAATACATATTTTAGTTTCCACCTCTGAAAGTGAACTCAGTGAACCAGTGATGCATGTCAGAGTCTGTATCAGAAGCTCACAGCTGCAACACTGCAAATAGTAACTGAGGGAGGTTTTTGTACGACTCTGTATCACTGTGTGAACTCTGGGCCTCTATATCTTCCCATACAGTAGTAATCTCCTGCATCTGCAGCCTGAACTCCATTGATTGTCAAAGTGAACTCAGGCTCAGATCCACTGCTGCTGAAATGACTCGGAGTACCAGATTGGCGTCTGCTGATTTTGTAAAACAGCAGTTTGGGAGGCTGTCCAGGTTTCTGTAGATACCAGCTGAGATCATCATCAACTCCTTTACTGGCTGTACAGCTCAGAGAGACCGTCTCCCCCAAAGCAGCAGCTTTAAACACAGGAGACTGAGTCACAGATGAACTGGCATCTGATCCTGGAAATTAAAATATGTTACTTTGTTAAAATGACAGTGTGATGTAAAGTACAACATAACAGAGAATATAACAGAACCACATCACTCATCACCTTGAAGTCTGAGCATGATTGTGATCAGCAGTGAAGTCAGTAACATCATCATCATTATGATAAATCTCACTGTCAGAGACTCTGCACAGATGTTTCCCGCTGGTTCTTCTTAAACTGGTTTAGGATCAGTGAAGCGCAGCAAGCATTCAAAACAGAACCTACAAACAAATACCTGTGTGTGTGTGTGTGTGTGTGTGTGTGCGTGCGTGTGTGTGTGTGTGTGAGAGAGAGAGAGAGAGAGACTAGTTATTCTCATTGCAGTTGAAAACTCTACACCCGCAGCCTTCAGCCAAAGTGAAGAAATTTTTTATGCAGCCATGAATCATTGTGTAAACACTTCACTACCATGGTAACCCACAGTAATAATCTGCAGCATCTACTGCCTGAAGATCACTGGTGGATAAAGTGTACTGAGAACCAGATCTACTGCCTTGGAGTCAAGATGGAGTTCCTGAGTTTGGGAGGCTGTCCAGGTTTCTAAAGGTACCAAGTCCAGCAACTCCCTGTGGTGCTGACGGTCACAGTCCCTTACAGGCTTGGCTTAACAGAGTTAGAAAACTTTTGGCAAATGACTTTGAAATGAGGACTAAAATGATGTGAATCTTGAGGAAAAAACAACAGAAAATGTATCAGGTTAAATCAGAGAAACATGAGAAGCACAAACAGAATTAAAAACAAACAAATAAAACAACTCTCACCTTGACTCAGAAAGCCAAACATTATAACCTGAGTTACTGGAAACATCACTTGACCCTGACCACTGCTCAGAGTAGAGCTTCAGCAGTTACACTGCGACCCAGTGTTTTCTGTTTTTGTTTTAAGTTTTATTCTGGGAATTGTGGCTTTCTGTCTTGTATTTCCTCTTTTACCTCTTTTAAAACACCCACGTCCAGTGTTCAGTGTTTTGGGTTTTGCATCACTGTTGTCTTGTCTAATTAGGGTCAGCTGTGTCTCCCTCCTGTCTGCCATTTTCTTGTTACTTTTGTGTGTATACAAACCGTAGCTTGCCTCCACAAGTGTGTGAATGCGAGAGTGAATGAATAGTGGCATTGTAAAGCGCTTTGGGTGCCTTGAAAAGCGCTATATAAATCCAATCCATTATCATTATTATTATTATATTTAGTGCGTGGTTACCTCTGTTCTTCGTTGCCGTTACATGTATTCCGTTACTCCCCAACACTGGAGGCTATAAGAAGATTCTGTTTCTGTGCTGTGATGAGCTCTGAAACATGACTGAAACTCTTCAAATAAGCCATTCCTCTGCAGATGATCTGTTAGCTGTTTGACAACTACTCTTTCAAGAATGTTTGACATGAAAGAAAGCTAAGACTAATTAGCTAAGACTGCTGGGTCAAGAGAAGGCTTTTTAAGTAACTGTTTAATTACTGCCAGCTTGAAGGCCTGTGGCACATAGCCGATTACTAGAGACAGGTTGATCATGTTTAAGATTGAAGCATTAATTAATGGCAGGACTTCTTTGCGCAGTCTTGTAGGAATGGGGTCTAAAAGACACGTTGATGGTTTGAGGAAGCAGTTACTGAAGTTAACTCAGAAAGACCAACTGCAGAAAAAGACTCTATATGAATATTAATGGCACTGAAAGTTGCTGTAGATAATGTTACATCTGTGAGATGATTATGAGTATTTTTTCTCTCTAATGGTTCAAATTTTATTTGTGAAGAAGTTCATGAAGTCATTACTAGTTAACATTAAAGGAACGGTTGAGTCAACAGCGCTCTGATTTTTTGTCAGCCTGGCTACAGTGCTGAAGAGAAACCTTGGGTTGTTCTTATTTTCTTTAATCAGTGATGAATAGAAAGATGTTCTAGCTTTACAGAGGGCTTTCTTATAATGCAGTCTTCTAACTTTGTTTTACGCCATTTCGTCTCCAGCTTATAAGTTATCTGCTTTAAGGTGCGTGTTTGAGAGTTATACCACAGAGTCAAGTACTTTTGATTTGAGGATCTCTTTTTCACATGAGCTACAGTAACCAGAGTCATACTTAGTGAGGAGGCAAAATTATTAACAAGATGATCGACCTCTGTTGGAGCAGTGTTCAGGTAGCTGCTCTGCTCTATGTTGGTACAGGGCATTGAAGATGATAACAGTGAATGAATTATATTCTTAAATTTAGTTACAGCACTTTCAGAAAGACATCTACTGTGATGAAGTCTACTCTCCACTGCTGTGTAATCAATTATTGTACTTAGAACAGGATTAGACAAGATAAGGTTTTCAGGAAACACTGTTAAATGTTCAGTTTCTATGCCACATGTTAAAACAAGATCTAGAGTGTGATTAAAGTGGTGGGTGGGTTCTTTTACATTTTGAGAGAAGCCAATTGAGTCTAATGACAGATTAAATGCCTTGTTGAGTTTGTCATTTTTAGCTTCTACATGGATGTTAAAATCACCGACTACATCAATCAGGCAAAAAACTTGCCTGATATTGGTTGGTCTCATTTTTGCTGCTAAAACAGCCCTGAACAGTTGAAACATGGACTCCATTAGATCTCTGAAAGTGTCCTGCTGTATCATTCAATTCCTGTAAGTTGGGGCATCCATGGATCAGAATTGTTTGTGCAGCACATCTCACACATGTTTCGATGGGATTGAAATCTGTGGGATTTGGAGACAAAGTCAACACTGCAAACTCATTGTTGTGCTCCTCAAACCATTTCTGAACCACTTTTGCTTGGCAGGAGAACACATTATCCTGCTGAAAGAGGCCACAGCGAATTAATATAATTTCTACGAAAAGCCTGCAACAACGCTTCGGTAGGGGGTAAGTGCCAAAGTAGAATCCACATGGATGGCAGGACCCAAGGTTTCCCAAACAGATTACACTTCCTCCTACAGTGCATCCTGGTACCTGGTGTTCTTCAGTTAAGCAATGCACACACATGTTATTTAAAAGAACATGTGATTAATCAGACAACATTCGCTTGCCCATTGTTGGCGCTTTTAGTGGTGGGCACCCTGACTGGTCTGTGACTATGCAGCCACACACACAACAAACTGTGAGATAAGATAAGGAGAAATAATCAGTGTTATTCACTCGCGGCTCTCCAACGGGAGATTGAGAGACCAGTGTTGGACTGTAGAACTGCTTTGAAATTAATATGAGCTGTTCGCACTAAAGTAAAAACCACCATCACTTATGCGGATACCCCTTTGGCGCCAGCTGCGATCTCAAGGCTGGAGCTGACAGCAACACCCTGATAACGACTGTTTTTAGTCTGTTTCTTCCCATTCCATGCAAGGCCACCTGGGTTGGCTGGAAGACTGTTTACTTAGCCTACCAGGGCGAAGGACACTGTCTCAGCTGAACTCTGGACACGCACACACATACATATACACTGATATGCACACACTCATCCCCCCTCCCTTTCCAAACGCCTTCGACGCTTATTCCCTTCCGAAGCTGACGGTGGATCAAAGACACCAGCGCACGCAGGCCCGGATGTACTGTCTACATTGGCTGTCTCTCACCCTTTACCCACCCCTGTTGCTTGTCTTGTTTCTTTGGTGTATTAAGAGTTTTTTCATGTGCTATGTGCAGAGGTGTTTTTTTCTGTTCTCAAACTGATCTCCCTGTTGGAGCTCAGTCTGGGGGGAGTTATTTTTTTCTCCTTATCTTTCCTCATGTGGTGCATTTTCCATTGTTATACCTCTCTGACCTGTCTTCCCCATGTGATGTTTTGTGTAATGTATGTATGGTCTGAGGGTAAGATGGCGCCGCCATTGCGTGCAATAGTTCGGCAGCCTTATGAAATTTCCCCTTGTGGGACTAATAAAGGTATATCAATCAATCAATCAATCAATCACTTCCCCTGTCATTGGTTATAATGATATGCCTGATTGGTGTATACAGAATACAGAACTTCTTACAGTCCTTTTGCATAGCAAGTAAATAATGTCTGCCTGTGTGTGTGATGGCTGCAAATGCAGTCACACTAAATGAAAAAAATATATATATATATATGGAAAAGAAAAAAGTGACATTACAGTGTTTTCATCTGCTGAAAATTTAAATTTTTTAGAAAAAAAACAGGAACATGGCTTTGGTGTGCTGGCAAAACATACTACCTAAACTTGTTATGATCTATTAAACGTCTTTTTTCTTTTTGTCACATGCACATGTTTTTATCCACCTGATGTAACCCAAAAAACCAAAGAAGGAACCTGGTGTTCAGTGCAGGAAAGGTTATTAAGTCCAATCTCATCAAGATCTGCTGATGACGAGATCATGATTCCTTACATATGACAGACTCACACCCACGATAGTCAACATGAGCTTATTGCGATAACCACAGCTTGTCCTCAGGTTTTGTAGAACTACTGATACAGCAGCACTCTGACACAAAGCCAAGAGAATTGGTTGAAAGTAGATCTGTGGTAATGCAAAGATCAGAGAGGCTGGGAATGAACTCACAGTGGGAAAAGTAAAACGAACAATATGATCAATATCATTTTTGAAGAAAACTTTGTGTGAGAGAGAACACTGCTAAAAAGTGCAGACAACAACAAGTTAAAGCTTCGATCAAGCTTTAATGATTTTCATGGCCTTCATGGGACGATATTGGGAATATAAAGCTTAAAAAATATAAACAAACAAACAAACAAACAAACAAACAAACAAACAACAAAGTCTTAATGCAATGTGACTATTAGGGGAATGTAAAAAGGAAACAAGAAAAGTGTGAATCGGTGGAACCAGATGTTTAAAAATAAATCCTTATTTCAAAATTCCCCCAAAGAAGTGTCGATGAGTATTTAGTGCTTGGTGAGGTTACTGTGTTCAGTGGTCTGTGTCAGAGTTTCTTCCTATTCAGCAGCTGCAGTCAGTTCCTGCTGTAACAGCTCAGTGTCTCTGCAGTCTGACTGAGGGAGGTTTTTGTACGACTACAAATCACTGTGTGAACACCCAAGCACTGTTTATGTAATTTTGACTCTTACAGTAATAAACTGCTGCATCTTCAGTCTGAACTCCACTGATGGTCATAAAGAAGTCAGAGCTGCTTCCACTGCCACTAAATCGAGTTGGTGTTCCTGACTGAAGCGTTTTTGCATATTTTATTAGGAGCTTTGGAGCCTGTCCAGATTTCTGCTGATACCAGTACATAGCATCATCACCATCATTAAATCTGTAAACAGCTTGGCTGGTCCTACAGGTCAGAGTGACATTGGATCCAGGAGTAGATGTCACTACTGGAGGTTGAGTCACAGTCACCTGACCGCTGCATCCTGCAGACAAAAACAAAGCATTCATTTATCAGCAGAAATCAATGAGAGAAAAAGCAGCACATCATGTTGGAAATGTTGCTGAGTGAATGAACCTGTAAAACAGCAGCAGGTCAGCGTCCAGATGAGGATGGTGATGAGAGTCATGGTGGTTGTGCTTTCTGCTGTGTTGACTGACAGATGTGAGTCCTGCAGTGTTGAAGTCACAGGACTATAAACCTTCTCAGTTCTCTGGAGGATCAGCTGATGATGCAAAGCCTCCTCTCTATGGAAATGATTTCTCTGCTCTCAACACACAACAAAACAATGTGTGAAGGAATTTTATTCTGGGTGTTTTACATCATGTATATATGATTGGGTTTAGTAGTAGCTGTTATTGAAAACTTGGTATTAGAAAGTGTGAATATATAATACAGTATCATGACTGAATGGTTATACAGTACTGAAAATTTAAATAATTTTTTGAGTTAATCCAGTTTCACTGAAATGTTTGGCACCATGTTGGATATAACATTTTATGCTGTTGACTAAATGAATTAGTTTTCATACAGATGCAGTTCGTTAGTCTGATGTGATGAAAAGGAAGTGAAACAAACAGATGACAAACTTTAACATTTCCTGTACACATTTCAATTATATCATCAAGAAAACAAATACAGCAGCACATTCACCAATTATTTATTCTTTGTTAAAGCCTAATATCCACCGATTTCTCGGTTTCTGTGCTCTGTTTTATCAAAATATCATCATACAGTTAATCCACAGGCCTGTTAATCTCTGTCATGTATCATAACTATGTCGTGTCAGCTATCTGTCCTACAGTAGAAGTTAATCTACTTCTTCTCCAAAGGTCGATTCTGTTCATCTGGACGTAGCGTTTTCAGTAGGAGAAACGTTTCGTCACTCATTCAAGTGACTTCTTCCGTCTCAGCAGGTTTCCCCAATCTTATACACAGTATATTTGCATAATGACTGAAACCATCTACATCTTTTGTGTCTGTGATCTTCCCTCCAGCTGGCCCCATGGTCAGACCCTCAGTCTCTCTGCTTCAACCCTCCTCTGAGAAGCTCTTTGGAGGCCCAGTCACACTGGCCTGCCTGCTGACCAGCTCAGAATAATCTTGATGTACATCACATTTCCACTGGATGCCTAGCTGCTTTCCTGCTGGGTGATTGTCATCAACTCATTTTTGCTCATCATTTCTCCAACCCTCTTCACCAAAGATAAAAACAAACTGACCATTAGTTCAGAGTAGATTAGTTAGATAAGTGTAATTTAAGTTACTGTTTAATTGTTTAAGCGATTATTGTTTTGTGATCATTAATACATGATTTTGATTTTATGTTTCTCCTGCTAAATCGCCGTAATAAAATTTCCTGCACTTAAAGTCTAAGTTTATGACATTTGCTTTTTAACCTTTAATGAAACAGTAAAGATAAATGTCTGAGCTTTATTCTTTATTAGTGAAAATTGCTCTTGCTGGTTTCCCTAGCCTTATTAAAAAAATCCTTCCTTGGAGCCTGCTGTCCAGGCTCCCAGAAACAAGAAGTGCCATGATCTAGAGGGGAGCTGCCATAACAGGTGTGACGATGGTGTTAAGATTTGACCTTCAAAGATACTCAGGTTTCTTCATATCAGAGCAAACAGGAAAGACACTAGGGCGAATCCCCTCATCCACATCCTGACCTCTGCACTACCTACTGAGTAAGACTTATAGGATCAGAGGTTAGAACTTTTTTAACAGAGAGCAGAAGTTCAACTATTGTCTCATCAGTCAACAGAATATTTTCCCAACAGTTTTAAAAGGGTATCATAAAAGTGTTTTTTTGGTAAAGATGAGCTGTTGAATTCTTTTTGGCGGCCTTTTGCCTAGGAACTCTCCCATGGATGCCAGTCTCCTTCTTATTGTTGAATCATGAACTCTGAGGCAAGCGAGGCATGCAGTTCTTTTTTCGCTTTCTTTTTAACCTTCTGACTGAATCATTAATGCACTATGGTAGTAATTTTGGTAGGCCATTCCTTAAAAATTGCTCACGCAATTTCACTCAAGCATTTGTGCATAATTTCAATAGCCTGTGTCTGCAGAACTCAGCAGCCACATGTACAAAGAAGCCAATAAATTTACACAGGGAATTTTCTTAACCTGTCCAGCAGAATTATGGTCTGAATGCTTTGTTGTGCTAATCATATTTGCTGCCCCAAGTGGGCCACCATAGACTCGCCGTAGGCTCATTTTGTTAATGTTTTTGTTTTACTTATTTACTTTGTATTGTTTAATCATATCATTGTCTTGTGGATATTAGACCAGACACAGGGTAAAGCAAAAGATTGGCAAAAGATAAGAGAAGAAACTGGAGAAATAGCAAAAGGAAAGGGGGAGAGAAAAGATTCAAGAAGACTCAATGAACCAGGCATCCATGTCACAGCTGCAGCACTGACAGTAACTAAGGGAGGTTTTTGTATGGCTCTCTATCAATATGCGCATGATAAAGGGTTGTCATACACTCCATACAGCAGTAATCTCCTGCATCATCAGCCTGAAGGCTCAGATCCACTGCTGCTGAAATGACTCAGAGTATCAGATTCACGGCTGCTGATTTTGAAAAAGCAGTTTGGGAGGCTGTCCAGGTTTCTGGAGATACCATCTGAGATAATCGTCAATTGGAGCTAGGTGGGCAAAACAATTACATGAGTGCTGCTGTTTTACTGAGGAAGAATAAAGTAGTACTACTAAACCAATCACGTGACCACTTCAAGATGACAAAGCAACAAGGTACTATATACCAGTGCCCTGTAAAACCAGCGTCACGATAACAATATATTCGCGGTGTTTTTTCCTAAATACTTTCGTCACGTTTAATCTCCAAGGGCAGCGCTAGCAAGCACTCTCTGCTTATGACCAAAAAACAAAAAAAACAAAAAAACACCACTTTCATGTTGGTGGAAAAATGTACAATGTCGACCAATCAAAAAAATGATATGGCAACATGACATTTGCTTGTTTAGGAAGAGGGGGAAATTTTAGGAGTGGTGGTGAGATAGAGAGAGAGAGAAAGAAAGAGCAGAAAAAAGAGACAGCGTGAGCGAGTTTTGAGATGTGAGAGATTTGTGACATTTAGTGTGTTTGTGGTTGTTACAGTAAAAAATATAACTTTTCTACTCAGAGTTTATGTTTTTTGTCTGATTTTAGATTAGTTGTGCTAATACAGTACGTCAATGAAAACATAACTGTAAATTCAGACACGTGAGGTTGTGCTGAAAAGAATGATACCAAACAAGGCAAAGTAAATAGTTTTTAGAGGTGAAATGTGGAGGTAAAATTAAAAGTAGTCAAAAACGGCCAGTTATACCCTGGAACCCAGAGGGTTAAACATTTTTTTTTATAAGTAACACAATAGTTACTTTTCCTAGTAATTAATTACTTTTAGAATCTTGTAACTTTTTTGAAGAAGTAATTAGTACCAAAATTAATAACTTTTTCAAAGTAACTTGCCCAACACTAGTCTTGTACATACAAATACTAATAACTGAAATGTTCCCTCAGATATATCAGTGGTCACTGAAATAGCAAAAACATTGAGTTATATTAGGTTTTGGCTGACTTCTAAATAATCCTGACTTCTGACACAGGCCAGCGTCCAGATGAGGATGGTGATGAGAGTCATGGTGTTTGTGCTTTCTGCTGTGTTGACTGACAGATGTGAGTCCTGCAGTGTTGAACTCACAGGACTATAAACCTTCTCAGTTCTCTGGAGGATCAGCTGAAGATGCAAACCTTCCCCTCTATAGAAACTATTTTTTCTAGTCTCAGCACACAGAAGACAAGTTACAAATAATGAGAAGAAACTCTTCATAGATTTACACTAAATATGATGATAATGGATTATAACAAAAGATTAGAGCAAAAGAAGAGCAGGTAAAGTTTTGTTCCATTCTGTATTTTATAAATTTTTTCCCCTGGATTTAAGTTGCTTACAGGACATATTGAAGATTAATAGGATTTTATGGCATGATGTTAATTTTATTTCAACAATTGTTTGTGTTTCAATTTACTTAGACGTGAGAATATGACACTTTTCAATTGCAGTTCAGTCATTTTCAGCTGTAGAAATGTAGAACTAACAAAATTGGTAAATACATAAAAAAAAAATAATAATAATTTCTAAACCATGTCATTAAAAACTTTAATATAACATAAGGTATGCATTTTGGTCATTTATAAGAAAGTATTGAGTGATTCTGAACATGAAAGTGATTTTGAGCAATGAGTTTCATGTTCAGGAGGTTTTTGTACGGCCACTTAATGAGTTTGTATCACTGTGGTACACTTTTGGCGGAGGGACCAAACTAATCGTTGACTGTAAGTACTATAAATTTTTACTTTGCACAGATAGAACCATTTAAAACGTGTTTCATAAAATGCTGAAGAGACATATGATAAGTTCAGTGATTGTTGTTGATCATTTTTATGATTTATAAAACAAAGTTAATTTCTGAACTTGACTGAGCTCAACGCTCATTCATTGCTACCAGTATTTTAATTTACTGAAAATGTAATTACATTCTCTTTCTTTTCATATTCTGGATAAGAGAAAGAGAACGAATGGATAGATTGTATATATTGTCTATATTTTTACATTTCTCTTTAATATGACCTAATTTTGTTTTAGCATTTTCTTATGAAAATGTTCATAGGAATTACAACTCTTTCAAACTGTAACACCAAAGAATAATATTTAACGTAACATCTTTTTTTTAAATTTTGAAAGTAACTGTTACTTGAAAAGTGTATTTATAGACTTCTAAAAATATAAACTGAATTCATCAGTAAATGCAGATCATCTTTGTGTTTATGGTTCATTTATTTCAAAAGTAGTTTAAAGGAAGTGAAAGAAACAGATGGCAATGTTTTTACCGTAGTCACCCAAGTGTCTTAATTTTGTCACTTTAACTTTAAGAAATTGTCACAGGGTTGTCTTGATGCATGCTCAATTATCTAGGTAGGGAAATCCAAGAAAGTTAATTCTGTTCATCTGGACGTAGAGTTTTCAGTGGGGGAAATATTTTGTCACGAATCCATTTTCATAATGACCAGCAACACTGACTAACAATGGGCCAGGAGGTCAGTTTCACAAACATTAATATACAACTTGTCATTGCCATTGATCAGTGCCATGAGAATCATTTGCAGAAAGTCGGGGAATAATTGCAATAACAGTATTGTAAGATGCTTTAAGCAAATGTACTGTTTCTAAGGTTGGGGAAACCTGCAATAAACTGAAGAAATCATTTGGATGAATGAATGATGAAATGCTTCTCACACTGAAAATGCTACATCCAGATGAACAGAATAACATTTCTGGGATAAGACGGGGATGAGTTGTTAACTGTAAAACATTGTGAAAATAATTTAAAGATTTTACTTTTACTATTTTAGCTTCATCTACTTGTTTTTACCTGCTTTAATTGTAACTTTTTTGTAAACGCCTTTCCCCTCTCTACTTCCCATTTCTCTTCTCCAGTGGGTGTGGTGCAGCCCACCTTGACCATCCTCCCTCCCTCCAAAGAGGAGGAGAAGAAGAGTAGTGCCACTGTGGTGTGTCTGGCCACCGGGGGCTTCCCCTCAAACTGGACACTGGACTGGAAGATGGGGGGCACCAGCACATCCTCAGGGGTTTCAACCAGCCTCGAGGTCTTGGGGACAGACGGCCGCTACAGCTGGAGCAGCACCCTGAGCCTCTCTGTAGACCAGTGGAAGAAGGCGGGCTCAGTGAGCTGTGAGGCCAGTCTGAGTGGACAGAGCCCCGTCACTCAAACCTTGAACACTGACCAGTGCTCAGAGTAGAGCTTCAGCAACACTTCCTGTCTGCAAATGATGTGTTTTATAATTTGATGAAGCTACATGTTTCCTCTGTTGTGATATTTCTGCAGATGTTTGACTCTTGTTGATGTGCATGCAGATTTCATCAGCTAATCTTTTCCATATTGTGCTTTAAAATCATGCTGTAAAGAAAAAAAAGTCTTCATCACAAAATAAAATCACAGCTCATGAAAAATCATTTTTGTTTTTTGTTTCATATTCAAAATATCATTTTCAGAATCTGCAGTAATACCATTGTTATTAAAAAATAGCAAGCTAATTTTGGCTGAAGTATGTAAGAAAATTACAGGTTATTGCACAAGGTTGTCATTGCAATATATATTTCTTGCACAATAATTCTTATGAGATAAATGTAAGTTAATCCTTCATGTAAAAACCATGAGTTTCACTTTTTATTATTCTTTGTGCTTCTGCTTGATGACTCTTTTTGTGTTGTGTTTAATGGACATTCTCATCACAGTCTCTTCATCGACACTCTGGACCTACAGCCTTCAGTGAAAGACTGAAAGACATTTTTGTTTTTTTAAAACTATCATCTCCAATTCAGAAAAGCCAACATGGTTCCCAGCCAAGAAGAAAATAAACATATTCAGTATCATTTAACCTGCCACATGAATTTCCCTCTCATAGGCCAATAGTTTGATACTAATGATAGCCAATCGTGATTGTTGTGATAACCACAACTTTTCCTGCCTTGGGTTTTGTACTGTCTTAGATACACATAAACAACAATCTGAACTTTGAATCTTCCTATGGCTTACTGTTTTTGCACTGAAGGTCGGCAAACTTTTTACTTGTTTCCAGTTTAACTGTTCCAACAGGGTCCCATTGTGTCTCTGATATATCCACATCCAAACATCTCTATTTGGCTCAGATAATGCTGGAGTTTGCATGTTCTCCCCATGTTTGCGTGGGTTCCCTCCGGGTACTCCGGCTTCCTCCCACCGTCCAAAGACATGCAGCTTGTGGGGATAGGTTAATTGGATAATCCAAATTGCCACTAGGTGTGAATGTGCGAGTGAATGTGAGTGTGAATGGTTGTCTGTCCCTGTGTGTTGGCCCTGCGACAGACTGGCAACCTGTCCAGGGTGTACCCTGCCTCTCGCCCTATGACAGCTGGGATAGGCTCCAGCACCCCCCGCGACCCTGAAAAGGATAAGCGGAAGCGAATAGATGGATGGATGCTGGCATTTATTTTGTTGTATACCAAAAGGACAGACAATTACAGATATTTTAAAACTTCTAAACTCCTCTTCTTGGAGGACTGACATTAGAAATGTAGAAAATATAAAAATACTGACATTTTTGGTGTGTTTTTAAAAAAGAAGAGGGCAATGCACAACCTAATTCCTTCAAGTCTAAACTTAAAACTCAGGTAATCAGGTTATCATGCAACTTTGATTCTGTCATAGTCCTGGGTCAGTTTACTCATCATCCCCCAGAATCTCAGCAAGAGCCAGTGTGCACAGTGGAGGGGCTTTCTGAAGTCCAGGACAGGAGCTCACAGTGTGGAGAGCATGAGCAATAATAGGTTTAAAGTCTGTCGAAGAAACCAAAGCTTTTGTGTGAGAGTGCTGACAACATTAACTTAGAGACTGATATATCGATTTCATCTCAGCAGCTGGTTGTGAAAAGTGCTTAACACCATGTGTCTTGATGCATGCTCTCCATCAGCCAGGTAAGTAAATCTTAATGATCATTAATGATCAAGGAACTGACCTCACAGCCCATAGTTCATTCAGTGGCCTAGTTTCAGTCATTGTGCGAATGTACTGTTTTACAAGGTTGGGGAAACTTTCAGTCAGCTGAGACTGAATAAGTCACTTGGATGAGTGATGAAACGTTTCTCCCACTGAAAATGTTACGTCCAGATGAACAGAATCAACCTTTTGGGACTTAACACCATGTCTATGATAGGAGTTCTACAATGAACTACCCAAAAGGGTCCATTCATATTTAAAATCCCCAGCTTCCCTTGGATTATTGTCAAGATCTTACTGACTGAGGTCTCTGCCAGACAGCACACCCTCAGTATATGGGCATACCAAGCCTGTACACCATCCTTCTCTTGCCATCAGTATTAATGTTTCAACATTGAAATGAATTGATTATGTTGTTTTTTATTTTCCTTCCTCTCAGTATTCAAGACAATATTATTAAAGTGTTTTGGATTTTGGATTTCATAGAACTGTGTACACATTAATGCCACTGGCCACAAGTAGGAGCAGCCCTAAATAGACTCTTAAAAAAATTTCCAAAAATAGTTGGTGAAAATATAATACTTTTAAAAATGATCAGATCTGCACTCATAATACAGGTGGCATTACATAGTGGTAAAGAAAATTAGAAGTGGAAGGGTTTTTTGTGTGCATATTTTATGCAGAGCTTTGCAGCCTCTCTAGATTTCTGCTGGTGCCTCCATCTGAATAATCATGAACAGCATCAAATAGATTGATTGATTCGCTAACTCAGACTTCATGTACATTGTGCAAAGGGTCTGAGATCAATATTCATTTTTAAAAGTATTTTCTGTTGATGTTTCGTGAACAGTTCCAGCAATTGTGTTTTTTATGTAATTCGTTTTTTGCAATTCAAACTTAAAGTATCATCCAGTAAATTCAGAAATTATCATTTCAACCATTTTCAGATTGGTTTATTTATCCAGAACATTTGACCTTTGTTGTCACTACTGTGTTAATGTACTGTATGTGTTGTACATTTTGAGGTGGGGGGATGCTTGTGTTGTGTTTAGTGGACCAGTCATTCTCATTGCAGTCCAACACTCTGCACCTGCATCTTTCAGGCAGAATGAAGGAGGTTTTTGTACAGCTATAATTCACTGTGTGAACGTGCCATCATAATGGTAGCCCACACAGTAATAATCTCCAACATCTTCCGCCTGAATATCACTGATGGATAAAGTGTACTGAGAACCAGATCTACTGCCACTGAAACGAGATGGAGTTCCTGAGAAGCGATTTGATGTGTAGTATATAAGAAGTTTGGGAGGCTGTCCAGGTTTCTGAAGGTACCAGCTTATAGCATTATCAATATTTGTACTTCCTGTGGCACTGATGGTCACAGTACTTCCCAGAATGACAGACTTGGCTTTATCAGGCTGAGACAGAAAATTGTTGGCAAATGACTCTGAAATAAAGACAAGAGAGCAACATAAAATATACCAGTTAGAGTCAGAGTAACTTGAACAAAAAATAAAGTCTCTCACCTTGACTCAGAAAACCGAATATGACAACCAGAGTTGTTGGAAACATCATCATGATGCAGTTTTCAGTTTGAGTGAACGAACAGTTCAGACTCTCAGTGACTCTCAGAATTTAAACTCTGAGGAGCAGTGAGGCATAGGAATGCAAAACACATTTATGGAGACAAACACACATCTGCTACAGCAGCAGCACCCTGAGGCTGAGAAGAAGAAGAAGAGTTATACTCCTGCAATCCCACTCCCTATGTAGCAGCCAGTATGCAGAGTGGAGGTCACAGGCAGCATCCAGCTGACACACAGATTTAAAGTTTAAATTGACTGTAAATGTGGAAATACAATTTTTAGATATTTTTAAAGTTTTATGTTCTTTATCCTATTTGTGACCTCCTCTACTCTGTCTTATCATAGTGTCATTCACACTATTAATATATATTATAGCTGTCTAGTGTTTAGCTGTCTGACACTGAATTTATCTGAGGATTCTGACTGAAATCTTTGACATTCAGGCTCTTAGACTGAAAAAATGAATTTTCATACAGATGCACTTTAAAGGAATTTACAGTTCGTCAGTCTTAAGTAGCAAAAAGGAAGTGAAACAAACAGATGTGAAAGTTTAACTTTTCCTGTACTCATTTTGTTTTCATCACAAAAGTAGATGTAACAACACATTTGGTGTATATTATCACAGTATACTCCAATGAGGTGTTCCAGGCATGTCCCACCGGGAGGAGGCCCCGGGGCAGACCCAGGACACGCTGGAGAGATTATATCTCTCTGCTGGCCTGGGAACGCCTTGGTGTTCCCCCGGATAAGCTGGAGGAGGTGGCTGGGGAGAGGGAGGTCTGGGCCTCTTTGCTTAGGCTGCTGCCCCCGCGACCCGGCTCCGGATAAAGCGGATGAAGATGGATGGATGGATGGATGGATACTCCAATTTCTCACTTCAATCTCTCTGACCACAGTATCATTACACAGTTAATGTGCTGATCAATGTGGGTTTTCATATTTGAAATGAAGCTAAAACTTTGTGCATGAGATAACACACCTGTAAAGTATTAACAACAATTTGTGGTTGGTTTAATGTGGTTTAATATATTGGCTGTATGATTTATAGTTGTACCACAGTGTAGCTCAAGACTGTGTATAGCACAAATCCCTGAATGAGGGTGCATCAGGAAGGGTATCCAATGTTAAAATGTGTGCCATATCCAGCCCTCATCCAGGCGTGAGCTGCATTAGTTTTTGGGCATTGTGGGTTTCTGTAAAAACTTTTCTACTGTTGCTGATCGACTTAGATATCCTACACCTATTATTCTAGTTTTCTAGAACTTGTTCATGGGAGTAGACTGAATCTAATGGCCCATTGCATGGTTGGTTCATAGTCATCTTTCTGTTACAGTCTGTCCTTTGTGAATAACTATGTTACGATTATTAAAAGGGAATTAAATGGCAGCAGTTTTAAATGCTGGGTTCCTTTAAGCCAAACAATTAGAGGCTGTAGCAAATATATATATTTGAGTTAAAACTACAAAGCTGTGTAGTTTTGTTTAGATATATTGTGTTTGTGGTTGATGATTCATGTTGTGTTTAGTGAGCCAGATATTCTCCTACACTCTGCAGCTGCAGCCTTCAGCCAGACTGAAGGAGGTTTTTGTACAGCTATAAACCACTGTGTGAATGTGCTATCACTATGGAAGCCCAGACAGTAATAATCTCCAGCATCTTCAGCTTGAATATCACTAATGGATAAAGTGTATTGAGAACCAGATCTACTGCCACTGAAACGAGACGGAGTTCCTGAGAAGCGATTTGATGCCCAGTATATAAGAAGTTTGGGAGGCTGTCCAGGTTTCTGAAGGTACCAACTGAGATCAGCACCAATATCTGAACTCCCTGTGGCACTGATGGTCACGGTCCCCTCAAGATGGACAGACTTGGCTTTATCTGTTTGAGTCAGAAAATTATTGGCAAACGACTCTGAAATGAAAAATAAAGTGATTTTAGTCTTGAGAAATGAAAAACAACAAATTGATCTTTTTAAATCAGAGAAACATGAACAGCACAGACAGAATTAAAAAATAAAACAAAAATAAAAATCTCTCACCCTGACTCAGAAAACTGAACATAATAATCAGAGTTATTGGAAAAATCATCCTGATGCAGTTTTCAGTGTGAGTGAACGAACAGTTCAGACCCTCAGTAGCAGAAGAACTTAAACTCTGAGGAGCAGTGAGGCATAAAATCATGCAAAACACATTTAAGGAGGCAAACACACATCTGTTCATGTGAAGCAGAAAAGGTAGAGTTGGCAGTTTATCACCTGCTCACAATCACTGAGCTTTAGCTAGAAAAAAAATGTTAGTCTTCACAATATCAATCACTTTTGGGGGTTTTCCCCTGATGGCCCGGAAAAGCAGGAACATTGTGTCCCCAAGAAGACTTGACTTGAATTTCGCGGTGACCTGCAATGTTTGATCTTTGTGCATTACTCTGGTTTTTAAGTCGCCTTTTTTATAATAGTGTTTGAGACGTATATGGTTTATATGAAAGCCTGTTATGTCCCTCTGCAGGCAGGCAGACAGGCTTTCCAGAAGCTCACTTGTCTTTGTCCTGGTGGACAGTACTAATAAATAGGTCAACTGCTCTAAACTGAGGATTTAATTTATTTGGTGTCTGCATGTTTGACTTCTGATACATGATTGATTTGTCAATTCTTAATTTTGTTTCATCACTGGAAGGAGGCCCTGTTATTAGCTGCAGATCACCAGTGTATTTCTGCAGTAGGGTTAACGCTGTGATTACTTATGTACCAGAGGTGTGGACTCGAGTCACATGACTTGGACTCGAGTCAGACTCGAGTCATTAATTTTATGACTTTAGACTTGACTTGAAAAAATGTTCTAAGACTTGTGACTTGACTTGGACTTTTACACCAATGACTTGGGACTTGAATTGGACTTGAACCGGTTTACTTGAAAAGACTTGATATTTTACCCCAAATATAAAATTTAACACGCATATTATATAGAGATTGAAAATGTGACGTCATTCACGGGTAGAACCGCAAAGGATTCTGGGAATTCGTGGCAAGAGGTACTAGCGCACGCAGGCTTTCAATTGAAATCACAGCGATAAAAAGAAACACAAAAATGTCAAGAAGCCGTTGTATTATTAACTGCAATAGCCGGTCGCATGACAGCCACGGGAAGCCGACGGGTAAAGAGATCGGTTGTTATCGGATTACGTCGTTGAAGAGAAATTGTTCGAGCCATGTTTCCGAAGTAACAAAGACGCGACGGATGGCCTGGATTGCAGCCATTCAAAGATCAAATATAACGTCCCAGAACACTCCAGCTCACAGGTTAGTCTGCTCCAAGCATTTACACGAAGGTCAGTGTTTTTTAGTAGTTAATACGTCATTTTTCTTAACATAATTGGTGATATAGGTTACAAGTAAGTCTGGCGCTGAACAGAAATTGTCGCGCTATGCTCCTTTATTTATTGTGCATAAATAGTGAATTGTCCTGACACAATATTGCGTTTCGCTTCTGTTATTATGGTACATTGACAAAAACATATACTTTTATTCACAGGATAAAACAGGTTTTTTGTATCACTAATTGCCCAGTACGATTACAGCATACAATATTATTGTCACTGCTACATTTCTGTGATGCTACCAGAAATTATTTCCACTACTAATTAATTACCGTTGAGCTCAACGGTCCTATTAATAAACGGTTAAGGAATGTGTATTTATGATGACGATTTGTGAGACTGGTAAACTTATGATACGTACGATGGTCTTTACTTTCTACACGGTGCATTTCAAGGTCCTGCACCCATCCGTCGGTAAACTGTACCTGGGCTTGTTGCAGTGACCTGAAGTTACTAAACTTCATGAGTGTATGCACTCACTCCAAGAACCGTATAATTATAAATATGCATATAAATATGCTAAGATGAGATAGCTGACTTCATCTAACTAGCAAATGTTGTCCAGGCTACGTTGGTGATACAGTTTTTTTTAATGTGTATGATATTTTTGTCATGCGGTTTTAAAGCCGGTCCTACAACCGCATCCAAGAATGACATGCAGCTTATCTCAGAACTGTCGGTGAAAATTATTCTTGGAGCTAGGTTTAATTGAGCTGCATTTTAAAGAGGTGCAATTTCACAATTTGTGTATATTTTCTAAGTTCACTATTTTGTCATGTGTTGAGAAAAACACAGATTTTAAAATTACATGGTCTAATATTTACATTTAGCATATAACTGCAACATTATTTTTTCGTTGTTTTTTTTTTTTTAAAGACTCGAAAGGACTTGAAATTCAAAATTTCAGACTTGTGACTTGACTCGGACTTTTACACCAGTGACTTGAGACTCGACTCTGACTTGCCTGACATTACTTGAGACTTGACTTGAGACTTGAGGATAAAGACTTGAGACTTACTTGAGACTTGCAAAACAATGACTTGGTCCCACCTCTGTTATGTACCCTTGGTTTGACCTGTACGTGTGTGTGTGTGTGTGTGTGTGTGTGTGTGTGTGTGTGTGTGTGTGTGTGTGTGTGTGTGTGTGTACGTATGAACTGGTGATTCTCTGGACTCGTCTTCAATTGGAATCCCATTCGTCCACTGGTAAGCACAGCTCTGAATCACTTAACAGTATGTGTGGAATTAAATTGGTTCTTCTATTTAAAGTCTGTTTTGTATACCCGTCAGTAACTAGTTTGTTTTACACTCTGGGTGACATGTCTGTTTCCAGTGTAATGGACCGAAGTGCCATCATGGTAATTTGCATGGTTTTGAACTAGATATTCTCTGGATGAAATCAAATTATTTCAACTGAAATCTTTCTGGATTAATTCCACAAATATAAAAAAATATATATATTTTCATATTCAGATATGAATCTGAATGCCTTGTGCATTCAACAGTATGAACAATAATACGTTGTGATAGGATAGGTGTACCAGGTATAAACCATGTAACTTGGATGGATTTGATGCTGGCGTGACCACGGTGCACACATCTGCTGTTGCTCACAGTGGTCCACGGGATGTGATTGGGTTTGGTCATAGTGGCTGATACTGAAAACTTGGTATCAGAAGAGTTTAAATATATAATACAGTATTATCATATCAGTATACAGTATATCATGTTTATATATTGTGTTTATATAGTACTGAAAATTGAAATGTATTGAGTTAATCTGCTTTAAGTAAAGGTTTTTTTGTATTTATCTGTGAATAAATATTTTTTTCACAAAATCTGAGACTGAAAATATAGCAAAAGGAATCTTTGATTTTATTTATTTATATAAACAGTTAGCAGCATAATATCGTTCATGTCTTAAAGATCATTTGATTATTTGCAGATTAATGATTTCATCGCTGAGTTTATAGTTTATTGGTCTGATGTAGTAAAAAGGAAGTGAAACAAACAGATGACAAAGTCCAGCTCTGTTTGTTTTCCATCAAGAATTAAAGTGTTAGGTTCTCCTATTTATTACCTCCTCTCCTCTGATCACAGTGTCATGCGCACAGTTAATCCACAGTGCTGTTAATGTCTGTCATGTATCATAACTGTGTAAAGCTGTTAGTGAAAATATGATATGATGACTTCCACTGAAATGTTTGGCACCATGTTGGATATAACATTTTATGCTGTTGACTAAATGAATTAGTTTTCGTACAGATGCACTTTAACGGTTGAGTTTACAGTTCGTTAGTCTGATGTGATGAAAAGGAAGTGAAACAAACAGATGACAAACTTTAATATTTCCTGTACACATCTCTATTTTATCATCATGACAACAAATACAGCGGTACGTTCACTAATTATTTATACTTTTTTAAAACCTTTTATCCTCCAATTTCTAAGTTTCTCTCCTCTGTTATATCACAATATCATCATACAGTTAATCCACAGGCTTGTTAATCTCTATCATGGATCATAACTGTCTCATGTCAGCTATCTGTCCTGCAGTAGAGGTTAATCTATCGTTGTGTGTCTGTGATCTTTCCTCCAGCTGGCCCCATGGTCAGACCCTCAGTCTCTCTGCTCCAACCCTCCTCTGAGAAGCTCTCTGGAGGCCCAGTCACACTGGCCTGCCTGCTGACCGGCTACTCTCCTCAGGGAGCTGAAGTGAGATGGGAAGTAGATGGCACAGAGGTGACAGAGGGGGTCCTGAACAGCTTAGAAGAAGAGAAGAGAAGAGTAGTAGCTACAGCAGCAGCAGCACCCTGATGCTGAGCCAAGAGAACTGGATGAATGCAGAGGTGTTCTCCTGCAGGGTGAACCATCATGACCACCGGCAGGCCAAGTCCTTCCGCAAGAACCGGTGTGAGGGCTAGAGGGGCTGCTGAAGTCCAGGACAGGAGCTTAGTGTGGGGGAGCAGGAGATACATCCCTGCTGCTCTAATCAATATGAGTTTGAAAGTTTGCAGATGAAGTTATTTGATAACAGCAACTTACACAGTGACATGTGTAGCAGCTGGATGTGAGTGTGCCTAATAACTGCCATATTAATGATTCATACTTTTGCCAATAAAGCTTGTAGTGATCCATATTACTAAGCATTCTGTCTTATTTTTAAATATAATTGTTCTATAATTTCAGTGTTGTGTACTATAAATTAACCTGTTTGCCTAATACATGAAAAATCAAGTCTGGGAGGAGATGAAAATGGCAGGGCTGCATCTGGCCTGAACATCTGGGACAAATCAAATATGTGTTCATCTTTTGAAATTAATGGAAAAGCTGAAAGAAGCTTGTGGTCGTGTATTTATATCTTTTAGCAGGATGACAATATCTCCAAATTTTACTCTTGCGGAAAAATACACCATCAGCCCCATCCTTAAACCCCCTCCCTCACATAGAGAATTATGACCTCGTTTTCTGCTTAGCTGTCACCTCCCTAGCACTGTAAAATCTAATTAGTTCACAGAACTCAAAAAAACTAAGTAAAGCTTATTTAAGATGTTAGGACAACTTATTCATTGCAAGTCTGCAGTATTAAGAATAACTTGGTGTTTCTGACTGTACAATACTAATTGTTTACCTACTGACAAACATTTCAAGTTCAACTAAATGAAAAAATACAATTTGTGGTAACCTGAATATGATAAAAATAATTAACACTTTTTGTAATGATGTTAAAATCAGCCCAACTTTTATTTTCAAACACAACAAAGTATAACAGCCAACATACTGGACACTGTTCTGCTGAACAACAAACAATTATATTGCCATCACTGTTATAATCTTACAATGAAACAAAGTCTCAGATTTAATTATTCTGAAAATAAGTTTAGGCCTACCTCAAGTTTGTTATATAACCGAAATAAAATATATTTATTGTTCTGTCACAAGTGCAGTCTCTAATTTAAACAACACATTTGTTTTTCATTTCAACACAGGAGCTGGAATGTTGTAATATTTTAAGGATGGCTTGTTTCCAGTCCAGGCATTACTGCCTGAATGATTGTCATTGATTTAGGTCACAGGTGTCGAACTCCAGGCCTCAAGGGCCGGTGTCCTGCAGGTTTTAGATGTGTCCTTGATCCAACACAGCTGATTTAAATTGCTAAATTACCTCCTCAACATGTCTTGAAGTTCTCCAGAGGCCTGGTACTGAACTAATCATTTGATTCAGGTGTGTTGACCCAGGGTGAGATAGGGCTATCTCACCCGTTTAGCTATGCTGTTGCTGGTGACTCCAGCAACACTTCACTACCATGGTAACCCAGACAGTAATAATCTGCAGCATCTACTGCCTGAAGATCACTGGTGGATAAAGTGTACTGAGAACCAGATCTACTGCCTTGGAGTCAAGATGGAGTTCCTGAGTTTGGGAGGCTGTCCAGGTTTCTAAAGGTACTAAGTCCAGCAACTCCCTGTGGTGCTGACGGTCACAGTCCCTTACAGGCTTGGCTTAACAGAGTTAGAAAACTATTGGCAAATTACTTTGAAATGAGAACTAAAATGATGTGAATCTTGAGAAAAAAAACAGAAAATGTATCAGGTTAAATCAGAGAAACATGAGCAGCACAAACAGAATTAAAAATAAACAAATAAAAAAAAACTCTCATCCATGGATCAGACTTGTTTGTCCAGCGCATCTCACACATGTTTCGATGGGATTGAAATCTGGAGAATTTGGAGACAAAGTCAACACTGCAAACTTATTGTTGTGCTCCTCAAACCATTTCTGAACCACTTTTGCTTTGCAGGAGAACACATTATCCTGCTGAAAGAGGCCACAGCGAATAGGGAAAATCATTTCTACGAAAAGCCTGCAACAACGCGCCAAAGTAGAATCCACATGGATGGCAGGACCCAAGGTTTCCTCCTATAGTGCATCCTGATACCTGGTGTTCTCCAGTTAAGCAATGCACACACATGTTATTTAAAAGAACATGTGATTAATCAGACCACATTCGGATGCCCATTCTTGGTGCTTTTAGTGGTGGGCACCCTGACTGGTCTGTGGCTATGCAGCCACACACACAACAAACTGTGAGATAAGATAAGGAGAAATAATCAGTGTTATTCACTTTCCCTGTCATTGGTTATAATGATATGCCTGATTGGTGTATATACAGAACTTCTTACAGTCCTTTTGCATAGCAAGTAAATAATGTCTGCCTGTGTGTGTGATGGCTGCAAATGCAGTCGCACTAAATGAAAAAAGTGACATTACAGTGTTTTCATCTGCTGACAATCAATCAAGTTGTTTTAGGAAAAAAACCCAAACAGGAACATGGCTTTGGTGTGCTGGCAAAACATACTACCTAAACTTGTTATGATCTATTAAACTTCTTTTTTCGTTTTGTCACATGCACATGTTTTATCCACATGACGTAACCCAAAAAACCAAAGAAGGAACCTGATGTCCAGTGCAGGAAAGGTTATTAAGTCCAATCTCATCATGATCTGATGACGAGATCATGATTCCTTACATATTACAGACTGACACCCACAATAGTCAACATGAGCTTATTGCGATAACCACAGGTTGTCCTTTTGGTACTTCAGGTGTTGTACTGACAGAACTATTGATACAGCAGCACTCCAAGGCTTAGCCAAGAGAATTGGTTGAAAGTAGATCTGTAGTAATGCAAAGATCAGAGAAGCTGGGCATGAACTCACAGTGGGAAAAGTAAAACGAACAATATGATCAATATGATTTTTGAAGAAAACTTTGTGTGGGAGAGAACACTGCTAAAAAGTGCAGACAACAACAAGTTAAAGCTTCGTTCAAGCTTTAATGATCTTCATGGGATGATATTGGGAATATAAAGCTTAAAAAATACAAAAACAAACAATAAAATCTGAATGTAATGTAACTATTAGGGGAATGTAACAAGAAAACTGTGAATTGGTGTAACCAGATGTTTAAAAATTTCCCCCAAAGAAGTGTAGATGAGTATTTAGTGCTTGGTGAAGTTACTGTGTTCAGTGGTCTGTGTCAGAGTTTCTTCCTCTTCAGCAGCTGCAGTCAGTTCCTGCTGTAACAGCTCAGTGTCTCTGCAGTCTGACTGATGGAGGTTTTTGTATGACTACAAATCACTGTGTGAACACATAAGCACTGTTTATTTGATGAGCACTCTGACAGTAGTAAACTGCTGCATCTTCTGCCTGAACTCCACTGATGGTCATTGCTGCGTCCACTCCATCTCCTCGGCCAGAGAATCGAGAAGAAAATTCACTTGTGGGTTTTGTACCCAAGTAAATGACCAACTTTGGAGCTGCTCCAGATTTCTGCTGATACCAAGCTACTTCACTATCTCCATCTGTCCAAGTATAAACTTTTGGGTTGGTCCTACAGGTCAGAGTGACAGTGTTTCCAGGAGTAGATGTCACTACTGGAGGTTGAGTCACAGTCACCTGACCGCTGCATCCTGCAGACAAAAACAAATCATTCATTTATCAGCAGAAATCAATGAGAGAAAAAGCAGCACATCATGTTTGAAATGTTGCTGAGTGAATGAACCTGTAAAACAGCAGCAGGTCAGCGTCCAGATGAGGATGGTGATGAGAGTCATGGTGGTTGTGCTTTCTGCTGTGTTGACTGACAGATGTGAGTCCTGCAGTGTTGAAGTCACAGGACTATAAACCTTCTCAGTTCTGGAGGATCAGCTGATGATGCAAAGCCTCCTCTCTATGGAAATCATTTCTCTGCTCTCAACACACTGAAGGCAACGTGGGGACACAAAATCAAAAGAAAAATTGTTTTGAACTAATACCTTTAATGATTTTATGGAATAGAGAAAAACATAGCTATATATATTTTAACACCTGGATTAAAATGGCTGGTTTGTATACTTACTTTTGATTTTGCTATCAACAAATACAATATACCTGTAAAACTGTTTTTATTATTTTGTCATAGTTTCAGAATTAATATTTCTTGAAACGTTTCTCTTTGCTGTTTTAAACAGTTTTGTGTACGTGTGTTTTTTGTGAAATTGAAGTTTTGTCTTTCAGTTCTTAATACTAAAAATACAGTTATGATAATTATAATTTGAATTAATTGAATAATGTTAATTCACTTTAGTGTAATCATCTTCTGTATTTAATAAGTTGTACTGTGATGTTTTACATGAAAAAAAGGTTCATTTTCAGTGGTTAGAGGTTTGTTCACAGTGCAGGAGGTTTTTGTACGGCCACTTGATGAGTTTGTATCACTGTGATGGACTTTTGGTGGAGGAACCAAACTCATTGTTGGCTGCTTAGCAAGCGTCATTTGAGTAACTAGAAATGCAAAGCTTATACGTAGGGTTCTAATTATATTATAATTATATTATTATTATTTTTCAATCAGTTTTTAAATAAGATATTGGATAGTTTGCAGTGTTGTGTTTCAGTTCACACTGATGAATTCTGTTGGCCTGCTGTAGAACGGTTTGTGCTAACCTTGGTCACTGCTGGGTTCGGTCCTGCATTACAACAGAGACACCAGAGACATAAGAGAGAGACATGGAACTGATTTGAAATATAGGCAAACACACATCTGTTGTTGTGAAACAGAACAGGTACATATAATGTGTAAGCTGATCCTTTTCTCATTCAGCTTTATTTGGAAAAAAAACAAAAACAATTTTTTTTTTCCATGAAAGCAAGCAGCTTTTTTCTGTTTTCTCATGGGAAAGAAAAGCAGGAACATGCCAAAGCATCCTTTGAAAGCTTAATGATCTGTAAACCTAAACCTAAAATAATAAATAAAAATGATCCCCAAAATACATCTCATATACAGATGTAAATTTGTATTTAGTGCTTGGTGAGGTTACTGTCAGCTCTGTGTTCAGTGTCTTTTTCAACAGCTGCTGTACTCAGTTCCTGCTGTAACAGCTCAGTGTCTCTGCAGTCTGACTGAGGGAGATTTTTGTATGACTACAAATCACTGTGTGAATACATTAGCACTGTTTATGTAGTGGTAACTCTGACAGTAGTAAACTGCTGCATCTTCAGCCTGAACTCCACTGATGGTCATATGTGAGGGCACATATTTACGACCCTTAGAAAACGGTCACGGGGTTGTTTACAGCCTGAAGCAGCCAAGAGGAAGTGACCTAGCGTGAAGAGGACGGGCATGCGCAGTGAGAGCGAAGACGAGCGGAGCAAAACAAAGCACACGTGTCCGGACGAGAGAAGACGCTAGGAAAGGGCCGCGGTCAGGGAGAGACCCGAACAAAGTATAAACGGGAGGTTAGCGAGACAGTACACGGTACCGCAGCGAGTCTAGGCTGGGTTTCCGTCCGTGTATGCACTCTGACTCCGGCTACAGCGGCCTTACGGGTGTAACGTCGGGGCGAAGTGTCGGCGGAGATAGCGCTAGCAGAGGGGCTAATCGAGAGTAGGGTTGCCAACCGTCCCTTAAAAAACGGAATCGTCCCGTATTTAGAAACAAAAGTAAACGTCCCGTATTGAGCTAATAAGGGACGCACTTTGTCCCGTAATACAGTGAGAATCAAAAGTAGTCTATAAATGTTAATGGAATTAACGCTTTGTTGGAAAACATAATTCCCAGCCCCTCTCCTGCTTTGTGACCAATGAGCTGACAGCACACTTATGACAATTCGAGTATGACAATTCAGATTACCGCTCATCTCATTGGTCGAGGAAAGGTCGCTTACGGAGAAAATACCGGAAGACAACAGACGACCACAACAACAAGCATGGCCAACAGGGAAACAAACGCCGACACTGCAGTGCAAGTCTCGGACGACAGTACACCTAAAGCTGGGCAGACACTGTGCGATTTTTTTCCAGTCACGTTATTCAGCTCCTGCTCAAACTGCACGATTGACTCGCAGGGGTTAGAAGTTGGTAGGTCACGATGCAGGTCTCACACTATACCGCCCGATGCTCTGATGCGACCTGAGTGCTCACACTGTGCCTCCATAAAATGAAGGTTATAACAGAAAATCTGCCTCTCTCTCTCCCTCTGTCTTTCACTCACACAGACACACCACCACCATCGACTTTGCTAAATTGCTAATGAAAAACATGATCAGGCAGCTGTGATTGAGCAGCAATGTAAATCCAACTATTTTCACGGTTGTTGTGGTCGTGATAATTTTGTGAGGCCACATCGAAAAGGCTCGGATGATCGGGAGCTGGTCGTGAGGTGTTAATCGTGTCTCGTTACCCCACGTATACTACACGATGCACGATGAAGGCCAAAATCGGGCCGATCACCAAATCGGTCGCACGACTCAAAAATCGGCTCAAAATGGGCCAAAAATCGCACAGTGTAAGCCCAGCATTAGAGCAGCAATGTTTGTTCCCCTCAGAAAAAGAAAAAAAAAAAAGGCGGGAAAAGGGAAACACCTGGCTGGGAAAATGCACGATAACACCTTTAAAGCGCACTGCACTGTGTGCCGGCGCACTTTTTCCATAGGCATGCTTCTAGTGGTGGGCACATGAAGAACATGATCGGGGCGTGAAAGCTCGGGGAACCCTTAACCAATTTTTTGTCCACCAGGCCACGGCAGAAGCAGATATGGTATGTAAACACTGGTTTGTTGTTTAAACCCTCTGGTTAAGGTTAATATGGGCATGTGCGGTGAATATCAGCGCTATGTGGCCAGAAGTGTGATAATATAATTTATTTTGTGTAATAAACAACTGCAAGGATAGATGATTACAACAAATAGATCACTAATACATAAAAGTAATACATAGATTAATAATGATGATGAGTTATGATGCGTAATCATGGGAACAAGTGGGTTTACAAACAGGAGCAGCTGATTAGCATTAGAAAAGCTGAAATAATACCTCAACTGAAGCCAATTGTACTAAATGCACTATATGTGCACAGTTACAAGAATATTTTTCGTTCTATTGTTTTCTATTAATTTATATAATTTTAAGTTAAGCAGGACAGAGTTCTTTTAAAGAAAGATTTACTTATTCTCAATAGTTAAGCATGACAGGCTTCTGTTTAAGAAAGAGACCTGTTTTACTGCTGGTATGATAGTAGAGATAGGAGATAATGTGGGTAATAAAATTATAGATCAGAAGGGGATTAACAATCAATTTAAATCTTTTTATGAGGACTTGTATACCTCAGAAATAAATGATAGGGACCGAGTGAAGAATTTTTTGAAAACCTTGAAATACCACCACTAGAGGCAGCAGATAGAGATCGGTTAGAGGGACCCATATCTGCCACGGAGATAGACAAAGCAATTCGGAGTATGAAGACAGGAAAAGCGCCGGGCCCTGATGGGTACCCAAGTGAGTTTTATAGAACATTTGCTCCCGCACTGATTCCCTTGCTTTGCAGAGTATTTAAGGAAGTTCTTGATAAAAAAGCTCTGCCCCAAACAATGTCACAGGCCTTGATCTCTGTACTCCTTAAGAAGAATAAGGACCCACTTAAATGTGAGTCATATCGCCCAGTAAGTTTACTTGGATGTGATTATAAAATACTGACCAAAGTACTGGCAGCTAGAATTGAGCTTGTTATAAGTAAGATAATACATCCTGATCAGACAGGGTTTGTTGCAGGTAGACAACTCTCCAGCAATCTCCGCCGTCTGTTCAATGTAGTATATACTGCTGAAGATAACACAAAGCCTTCGATAGAATAGAGTATTACTATCTATTTATGGCCCTCGAGAGATTCGGCTTTGGTCCAACATTTTGCTCGTGGATTAAAATAATTTATTCGAGCCCCCAGGTTATGGTGAGAACGAATAATATCATATCTGAACCCTTCTCTCTATTCCGGGGAACAAGACAGGGGTGCCCTTTGTCACCCCTGCTCTTTGATGTGGCAATTGAACCCCTTGCGATGATGCTGAGACAGGCTGCTGAATTGGTAGGGATACAAAGGGGGACACAAAACCATAGGCTGTCCTTATATGCTGACGATCTCCTCCTTTTCCTGTCAAACCCTGCCATTAGTATCCCGGTGGCCCTTGGTATTATCAAAGATTTTGGGAGGGTGTCGGGCTATAAAATTAATTTAGACAAAAGTGTTCTTTTCCCCATTAATAAACAGGCGAGGAAACTTTCTTTCCGGGCCTATCCCTTTGCAATACAATGGATAGATTCAGATATTTAGGTGTTAATGTAACTAGTAAGTATAAAGATTTACTGGACTATAACTTTAAAGTTGCACTGGACAAAGCAAAATTGGATATGGAAAGGTGGGCATCGCTCCCCTTATCATTAGCAGGGAAGGTAAATTCTGTTAAAATGAATATAATGCCATGAATATATTTATTTCCAGACGATACCGATTTTCATTCCTAAATCATTTTTTAAGGAATTGAACAAATGTACGTCTGCCTTTATTTGGAAAAAAACAGTCCCCAGGATAAGAAGGGAGTTTCTTGAGAGACAGAAAGAAGAGGGAGGCCTGGCTCTGCCGAACTATATGCACTATTATTTTGCTGCTAATATACATAAGTTGTTATTTTGGGTCAAAGAGTTAGATGAGGATGAAACCCCAATATGGGTTCATATGGAAAGGTATGTCTCTAGCCCAGTGTCCCTGCGCTCCCTGGTCTGCGCTCCTCTACCCTTGAGCAAACATCTTTACACAAACAACCCGGTGGTATCTAATTCTTTGAAAATTTGGACTCAATTCAGATCACATTTTAAAAACAGAAACGCCCTCCTATCTGCCCCTCCCTCGAGCTTCCACAAAGCGGATGGATAGACGAGCTGATGGACACAGATCCGACTGCTAAGGGGACAATCTCCACACTATATGCAAATATTGAGAATGTGGCTTCCCCCTCCCTGGACAATGTAAGAAGGAAATGGGAGGAAGAATTGGGGCTGGACATTTCAGAGGTTGACTGGGGAGGGGCTGTAGATCTAGTACACTCTGCTTCTGTATATGTAAGACACGGATTGATACAGTTCAAGGTGTTACACAGACTCCACTTGTCAAGGGAGAAACTGGCAAGAATGTACCAGGGGGCCGATCCGACCTGCCCCAGATGTAAACAGGTGCCAGCCAACTTATGCCACATGTTCTGGTCTTGTTCCAGGCTGAAAGACTTTTGGGCTAACATCTTTAGAACATTCTCATTCATTTATAATAAAGATATGGAACCAATGCCTCTGACAGCCATCTTTGGTGTGGCACCGAGGGAAACTCAACTAACAGCCTCTCAGAGGAAGGCAATAGCATTCACCTCATTGTTGGCTAGGAGATTGATTCTATTCAACTGGATAAAGGCAACACCGCCATCCCATAAACACTGGGTGGAGGAGGTGATGGCACACCTCAAATTAGAACATCTCAGATTTACTATACAGGGCAACACCAAGAAATTCTTTAAGGTCTGGCAGCCTTTCATTTCCTATTTTGAAGATGAGTTTCCGTCTACTCCATAACTGGCAACTCCCCCCCCCCCCCCTTTTTTTTTTCTCTCTCTTTTCTCTGTCTGGGTATAGTTTTGTCTTACACTGTGTTGTAGGACTTGAGTTCGAGCTTTTCTGTATGAATGATATGCTTTCTGAAAACTCAATAAAAACACTTTGATTATTACTGTGTTAATGTTGTCATTTTGAGCTAAAAATAAATGGCTAAATGATCACTTGTTTCCCATATGGTCATATCACAAAGAATATGCATCTGCTTAAATCAAATTCAAGTCAAATGGTCAAAAAATAATTTCACACACACAGAGAAAAAAAAAAAAAAAAAGCTATCCTGCCTCTCGCCCTATGATAGCTGGGATAGGCTCCAGCGCCCCCCGCGACCCTGAAAACGATAAGCGGAAGCGAATGGATGGATGGATGGATGGAAAAAAGAGCTACAAAATTCACCACACTGGGAAGGGTGAACTGGGTTGCCCGGCCCTGGCCACGAGGTGTCCCTTATTTATTTTTCAGGGAGTTGGCAACCCTAATCGAGAGCTAAGGCTAGCGGCCGCTCCCCTCCAATCTGCCTCAGTTTCCCGGCGTTACCGGTAGAGTTTGGCGGCGAAGAACGTTTAGAAAGCGAGACAGCACGGCTGGCTGTCTGACGAAGGACCAGCGAGTTCCTGGGAGGGGAATTGGGCGGCCTCGCTTTGCACGGCCTGGGGACTGCCGTAGATCCGATAGCCCGCGGGACCGCCATCTTGGGCCCCGACGTCGGCGGTGTTTGGAGTACCCTGCCACCCAGACGACGCTCCAGTTGTTCACCCTGCTTCAGCTGGCTGTATGTAAAAGCTTCACCTACCCGTGGGTTCATTACGCTCCATTTCAGGAGGGGCAAAGGTACAGTTTCTGTGTTTTATTTCCTTGTTTTGATGTGGACCGGAGAATGGACATTCTATTCCGGCTGTGGAAGTTCTGGACAGCCTAGCAGACTGTAACTCCGGTTAACGGCACCTACCCCTAGAACTATCTGTCCGTCCCACCCCAGAGACAATTTACTGGATTAAACTGTAAAGACTGGAAATGTTCCTTTGGTGTGTCGGACATTGTAAATGATGCGATGAGACTGTGTCAACCATTTTAGACAGGATAATTGCTGTGTTAACTTTTACTGTTCTGCTGTGTTGTGAGTGTTTTTCCTGTGACTAGGGTGGGTTGTGCGGAGTCGAGGACTCCCAACACTGGGTCTCACCAGTCTGTTTCGATTTATTTTACCTCATTTTATTTCTTTCATTTCTTTGGTCCTGGGGAGGTTCTTTGCTGTTTTCCCTTTGCTCTCCAGGGCCCTGTGGACATTGTTAACCAAGTTTGGTTTTTTTTTTGAGGGCTCTCCAGATAAATAAAAGGAGCCGCGTGGTTTAAAAAGTCGTTGTTGAATGCTTTTGTCCGACCCAGGTTGCCTTGGAGTAGGGGCACCCGAGTTATTTGGTTAGGCACAGGACAACGGAGTTAAGTGGGACCGTGCTAGTATTCCGTGTGCAGGCGCTGCTATCATTGCAGGTCCGGGCCTGGAGTCTTCCTTTTGTGCCTACTGTTGCCAGGTAACTAACCCCATTCTTACTGAAGTAAGCGTCCGGGTCAATTGTGCTAGAGGGGGTTACGGACTTAGATCCCACCACCCGCTAGTCGTTCAAGGCAGCCTGTGCGCCCCTCTACCCCTACATAGCCGGGCTAGCAGCCCCTCACACATAGAGAAGTCAGAGCTGCTTCCACTGCCACTAAATCGAGATGGTGTTCCTGACTCAAGCTTTTTTGCAAATCTTATTAGGAGCTTTGGAGTCTGTCCAGATTTCTGTTGATACCAGAATATAAAATCACCATTAGAATTTCTGTAAACAGCTTGGCTGGTCCTACAGGTCAGAGTGACAGTGGATCCAGGAGTAGATGTCAGTACTGGAGGTTGAGTCACAGTCACCTGACCGCTGCATCCTGCAGACAAAAACAAATCATTCATTTATCAGCAGAAGTCAATGAGAGAAAAAGCAGCACATCATGTTTGAAATGTTGCTGAGTGAATGAACCTGTAAAACAGCAGCAGGTCAGCGTCCAGATGAGGATGGTGATGAGAGTCATGGTGGTTGTGCTTTCTGCTGTGTTGACTGACAGATGTGAGTCCTGCAGTGTTGAACTCACAGGACTATAAACCTTCTCAGTTCTCTGGAGGATCAGCTGATGATGCAAAGCCTCCTCTCTATAGAAATCATTTCTCTGCTCTCAACACACTGAAGGAAACTTTGGGGCACAAAAAAAAAGAGAAAAATTGTTTAGATTAATACCATTAATGATTTTATGGAATAGACGAAAATATGTTGGAAACATTTACATATTTTTAACACCTGGATTAAAATGGCACTCTGGTTTGCATGTTTACTTTTTGATTTTGCTATCAACAAATACAATATATCTGTATAGTTGTTAATTATATTGTCATAGTCTCATAATTCATTATTTTTTGAATCCTTTCTAGTTGCTGTGTTAAACAGTGTTCTTTATATTTAAATAAATATGTGTGATGTGAAAATTACGTTTTGTCTTTCGGTTCGTATAACTAAAGATACAATTATGATAATCACGATTTAAATTCATTAAATAATTTTAAGTCACTTTAGGTAAATATTCTTCTGCATTTAATCAGGTGTACTGTGATGTTTTAAATAAGAAAAGGTTCATTTTCAGGGGTTAGAGGTTTGTTCAGAGTGGGTGTGGTGAGGCCCACCCTCACTGTCCATCCAAAGAGGAAGACAAACAGAGTAGTGCCACTGTGGTGTGTTTGGCCACCGGGGGTTTCCCCTCAAACTGGAAGCTGGGCTGGAAGGTGGGGAGCACCAGCACATCCTCAGGGGTTTTAACCAGCCTGGAAGTCTTGGGGACAGATGGCCGCTACAGCTGGAGCAGCACCCTGAGCCTCTCTGCAGACCAGAGGAGGAAGGTGGGCTCAGTGAGCTGTGAGGCCAGTCTGAGTGGACAGAGCCCCGTCACTCAAACCCTGGACCCTGACCACTGCTCAGAGTAGAGCTTCAGCAACACTTCCTGTCTGCATATGATGTCTTTTATAGTTTGATGAAGCTACATGTTTCTGCTGTTGCGATATTTCTGCAAACATTTGACTTTCTAATGATGTGCATGCTAAGTTTATCAGCTAATATTATCCATGTTGACTTTAAAAATATGGTGTAAAAAAAGTAAAAACACAAAATAAAATCACAGCTTATGAAAAATCGCTTTTGTTTTGTGCTTGGGGAGAAGCTTTTAAAAGTTTATTTGTGTGCAAAGTCAGCGATCATCATTGACCTTTGAAACAAAAGATAAAGATACCAACTAAAATCCAGCTTTATACTGGTGAGGAGTTGGAAAACTGCCATTATGAATGTAACATGGTCTTATAAATTGCAAAATGTAGCTGAGTCTCTGCTGCCCCACTACAGCTGAATTTCCCACCTCCCAAATACAACTTTAACACCAGATTACAACCCTGTGGTAGGAAACTGATAAAACAACATTTTCATGCATGAAATGCAATCATTGTTTGATTCAAATCAAAGTATGTGATTTTTATTTAAGTTAAAAACTGTGTACAGGGTCTGGGTTCAATATTTGGTTTTGACTAAGACTTGAATTTTGAACCTCTAAGCCCATCCAGTCTTGTTTTCTCAAGTAATTAATACTGCAAAAATCTAACTCAAAGTATTATCAAAGAACACCACATGTTCTCTTGCCTCCCTTTGTGGCTTTTTGGCCAACTGTAGAATTAATATTAACATTTTATTAATCAAATTTAAAGCCTTTTCATGAAATGTTGTGAGACAAGCATTATATGTTACAGATTCTAAACAGTGTTACTTCATTTAAAATCTTCTCAATAATGTGATCAGGAATGCGTAAATATTTTATTTTCCACCTCTGAAAGTGAACTCAGTGAACCAGTGATGCATGTCAGAGTCTGTATCAGAAGCTCACAGCTGCAACACTGCAAATAGTAACTGAGGGAGGTTTTTGTATGACTCTGTATCACTGTGTGAACTCTGGGCCTCTATACAGTCCCATACAGTAGTAATCTCCTGCATCTGCAGCCTGAACTCCATTGATTGTCAAAGTGAACTCAGGCTCAGATCCACTGCTGCTGAAATGACTCGGAGTATCAGATTCACGGCTGCTGATTTGGTAAAACAGCAGTTTGGGAGGCTGTCCAGGTTTCTGTAGATACCAGCTGAGATCATTGTCAACTCCTTTACTGGCTGTACAGCTCAGAGAGACCGTCTCCCCCAAAGCAGCAGCTTTAAACACAGGAGACTGAGTCACAGATGAACTGGCATCTGATCCTGGAAATTAAAATATGTTACTTTGTTAAAATGACAGTGTGATGTAAAGTACAACATAACAGAGAATATAACAGAACCACATCACTCATCACCTTGAAGTCTGAGCACGATTGTGATGAGCAGTGAAGTCAGTAACATCATCATCATTATGATAAATCTCACTCTGCACAGACGTGCCTCACTGGTTCTTCTTAAACATTTTTAGGATCAGTGAAGCGCAGCAAGCATTCAAAACACAACCTGCAAACAAATACCTATATTCTCATGTCAGTTGAAAGCTCTGCACCTGCAGCCTTCAGCCAGACTGAACTGTAAATCACAGTGTGAACTCTCCACTATCAGACAGTAATAGTCTCCAGCATCGCTGATGGATAAAGTCTATTGAGAACCAGATCTACAGCCTCTAAACTGAAACAGAGTTCCTGAGTAGAAATGTATCGTCTAGTATATGCAGCAGACTGTGACAGCACTGAGCAGCTCCTTCAGTGGGAGACTGCGGCACCCACGGTGTGGGACGGAGAGATTTCGCAGGTCTTTCCTCCCCACTGCTGTCAGACTCCACAACAAAGACTTTAACTGAACAAACACACACATCCACACATGTGCAATAACACTAAGTGCAATAATCTTTCCTGGCATCGTTGTATTTTTACTCAGTTGTATATAGCATTCGTATTCTATTTTTATCTTATTGTATATTTTTATTCTATTTTATTCTACTGTATATAGTATATTATTTTATTCTATTCTGTACAGCTGTGTACTGTATTTATTCTTATTGTATTCTAATTTTTGCGTCATAACTTTTGCACTGTCCACTTCCTGCTGTGACAAAACAAATTTCCCACGTGTGGGACTAATAAAGGTTATCTTATCTTATCTTATCTTATTAGAAGTTTGGGAGGCTGTCCAGGTTTCTGAAGGTATCAGCTTAGAATAGCACTAATATTTGAACTCCTTGTGCAGTGATGGTCACAGTCCCTCCAAGACTGACAGATTTAGTTTATCAGTTTGAGTAAGAACATTGCTGGCAAATGACTGGCAAATGAAAATTTAATTGATTTCAATCTTAAGAAAAAAACATCCCAAAATACGTCATTTTAAATCAGAAAAACTCTGACAGCATAACAGAATAAAAAAATGAGTCAGAAACCCAACATCACAATCAGAGTTATTGAAAACATCGACTTAATGCAGTTTTCAGTGTGAGTGAATGAACAGTTCAGAACAGTGACAGAAGAACTTAAACTCTGAGAAGCAGTGAGGCATAAAAATCATGCAAAACACATTTAGGCGGCAACCACACATCTGTTCTTGTAATTCAGAAAAGTAGATATTATTGATAATTACGTGATTGAGCTGATATATTCTTTTTGGAAAAGTGTTTTTTCTTCATGGCAGAATTTCACTTTCGTTTTCTTCCTAATGGCAAAACAAGCAGCAACATGGCAAAGCATACTGTCCAAAGCCTTGAGAAAAAAAATTCTCCTCTTTGTCACATATAGATTTAGATTGAATGCTGGAATAATGGGTTTCACAAAGGAATATAAATTCCCGAGTTAAACTTAGACTGTACTTAGTGGCATTTGACCCATTGCCTGAATTTTTTCTTCACATGCTAGGTTGACACTCATATTTATCAAAATATCATGGACTTATTTTAAAAAGGACTTCTCTTTTTATATCTTAATTTTTTTTCTTCCACTTCCACTTTACAGCAAAATAGCCAATATCTTAATACCACTGCACTTTAACTCTTTGTGTGGTTGGATTTTATTACTCTAGTGAAAGGTTGTGTGGGTGTGCCCAGTCTCTTCCAGGAGCTCAGCTGCTACCCATTTCTCCTGAGGAGCCTGTGCGCAACTGCATTCATTTAGCAATCAGCCACCAGAAGTATAAAGGCAGTGAAGTGCCACTGACTCAGTGAATGGGCTAGCCTTGGGTGATGAGTGTTAGTGGTGTAGTCTGCCTGTATTAATGGAGAGATGTGTTGAGCTCCCAGTGAGTATCTGGTATTTGCTGGCAGCAAATTGCAGGTTGTGGTTGTTTTTTGGTTTTCAGTTCAAACAGTGGTCTAGCCCTTTCTTTGAGTTAGTATCTTTTTAAAGAAAACTTTGATTTTCTCAGTTTACTCTGTTTCTCTGCTCTAAACACTAGCAGGGGTTGTGGGCCAGTTGATGTGATAGAGGGGTTCCTCTTGATCACTTAAGTCTTAAGAGAAGAAGACATACGGTACTACTAAAGCAGCAGCACCCGGAGGCTATGCTGGGAGAGTAGTTACAGGGTCATCTCTCATGACCTTAGGCAGTCCCAGTCTATCTACAAGAGCCAGTGTGCAGGGTACAACACTGCTGTAAACTTGGAGTCATAGATGTCTTCATGTATGCTCAATCATCCAGTTAAGGAAATCCCAAAAGTTCATTCTGTTCATCTGGGCGTAGCATTTACAGTGGGAGCAACGTTTCGTCACCCATACCAGTGACTACTTCTATGTAGGCTGACTGCAGGTTTCCCCAACCTTTATAAGGAGTATGTGCAGAGATATTTAAAGGGGCGGGTGCTTAAAGTTAAAAGGGACCAGGCTGAGAAAACACACATTTATCAAGCATCTAACATGGAATTGCATCATACTATATCACTGTCATCAGGTGGGGACAATGCAAAGCAAACATAGCCTATGTTTTACTTGATGGGGTACAATGTTGCTGTTGATGGGTTGCTGCTGCTCCTGCTGCTGATAGTGCTGGTGGGAAGGGCTGTGTTGATTTGAGACTGCAGACATAAAAAAGTCCATAGGAGAGATGGTAGCTGATAAAACAAGTGTTATGAGATGATAATAAAATGTAAAGATTGGTGACAGCGCTTGGAACCACAAGGCAACGGATTGAAAAAAGAGTGGGAAATAAACTAGGCTCTGCCTGTGAATCACTCTTTGCCTCTCTTCCTCCTTCCACCTCATCTTCATCTGATCTATCACTCTCCACTTGCTCTCCATCTGAAAACAAGGCACAATTTGCTGTTGCTTAATCTATTATTTAAGTATCTGCAATTAACAGCTTTTGCACCTAATCCATAATAATTTAATGATAGAAAAATGTAGAACCAAATCATTGCAATTGTGTTTATTATTGTGTTTATATTTGAATACCTCTGCAATGTAACAACTGGTACATGTGTTATTGTTGCCTGTACTCTTTTTCATCCAGCTGTTGCCTTTAGCAGCCTCACATGGCTCCTTTTGTTGCAGTTTTTGCCATATTTGAAATAAAAATCTAATCTAATTTGTTTCTTAATGTATTTTCTTTACAATACAGTGTGTTTTTTGTGAATATCATAATTATAATAATCCACAATTATGTGGATATGCATATTAGATAGATTTTAACAAAATAAAAGCCCTCCAGGAAGGTCAAAGTCCTGTAACTTACTTTAAAAAGAAATATTTAGTTCCCTAAAACAGTGGAAAGAGCTAAAGTCCCATGACAGCTTTACCCAAATAGCTAGCGGCTAATGACCACCACTTCTTGTGCAGTTAATAAAGGACAGGTAATGTTTTGTCGTGCTGTTGCACAGTGCAAACAAAGCATGCTCATTTGTTTCAAGTCATTGGTTGCCAGAAGACAACTTAACAACATGTACATAATAACCTAATACTCCTGTGTGCTATAGACTATTTTCAGATCCCTTCAGAGATATTCAATCAGGTTCAAGTCTGGGCTCTGGCTAATTTAACTGGTGGTGAAACCTTTAGTTCTCATCTAAAGCAATCTTTAGGTGACACCGTAAGAGGAGATAAGGTTGTAACCCCCCCCCCCCCCCCCCCCCCCCTCCCCCTTTTGTAGAGTCAAAATGAAAAAGTGGTCACTGAGTTAATATTGTCAACTGAGACAAATTACATTTTCAAACACAATGTATAACAATGCTGTATTTTGTTCCAGAAAAAGGACAAAATACCAATGAGTCCCTGAAACGAGACCCAGGATGTGGTTACAGGAAGAGGGTGATAGATTGTCTGAAGCAGTTAGAACAAGGCAATGCTATTGATCGGACCTTATATCACAGGATGACACCTGGGTGAAAATCAAATCGCAGGACGCACCAGAATTCACGGATCACATTAACTCGTTGGACCAATACATCAAGTTTACAAGGGAGGATATGAAAAATGACAGGTTGGCCTTCTTAGACTGTAAGATTTCCATCAGTAATGGGAGACATTTAGAAGCTGATGTGTACTGTAAACCAACGCATACGGATCAGCATTTAAGGTCTGACTCTCATCATCCACTGGAGCACAAAATGGGTGTGATCGGGACACTACAACACATCAGAGAACATCATCCCCAAAGATACAGGGGCCAGGGAAGCAGAAGAACATCATATCAAGCAGATGGCACAACACAGAAGACCTAACTCTTCAGGCCAGTGGATGAAGATGTACACATCTTGAACAGGGATGAATGCTGGTTTGAGCGTGGAGTCACAGAATCCATTTACGTGAAAGGGAAAAGCCATCTCTGGATTGAGGAGGGAGCCTAAGGGTACATCTTTCATCATCTTACAGTGCTGTGATTGCAGCCATTCCCCAATTCTCTGTGTATGGTACTCATGGCCATAGAGCAGTGGTCATTGATCATGGATTTATGGTCTTTGATCACTGGCTGTTGATCAATGGTCATGACAATTTGCATATTAATGATCAATAAACAGACCTCACAGCACATTGTTCGCCAGTGGTGCTAGTTTCATTCATTATGCAAATGAATGAATAAAAAGCTGCAGTCAGCTGAGAGTGAAGAAGTCAGTTGTCCCACTGAAAGGCTACGTCCAGATGAACAGAATCAACTTTGGGAGTGTTGGTTAGGTTACTATCAGCTGCGTGTTCAGTGGTCTGTGTCAGCAGTCTCTCCTTTTTCAGCAGCTGCAGTCAGTCCCTGCTGCAACAGCTCAGTGTCTCTGCAGTCTGACTGAGGGAGGTTTTTGTATGACTACAAATCACTGTGTGAACAACCAAGTACTGTCTATGTTATGAACACTCTGACAGTAGTAAACTGCTGCATCTTCAGCCTGAACTCCACTGATGGTCATAGAGAAGTCAGAACTGCTTCCACTGCCATTAAATCGAGTTGGCGTTCCTGAATGACTTATGCTCACTTGCTTTATTAGAAGTTTTGGTGTCTGTCCAGATTTCTGCTGATACCAGGCCATACACTGACGACTATCACCACAGTTGGAATATGTTGCTGGGTTGGTCCTACAGGTCAGAGTGACAGTGGATCCAGGAGTAAATGTCACTACTGGAGGTTGAGTCACAGTCACCTGACCGCTGCATCCTGCAGACAAAAACAAATCATTCATTTATCAGCAGAAATCAATGAGAGAAAAAGCAGCACATCATGTTTGAAATGTTGCTGAGTGAATGAACCTGTAAAACAGCAGCAGGTCAGCGTCCAGATGAGGATGGTGATGAGAGTCATGGTGGTTGTGCTTTCTGCTGTGTTGACTGACAGATGTGAGTCCTGCAGTGTTGAAGTCACAGGACTATAAACCTTCTCAGTTCTCTGGAGGATCAGCTGACGATGCAAAGCCTCCTCTCTATGGAAATCATTTCTCTGCTCTCAACACACTGAAAGAAACTTTGTGGCACAAAATCAAAACAATAATTGTTTTGAAATTATACCTTTAATTTTATGGAATAGAGAAAAATATATAGGAAACAAATTTACATATTTTTAACACCTGGATTAAAATGGCACTCTGGTTTGTATACTTACTTTATATATAAATACTATAAATACAGAATATATAATAGGGATAAATCAGATTACCAGTGGATTGCACATTTGAGTGAGTCTATTGCACAGTGATTATTGCACAGTCGAATATAAGAAAAAAATATTGCAAATATTGCACAGTGAAAAAAAGCACTACAGCTCAGTTGTTCCCACCCTCCTTTGTCCTGCTGTTTCTCCACCCTCTCTCCTCCAATGAGGAGTTAAACAGTTTGATGGCGTGTGGGACAAAGGAGTTTTTAAGTCTGTTGGTTCTTGACTTTGGGAGAAGCAACCTGTCGCTGAATAGGCTCTTCTGATTATTTAGGACCGTGTGCAGAGAATGCCCAGCATTGTCCATAATGTCCAACAGTTTCTTTAGTGTCCTTTTTTGTCACTGTCACCAGAGTGTCCAGCTTCATGCCGGCCACAGAGCCAGCCTTCCTGATTAGTTTTTCCAGCCTGGACGAGTCCTTCTTTGCTGTGCTGCTCCCCCAGCACACCACAGCATAATACCACCACAGAAGGACAAAAATTTCTGATACTGAAACTATAAAAAACTATTTTGCATCCAGGGTGCATGACAGATATTCAAATTAATGCATGGGTCAGTGAGCATACACCTGCACCAATGGAGTCCGAGTGGAAATTGTGCATTGCAGCAGTAGTAAACTGCTGTATCTTCAGCCTGAACTCCGCTGAGTTCAGGCTGAACTCCACTGATGGTCATAGAGAAGTCAGAGCTGCTTCCACTGCCACTAAATTGAGATGGTGTTCCTGACTGAAGTGTTTTTGCATATTTTATCAGGACCTTTGGAGTCTTTCCAGATTTCTGTTGATACCAGTATATCTGCTCTTCACCACTAGACCGCCTTAGAACAGCTTTGCTGGCCTTACAGGTCAAAGTGACAGTGGATCCATATATGTGAATGTGAATTCTCTTTGTTAACAATAAATTTAGGCTCTTAACCTGCTAATTTTTGCCATGTAAGCTGGTTCATTCAGAAGGATCAGAGGTTAGAACTTTTTTAACAGAGAGCAGAACCAGACGTCCTATATAAGGGTTGTGGGTCTCGCAGATTGACATTTGGCACCCAATATGGTCGGACACTAAACCCAGGAACCTGAAAGTTGACATCTGGATCCACACCCGTTACCCGATGTGTTTTGAGAAAAACTGTGTCTGGACCCTGAAGATTTGTAATCAAATAACTATTATCTTATTTACTTTTTTACCAGCTTTCACTTTAACTCTTTTTTTCTTGCCCTACTCTCCTTCCTCTCCCTCCTGCCACTCTCAAATGACTTATATTAAAAACAGTCATGTACTTGAAAACACAATAATTACGGTGATACAAATGAAAAGTAAATGCAACTATGAATTTGTTCCAGTTCATTTAGATTCATTGTGTTTGTGCTTGATCTCGTTGTGTTCTGCGGGCCAGTTAATCTTATCACAGTCTCTTCACCAACACTCTGCCCCTGCAGCCTTCACACTGAAAATTTAGAGGAACTCTAAGTTACTGTGTAAACACTCCAACACCATGAAAGTCCAGACAGTAATACTCAGCATCTTCAGCCTGAATACCACTGATGGTTCAAGTGTATTGTGAACAGTGTTGGGTAAGTTACTTTAAAAAAGTAATTAATTACTATTACTAATTACTTAATCAATATTGTATTTAAAGTACTTATCTAATTACTGTGTCTGAAAAGTAACTTAATTACTCAATAAGTAATTTAACTAAATACTTATTAAAATCCCCATAAACCTTGAGTGGACAAACAATAGAAATTAAACTCTTTAAATAATAAATAATTTAAAAAAAAATACGAGTCAACATGAAATAGTTTAGCCTTTTTGCTTCCTGAATCATCTTTATTACATTCTATAAAAAAAACATTCTTTAATAATTACATTTTTTAGTAAGGAATGTAACTTTCTTTAGCTAAGAAACACAATTCCAGAATAACAAATATATTTTTCTGCAACATATCTGAATAACAAAACAGCTTAACTTAAGAAATGTTATACATGACATATTTCACGCAGTAAACATTAAAATTTTTACATTTTCAAAGCAATGAGCAACATATTCATACATAATGTATGTAATCATGTCATGTGATTCAACAAAGTGAAGTTAACTCTGAACTTTGGTTAACAAACAGAATTCCTCTGAAACTTCCTCAAACCAATGAGCACCATATTTCCTGCATGCTGTATGCACTCATGTTTTCCAAAACATTTTTTGTACTACTTAGCTGTGTTGTTTTTGAAAAAGTTGTTGTATCTCATTAATGTAAGTCTCTCAAAGTGTTCACTTGACAGTCTGTTCCTTCTGGGTGCAAGCACAAGATTGCCGAGGCTAAAAAGCCTTTCGACTGGTGCGCTTGATGGTGTGGCTGTGTTGTACCTCAGTGAAATGGCCTTAATCCTGGGAAACTGGCTAAGAACACCCAGCTCAGACCCAGCAGATTTCAAATATTCCATCACCTCTGTTTCAGCAGAGTAGGTACAGTCGTCCTCCTCAAATGAAAAAAAGTCATCAGTGGAGTTAGCAGGGTTCTTGTGATCTTGAGCAGGTTGTTGGTCTTCAAGAGACAACCCACGGCACTCTATAGTAAGCATTGCCCTAACCATGTCTTTTTTCTCTTCTTCTCTGATCCAGCGTAACTTAAATTTAGGCAAAGTGACTGCAGCCAGGAGAGCTTCTTTATTGTCCATCATTGAGGAAAAGCGCACCTTGATCGCCTATGAGAAAAAAATACATCAGACACTTCACATAAGGGCATGATAAATAAAACAAAAATTTATTTTAGGGTAAGGCTATATATAGATTACCTTAACAATGATATCAGGGAGGGATGCTGTCAGCTTAAGCTCGTCCTGTAGTGCCAGCGTCCTGGACACTAGAATCTCCAGAGTTGGAAGAAGGATTCCAAAATAGCAGTTCTCTTCTCCTTGCAATATGTCTAGTGCAACAGTGAGTGGCTTCAGCACGATACAATACTCCTTTAGGAACAGATACTCCCGATCAGTGAAGCATTTGACTCCAAACTGAGTGTAGACAGTATTTAATTCAGCAAGGGGAATGTCAGTGATCCTGGACAGAGCGTCGTGAAATGAATTCCATCGTGTTGAAACAGGTACTGTGAGTTTTTTCTTGAAAAAATTATCTACCAACTCTGAAGCAACAGAAGAACAGTTTGCTTTTGTCCACATTGCAGAACACTTTGAAGTTGCACTTCTGTAGATGAATTTTGCCTCATTTGCTTGAAGCCATTTCTCAACATCATGAAAAATTAAGTTCAGTGTGTGTGATGCACACCTTAAGTGTGGAGGGAGAGAAAACTGTCCTTCAGATTCTGTGGAGAGGGTCTGCTCAACATCAGTAAATGTCACCTCTTCATCTTCTTCCGATTCCTCATCAGAGTCTGATTTTTGGAACATTCTAAAAGCTTTGATAAAATTGGACCCGTTGTCTGTCACTTTAGAGTTCAGTCCATAAGCCGAATGTACTTGCTCGATTTCATTGCCGATGACATCATATGTGTGTCTCCCTCGAACTCTTTTACATGCTAGCGCTGCATGTCCTCGTACAAAAGTAGAAGGATCAATCCAGTGTGCCGTCATTCCGAGAAAACTTTTGTTATGGCTGGTCCAAATGTCAGCAGTCGTGGAAATATATTCCAAACTCTCGAATGTCTCTTTTAGCTCCATTTACATGTCAGCATAACACTTATCTAAGTAAGTAGAAAACGTTTTTCGATCATGCAGTGCTGCTTTTTTGCCACACACAGGTATTTTGTTTAATATGCACCTAAAAGACGGAGACTCTACAGTACGCAGCGGTAGCATCTCTTCCACAACGTAGCCTGCAATCATTTTCTTAAGCTCACCTTCAGACACTTTCTGTGTTGCTGAAGTGAAATCAAGTTTTGTCTGCTTAGCAGGAGTTGCCGCGGTGTTATCCATGGATGATGAAGATGGCTCACTCAGAAGGCTTTATCTCTGCTGCCGTGTGCTTCAGCAGATTACTCGTGCTATTGACAGCGGCCGATAAGTTTTTTCTCCCCAGGACATAGCTTACATATTACCGTAATGTTCTTGTCTGCTTGTTTTAGAAAAGTGAAGTGACGGGAATATTTCCATTTCATAAAACAGGCCCTCACTGTTGTGTTTACATACACTGCTAAGATGGTGAAGGGTTGCTGTACAAGGGGGACTGAATATGAACATATACTCAGTTCAATCAATCAATCAATCTTTATTTATAAAGCACTTTTCATACAGAGAAAATGTAGCACAAAGTGCTTTACATAGTTAAAAGCAGCCCACCCCACCCTCCAACTCACTCCCCACACTCTCAATACACATATATCCCCCCACCCACACACACATACACACACGCGCACACTTAAAGAGTAAAAATTGGGCTGGGCTCGCATGAGCCAAGTGAGGAAACACTATAACAGGGAGCCGTCTGCACCGGGAGCCGGTCACAGACCGCAGCCTCCAGGCTGGGCACACAGCAGGAGGGAGGCAAAGGAGCCCCCCAGCCAGGCTGAGAGGACCCCAGAGACCCAGCAGCCACGGTCAATAACAGCCCCGGTGCAGAGAGCGCCCTCCGAGGAAACACTGGAGATATGACGCAATACAATATATATAGGGTAAAATGATAAAATAAATAAGAACAGGATACAATATAAATATAAATAGAATAAGAAGATTAAAAAATGAATAAGAATAAAATCAAACAAATATTAGGTAAATCCTAAATTAATAATAGAATAACAGGATAGAATAAATAAGCATAAAATAAATAAACGCTAAGTAAAAGCTAAATTAAAAAGGTGGGTCTTGAGCCTGTTCTTAAAAACATGTACGTTCTCTGCGGCCCTGAGCTCCTCCGGCAGGCTGTTCCACAGACGAGGACCATACCACTGAAACGCTGCCTCTCCGTGAGTATGTGTCCTGACTTTAGGGACAATCAAAAGGCCAGTACCAGAGGACCTCAGGGTCCGCGAGGGTTCGTATGGTAAAAGCAGATCTGAGAGATAAGAAGGCCCAAGACCATTAAGACATTTAAAAACCAATAAAAGAACTTTAAAATCGATCCTGAAACACACGGGGAGCCAGTGCAGCGATTCTAAAACCGGTGTAATGTGGGCCCGCCCTCTGGTCTTCGTCAGCACACGAGCTGCCGAGTTTTGCAAGAGTTGTAAAGTTGAAATATTCTTCTTAGGAAGACCAGAGAGCAGGGCATTACAGTAATCAATGCGACTGGTAATAAAAGCATGCATCAGCATCTCCGTGTTGGCCCGAGAGAGAATAGGGCGGACTCTGGCTATATTTTTTAGATGATAAAATCCAATTTTGGTTACATGTTTAATATGTGGGATAAAACCAAGCTCAGAGTCAAAAATAACACCCAGGTTTTTTGCTGACTGCCATCCTCTTCCTCATATGGAGGATCTGTTTTCTGACTTGGCGGGTGCCACTCACTACAGCCAGTTACCAGTAGGGGGCTCTGTGACTAAGAATGATGGAAGGAGAGAAGAAGTAAAGTGTATGTAGAGATGTAAAATGGCGAACTACTGCTGAATATATATACGTTCCATTACAAACCAAGCCGTCTCCGTTCTTCTGTCGAAACACCACAAATTGGCGACGAGGATGAGTGCATCAGTTCCGAGTCCACCATCTTTTCTTCCACATGTGGGTGAGCCGCCGATTCCATTTACTACATGGCGGAAAATATTCGACAATTACATGCTAGTAATCAATGCCACGGGAGACGCATGGCCGGATGCTAGGAAACGCGCTGTTTTGCTACACTGCTTGGGCCCGGAGGGACAGCGGTTATTCTACACGTTACCGGAGCAAGGTGATACATATGCTGACACCATGAGCGCACTGGAGAAGCACTTTGTGCCGAAAGTGAATGTCGTGGCGTGCCGTCATACATTCAGACAGCGTATTCAACGAGCGGATGAGACTGTTTCTCAGTATGTGGTGGCTCTGAGAGCATTAGCTTCATCTTGTAACTTTGGACAAATGGAAAGTGAAATGATAAGAGATCAGTTGATCTCCAATGCTCATCTCAGCGTTGTGAAAGACAAACTGTTGCTGGAGGATGACCTCACACTGGATAAGGCTCTAACTATTGCGAGCCAGGTGGAAGCAGCAGTCAAAAACGCTACTCTACTCTCCACACCCGGCTCGTGTCCGACCGCGCCTGTTCAGACAGTCGACGCGGCAAATTCCCACTCTCACCAGAGGAGAGGACCTCGCCCCGCTAAAGGCTGCACTCCAGACCAACGCAAACGGGGAGGTTCAAAGCAGCAGCAGCGGAAGTGCTTCAGGTGTGGTTCTCACAAGCACTTAGCTAATGATAAAAACTGCCCGGCTGCTTCTTCAAAATGCAATAACTGCGGGAAAAAGGGACATTTTGCCAAGGTATGTAAGTCATCAGTCAGTGAAGTGAGAGAAGTAGTGGTTCCAGAATTGGCAGTACTGTGCGTGCAAGATGCTAAAAGGATGGCAGCTATTCAAGATAAGCTTACCTGCACTGTCGACATTGAAACTGTACAAGGTGGCTCTAAGACAGTAGAGCTGATAGTAGACACTGGAGCTTCTGTGTCTATTCTGCCAGAAACTATCTACAGACAGTATTTTGCAGACTGTTCACTGGTGCGACCTAAAGTCAAACTAGTTACTTGTGCTAAAGATGAGTTGGCTGTGATGGGTTGTCTGCCTGCATCAGTTGCGCTGCATGCACAGAATGAAAAAGTTCCTGCTTCCTTCTACATTGTCAAAGCTGGTTCCCCGCTATTAGGCCTCGACCTCATTAGAGCACTGAACGTCTGCATCGTCGGAGGCAAAGTGGACCGTATTCAGGATGAAACTGCAGATGAGCCGGATTCGTCTAACCAGAAGTCTGCTGTGTACAATGTTGATCCTGTTCCACCAGCTCAACTTGGATGTGTTAAAGGGTTCATCCATAAAGTACAGGTAAACAACAATGTGCAGCCTGTACGCCAAAAGCTGAGACGCCTGCCATTAAGTGTACGTACAGAGGTGTCAGCAGAACTCTCTCGCTTACTCAAAGCTGGCATAATTGGAAGGATCGATGCAGCTGAGTGGGTGAGTCCTTTGGTTGTGGCCAGAAAGTGCAAAAAGGAGTTGAGACTGTGTGTTGACCTTCGTGAACCCAATAAGAGCATCATTGCTGACTGCCATCCTCTTCCTCATATGGAGGATCTGTTTTCTGACTTGGCGGGTGCCACTCACTACAGCCAGATTGACCTCAGCTCAGCATACCACCAATTACCTTTGCATCCGGAGAGCCGCAAGCTGACTGCTTTCATCACTCATGAGGGACTGTTCCAGTTCACACGTGTCCCATTTGGCCTAGCATCAGCACCTTCGGCTTTCCAGAAAATGATGCAAACGGTCCTGAAAGATCTGCCTGGTGTTCGCAACTACTTGGATGACATCATCGTCTACGGGACATCAAAGGAGGTGCATGATTCACGCCTGCAAGCTGTTCTCCAACGTCTCAGGGATGTCGGCCTGCAGATTAACGCTGGGAAAAGTTCCTTCTGCCAGTCACACATTACATTCCTGGGCCATGTAATCTCAAAGGAAGGCCTACGTCCAAGCCAACATCACCTGACTGCTATTGCTGAGGCTCCTGCTCCAAAGGATATGGCTGCATTGCGCTCGTTCCTGGGTTTGTCATCCTGGTTCAGTAAATTTATTCCAGATTATGCTACACTGGTGGAGCCACTGCGACAGTTGCTGAAAACAGACATGAAAGTTGAACTCCAGTGGAACGAGGCAGCACATGAGAGCTTCAGTAACCTGAAAAAACTCCTTCTGGAAAGTCCCGCACTTGCCGTCTATGACCCTGACTTACCTGCTTTTGTCACCACAGACGCATCAGACTATGGGCTAGGCGCTGTGTTGACACAGTTACATCCAGATCAAGTGGAGCGGGTTGTGGCGTTCGCCTCCCGAACACTGTCTCCTGCTGAAAGAAAGTACTCCACCACAGAAAAGGAGGCGTTAGCCTGTGTCTGGGCGGTGGAAAGATGGCGTACATATGTATGGGGCCGCAGATTCACGCTTCGTACTGACCACCAAGCTCTTACTACCCTTCTCAGCACCAAAGGTATGAACAGAGCGGGCATGAGAATCGCACGATGGTCTGCAAGGTTGATGTGTTTTCAGTATGATGTGCAGTACCGTCCTGGTGTTCAGAATGTTATCGCAGACTGCCTCTCACGGGTTCCCCTGACGTACTCCAACACTGACATTGATGCTGAAAAAGACCTTCTCTTGGAGATAGCTGAAGTTTCTCCTCTCTTGACAGCGACACCGTTGACGGATTTTAAAGCTGAATGTGAGGACTGCCCTGACCTTTCTCTGCTGCGACAGGTTATCCGCTCAGGCTGGCCCAAGGTGAAAAGGTCTCTCCCACCTGAGATGCAGCCGTATTTCCTGGTGCGACATGAACTTGCTGTGGAGTCGCCATTGGTTTTCCGGGGGACACGTCTGGTGGTCCCAAGGTCCCTGCGGGAAAAGGTGATATGCCTCGCACACGAAGGTCACCAGGGCATAGTTCGCACAAAGCAGCGGCTCAGAGAGCTTTACTGGTGGCCATGCATGGATACTCAAGTCCATGCGATTCTGTCGTCGTGTTCAGTCTGTCAATTGTGTGACAAAACGGCCAAAACTGCTCCTGCTCCCCTACAGCCGGTTCAGTTCCCAGATGGTCCCTTTCAGCATGTGGCCGTTGACATTGTTGGACCTTTTGACCGCGGGTCGCAGGACTGCAGGTTTGCCATCACACTGGTCGATTACTTCAGCAAATGGCCAGAAGTAGCCTTTACTTCATCAGCTACTACAGACACTGTGATTAGGTTCTTGTCTTCAGTTTTTGCACGGGAGGGAAACCCTTGTGAGCTTACCACAGATAATGGACCACAATTCACTTCATCTGCCTTTGCTGATTTCCTGAAGGAAAGGAGCATTAAGCACATCAGAACAAGTGTGTATCACCCTCAAGCGAACGGGTGTGTTGAAAGATTCAACAGAGTACTGAAGGACTGTGTTCAGGCTGCACAGGTGTCCCAGAAGCTGTGGAAGCCCGCCGTGACAGAGATGCTACAGAATTACCGTGCTACAGCTCATGCAACGACTGGAGCAGCTCCGTTCCAGCTTCTCAGAGGGAGACCCATGAGAACAAAGCTAAATGTCCTGCCGTTTCCCAAAGACACAGGACAGTATGACCAATGCAGGGCCAGAGTCTCTCACCAGCAACGTAAGAGTAAACGCTACACTGATGCTAAGAGGGGGGCAAAACCTCCCCAGCTTGTGGTCGGTGACAGGGTGCGGATACGTAAACCTTTCCGAGTGGAGAAGGGAGAGAGACAGTTCACTGATCCACTGTCAGTGCAGCAACAGACTGGACTGAGCACCTTCATCTTGAGTGATGGAAAGAGATGGAATGCAGCCCGTCTCTCACTCTGCCGCGCAGAGAATGCTGAGCCGTTGCAGGCTGATGACGGGGTTGAAAATAACACAAGAGAAACTCCTAAAAGACCTTCTGTTCCTAACAGACCGAGACAGTTACCAGCTTGGACCAAGGATTATGTAATGAAATGAGTTTAGAAAAAAGTGGGAAAATAACACGCTTGAGCTGTTGGGTGCTAATGTTAAGTTCCATACTGCTAGTTCTGAGGTCCAAGTATAATAGAGGATTGATTTACTGTGATTTATTTGTGAGTTTTGTGACTTAAGGTTGTTAAGTTACTACAGTAACCTTAAATGTAAAAGTATTCATTATAAAGGACGATTTAGGCACCATAACAAGATTGGTATGTTAAGATCACGGGTATAGTTCAAACACCCAGTAATGTTATAAGTGAAATAGGTATTGAAATGCTGTCTGGTTGCAAAGTTTACTACTGATAATGTTCTGTGCAAATAGTAATGTTGCCATGCTAAGTAAGTAATACTGAGGTAGTAGAATTCTGTAAGAATGAGGAGAGATGTTGTGTTTACATACACTGCTAAGATGGTGAAGGGTTGCTGTACAAGGGGGACTGAATATGAACATATACTCAGTTACCAGTAGGGGGCTCTGTGACTAAGAATGATGGAAGGAGAGAAGAAGTAAAGTGTATGTAGAGATGTAAAATGGCGAACTACTGCTGAATATATATACGTTCCATTACAAACCAAGCCGTCTCCGTTCTTCTGTCGAAACACCACACTCACTTCAGCCGAGTCCGACATCTTCCACTGTAGAATACGACTATGCGGCAAACTGGCGCAAAATGACGTACAGCTGCACTACAGCGATGTTAAAGCGGCAGAGTTTATTTTTACCTTTAGAAGATAAATTATTGAAATTAAATAATGATTTTCAGCGAGTTTAGTTATTTAACAATGTAACGCAAGTACATTGTAAGTAACTGTATTTAAAATACCTAAAAATGAACAGTAATTAGTTACTCTACTTTTTCAGTGGAAAAGTAATTTAAATGCAGTAACACGTTACTTAGTAACGCGTTACACCCAACACTGATTGTGAACCAGATCTACTACCAGTGAATTAAGAAAAAGATCCTGAGAAGTAACACTAACGTGTTTCACATCACCAAACACTGAGATGAACAGAATCAGATTATTGGGATTTTCTTACCTGGATGATTGATATTGCATCAAGATATAACCCAGCTATATTAAAAATGCATTTTTTAAATGGTGATTTCGTTTAAAAGTTATCCAAACTGACATGGTCCTCTGTAAAAGAGTAATTTCACCCTAAACCTAACAACTGGTTGTGTCACCCTTGGCAGCAATCAAGTGTTTGCGATATCTGGCAATGTGTCTTTCTGTGGAGGAATTTCTACCAACTCTTCTTTGCAGTTTGTTTTAATTAAGCTTCACTGCAGGGTTTTCAAGCATGGATGACTGGTTTAAGGTCATAGCAAAGCATCTTAACTGGATTTAAGTCCAGATTTTGACTTGGCCACTGCAAAAATATTCTTTTTAAAATTTTTCTTAACTGTTCAGAGGTGGACTTGCTGGAGTGTTTAGGATCATTGTCCTGTTGCATAATCTGAATGCTCTTGAGCTGTTGGGCACAGACTAATGGCTGGGCATTCTTCTTCAGGATTTTCTTGCAGAGAGCAGAAATCATCAACTATGGCATTTAATCCAGATCCTGAAGCAGCAAACCAGCTGCAAGTAGACCATCACACTACCATCATTGTATTTGACTATTGGTATGGTGCTTTTGATAAAATGCTGTTTTAGTTTTACTGCCTTGCAAACTGGCTAAAAGTTCAACTTTTGTCTCATTGGTGAACTGAATATTTTCCCAAAAGCTTTAAAAGGGTATCAAAAAATATTTTTTGGTAAAGATGGGATCTTTTTGGCAGAAAATATCTTTTCATCATCATCAAGAAGCTTAATATGAACATAAATGTAAACATTTATGAGTCATCTGTTTATAGAAACAGCAAAACTCTTGATGTAAATACAGTCAAGTAATGTGATGTAACAGAAAATGACTTGATTACAGCAGATCATTTTAAAATCCTTTTTTCAAAATGCCACAATAGACATGTAATGTCTCAATTTAATTCTTTGTTTAGTGCTTGGTGAGGTTACTGTCAGCTCTGTGGTCTGTGTCAGAGTTTCTTCCTCTTCAGCAGCTGTACTCAGTTCCTGCTATAACAGCTCAGTTTCTCTGCAGTCTGACTGAGGGAGGTTTTTGTACGACTACAAATCACTGTGTGAACACATTAGCACTGTTTATCACATGGATACTCATGCAGTAATAAACTGCTGCATCTTCACCCTGAACTCCACTGATGGTCATAGAAAAGTCAGAGCTGCTTCCACTGCCACTAAATCGAGTTGGTGTTCCTGACTGAATTTTGTTCCCCTGTTTTATTAGAAGCTTTGTGGTCTGTTCAGATTTATGTTGATACCAGGACATACACTGTTCACCATCACAGGTAGCAACAGCTTGGCTGGTCCTACAGGTCAGAGTGACAGTGGATCCAGGAGTAGATGTCAGTACTGGAGGTTGAGTCACAGTCACCTGACCGCTGCATCCTGCAGACAAAAACAAATCATTCATTTATCAGCAGAAATCAATGAGAGAAAAAGCAGCACATCATGTTTGAAATGTTGCTGAGTGAATGAACCTGTAAAACAGCAGCAGGTCAGCGTCCAGATGAGGATGGTGATGAGAGTCATGGTGGTTGTGCTTTCTGCTGTGTTGACTGACAGATGTGAGTCCTGCAGTGTTGAAGTCACAGGACTATAAACCTTCTCAGTTCTCTGGAGGATCAGCTGATGATGCAAAGCCTCCTCTCTATGGAAATCATTTCTCTGCTCTCAACACACAACAAAGAAATGTGAGAAGCAACAATAAATTATTATGACATGATTATGATTCTAACAAAACACTGGAAAATACTTCAGAAAAGCGATTCTTTTTAACATCTGGATTAAAATGGCAGGTTGGTTGGAAAGCGTAGATTTTACTTTTTTAATCAAGAAAAATATTAAAACAATCCTTAATTTTTTTTTTTTTAAAGAAAGTCAATTGAACACAAACACTTTTATGATAAATATTTTCTAAACTGTGAAGTTTACTGGGGAAAGTAGTTAATTTCCAGCGTTTAGAGGCTTGATCAGAGTGTGGGAGGTTTTTGTACGGCCGCTTAATGAGTTTGTATCACTGTGGTACACTTTTGGTGGAGGAACCAAACTCATCATTCACTGTAAGTATCTAAATCTTCTCATTAACACAAAATATTATACTATTACTATTTTGAATATGTCATCAGAATGTATTTAAACATTGTGTGTTAAATTATATTCTGGGTGTTTTACATGATGTGTACATGGTTGGATTTAGTCATAGTAGCTGTTATTGAAAACTTGGTATCAGAAAGTGTGAATATATAATACAGTATCATAACTGAATGTTTATATAGTACTGAAAATTAAAATTATATTTTGAATAAATCTATTTTAATTAAGTTTTTTTTGTATTTATCTGTGAATAAATATTTTTTCACAAAATCTGAGGCTGAAAATAGCACGAGGAAGCTTTGATTTTATGTATTTGTACAAACAGTTAGCTGGATAAACAGGTTTTACATTCTTGGCTTAAAAATAAAAGAGTTTTATTTAGATGCAATTTAACGGTTCCATCGCGAGTTTATGGTTCAGTACTTTGAGGTAGTAAAACTGAAGTGAAACAAACAGATGGCAGTCTGTACAGACGGTTCATTTTTTTCAGTTAAGAAAATAAATGTAGGAACTAGATGCTGTACAATATAATTACTTTTATGGCAGGTTTAGAAAAAAAGATGTGTAACCTAGGGGAAAATTCCAACTTTAAATGTAAAATTCCAACTTTGTCATTATTTGTAATTGTTATTTTTCCATTTCTTCCACGATGCTGTTAATCTCTGTCATGTATCATAACTGTGTAATGTTCAGCTCTCTGTCCTACAGCAGAAGTTAATCTGCTCCTTGTGTGTTCCTGCTCTCCCTTCCAGCTGGCCCCATGGTCAGACCCTCAGTCTCTCTGCTTCAACCCTCCCCTGAGGATCTCTCTGGGTGCACCACCACACTGGCCTGCCTGTTGACCGGCTACTCTCCAGAGGGAGCCGAGGTGAGATGGGAGGTGGACGGCAGAGAGGTGACAGAAGGGGTCCTGACCAGCTCAGAGGAGAAGAAGAGTGATCGCTACAATAGCAGCAGCACCCTGACCTTGAGCCAGAAAAGCTGGTTGAAGGGAGAGCTTTACTCCTGCAAGGTCATCCATCATGGCCACACACAGTCCCAGTCCCTGAGCAGGAGCTGGTGTGAAGGCTAGAGGAGTTACTGAAGCCCAGGACAGGAGCCGGGTGTGTGGGGAGCAGGAGAAAGACACCTGCCTCTGTAATCTATATGTGTTTTTGTTTGTAGAAGGAAATAAAGCTTTGTGTGTGAGAGAACGACACTGATGTAAAGTGTTGACAAGAACAACAAGCTAAAGAGCGACATGTGCAGCTCAGCAGCTGGTTGTGATTGTACTTGTCATATTAATGATTCATGTTTGTGTCAATAAAGCTTGCAGTTATCCAGAATATTATAAAACTTTTTTGTCTTTCTTCAATGATGAGAAGGAAGACAGTATTCAGACATTTCATTATTCTGTTTACAACAAAATGACACAAAGGACTAGAGAACATAACCCCACGTGTTTTAATATATTTACAAAAACCACTGAGGCATTATGAAATCAGAATCAAATATGTAAGCAGGCAAATTTACTCAATTCTAATGAAAGTTTGCATAAAAAGTTTAATTTTAAAGCACAATTTCCTTCTAAAGAGATTCATTTCTAACAATAAGATTGGTTGGTTGATTTTTTTTGTTTTGTTTTAACTGACTTCAAAATAAAAGAACTGCATCACATGTAATACTCAATTAACGTTGGAGATGTCAGTCAATTATTCTTCTACTCATATGTAAAGCCTTGCAGTTCCATGGTGTCCTGTTTGTACTGCTATGACCTTGTTATAGGACCCACTTTGTACCATCATCTGATCTGTTTCTGTTTTGACACTTTTCAGATTGTAGCACCTAAAAGTTGAATGAGCTTGGCTGATTCTGTGAGTGTTTTTTAAAACTCTGGTGAAAACATATTTTTATAGTTTAGCATTTTCTAATATTTCAAACATTTTCTGATTGCTTAATTTTCCCTGGCTATGTACATCTTTAATTTTGATTACAGTTCTTAGTAAAAGTATTTTTTTATTATATAACATATATTATCTGTGCGTAAACACTGGGTCTTCATGCACTCCCATACAACATTATTCTCCTGCATCATCAGCCTGAACTGACTGTCAAGCTCCTTTTCCAAGCTCCTAAGACTACGATGACCTGGATGACTGAGAACCTTCACAGACAGACCCTAACCCTAATCAGGATGGAAAATTTGTGTCAAACACAAAAAATAATAATAAGAAGGCAAGAGGCAGAAGGCAGCTCACTTACTTGGGACTATTTACAATTAAGGGTATAGTATTTATGATGATTATTTTTTATTACTGTTTAAATTCAAAGCATACAAAGTTAATTGTTTGTATATAATTGGACATAAATAACTCGAGCTTATTATAATAAGATCATACCAGAGTATATTTGAATTTCCTTCTGTTTCTCTTTACAAAGCTTTTTGTAAAGATATAATGCTTTTTGAAGTTGGATAGAAAGACAGATGTGAAATGTAAAAGTGAGATCAGAGGTCAAATGTGATAAAATCACCATATAACAGTATCATTGAAACTCTGTTAAATTTTTGGCATCTTAGTGTTAAAATCTCTGAGCTGATAGAACATGAGCATTAATCTTTGAAAGTTATGAGATTTGAGTAGATTATGAGTAAAATGATTTTTGTGTTCTTTTAAGAAATACATTTGTTATTGTTTCTTTATTTGATTTTTTTGACAAAAATACACAGTACACCAAAAGATTGTTATTTTGAAAACTATTTTGAAACGAATCTATCCAACAATATAGTGTGAAATGCAAAAGAAAAAATGTATGTCATTCCATTGTACGTGGTGATATTTGATATAATAAATGTTATATTATATTATATATTACATAATGTTTTATTTGTGGTGATTATATGTGAAGATAAAATAATTTGATGTCTTTAGGTTCTTTACACTCCGTATGAATCTGTATGAAGTGATTAATGATATTAGTGGGGGGTTTGTTTTTGTTTTTTTTGCGCTCCTCAGCCTTGCGTTCTGTGTCGCTTCAGCTTCAGCAGCTGTACTCAGTTCCTGCTGTAACAGCTCAGTGTCTCTGCAGTCTGACTGAGGGAGGTTTTTGTACGACTACAAATCACTGTGTGAACACATTAGCACTGTTTATGTAGTGGTAACTCTGACAATAATAAACTGCTGCATCTTCAGCCTGAACTCCACTGATGGTCATAGAGAAGTCAGAGCTGCTTCCACTGCCACTAAATCGAGATGGTGTTCCTGACTGGAGTGTTTTTACATATTTTATTAGGAGCTTTGGAGTCTGTCCAGATTTCTGTTGATACCAGTACATACCCTCACTACCATCACCCCATCTGTAAACAGCTTGGCTGGTCCTACAGGTCAGAGTCACAGTGTTTCCAGGAGTAGATGTCACTACTGGAGGTTGAGTCACAGTCACCTGACCGCTGCATCCTGCAGACAAAAACAAATCATTCATTTATCAGCAGAAATCAATGAGAGAAAAAGCAGCACATCATGTTTGAAATGTTGCTGAGTGAATGAACCTGTAAAACAGCAGCAGGTCAGCGTCCAGATGAGGATGGTGATGAGAGTCATGGTGGTTGTGCTTTCTGCTGTGTTGACTGACAGATGTGAGTCCTGCAGTGTTGAAGTCACAGGACTATAAACCTTCTCAGTTCTCTGGAGGATCAGCTGATGATGCAAAGCCTCCTCTCTATGGAAATGATTTCTCTGCTCTCAACATACTGAAGGAAACTTTGTGACACAAAATCAAAAGAAAAATTGTTTGAACTAATACATTAACGATTTTATAGAACAGAGGAACATATATACCATATATTTGGAAACATTATTACATACTTTGTACACCTGGATTAAAATGGCACTCTGGTTTGTATGCTTACTTTTTCATTCTGCTATTAACAAATACAGTATACCTGTATATTTGTTAAGTATATTGTCATAGTCTCATAATACATTATTTTTTGAAGCCTTTCTGGTTGCTGTGTTAAAACAGTTTTCTGTGTGTTTTTTAAATACATATGTGTAATGTGAAAGTTAAGTTTTATCTTTCAGTTCTTAATACTAAAAATACAATTAAGATAATCATGACTTAAATTCATTAAATAATTTTAAATCACTTTAGTTAAATCATCTGTATTTAATCAGTTGTACTGTGATGTTTTACATGACAAAAAGGTTCATTTTCAGTGGTTAGAGGTTTGTTCAGAGTGCAGGAGGTTTTTGTACGGCCACTTAATCAGTTTGTATCACTGTGGTGGACTTTTGGTGGAGGAACCAAACTCATCGTTGGCTGTAAGTACCAGAAATTTCTAATTTTGAAAAATGTGGTATTTATTAAGCTTTTTTAAAAATAAATAAATCTACTAAACAGAATTGTGTTCAAATTCAGTGATTATTATTAAATTGATGTCACAATTTTGGAAGAAACTTCTCTTCAATCAAAATTCATTCAGTCTGTGAAAGAAGTGAATTTTTTTAAAAAAGATTTTTTAATGTTCTTTTTGGTAATTTTTGCTTCGTTATATATTATCTGGTTACAATATTAAAATGTGTTTCAGCTCACTTTGTTTTAGCTCACTTTGATTTAAAATGTATTTTTACTTATGAATTTTAAAATAAAAACAAATATTGACTGGTGTTTTGTGAACTTCTGTTAGCAAAAAAAAATACTTTAGATCTTTTTTGTTCATGGTTGATCAATTTTAAATTAAGTTTAAAGGAAGTGAAAGAAACAGATGTGAAGTTTTAACTGTATTCTCATGAGTGCTTGAGCTTTGCGGTCAAAAAAGAACAAAAAGTTTTAAACAAGAAAATGATCACAGGGTCAAGTTATTAACTGTAACACCTCATAAAAAAATAATCACTGACAATATATTTATTCCCATGTTTACACCTTTGTATCTCATTTTTCGGTTATCTTCAACCTTTTCTCCTCCAGCGGGTGTGGTGAGGCCCACCCTCACAGTCCTCCCTCCCTCCAAAGAGGAAGACAAACAGAGTAGTGCCACTGTGGTGTGTTTGGCCACCGGGGGTTTCCCCTCAAACTGGAATGTGGGCTGGAAGGTGGGGAGCACCAGCACATCCTCAGGGGTTTCAACCAGCCTGGAGGTCTTGGGGACAGACGGCCGCTACAGCTGGAGCAGCACCCTGAGCCTCTCCGCAGACCAGTGGAGGAAGGCGGGCTCAGTGAGCTGTGAGGCCAGTCTGAGTGGACAGAGCCCCGTCACTCAAACCCTGGACCCTGACCACTGCTCAGAGTAGAGCTTCAGCAACACTTCCTGTCTGCATATGATGTGTTTTATAGTTTGATGAAGCTACATGTTTCTGTTCTTGCAATATCTCTGCAAACATTTGACTCTCTATTGATGTGCATGCTAATTTGAGCAGCTATTATTATCCATGTTGTTCTTTAAAAACGTGCTGTAAAAAAAGTCTAAATCACAAAATAAAATCACAGCTTAAGAAAAATCACTTTTCTTTGGTCCTTTTCACAATACTTTATCAAATATAAATGCTTTATCAAACTCGTACCAGTCTTTTAAACAGGGAAAAGCACCACAGTCTTTGGAAAAAACTCACAAAAAGCCCAGCCTCCAGGAGGCTCCAACTGGAGCAGCCGTTTCTGCAGGTGTTTTTTTAAAGGGAAGCTAAGTCTCTTCGTTAACTAGCTTGGTTGTTCTACAAACAGGTGGTGGCACACAATGAGCAGGTTCAGACTGATCACATGGGAAAACACTAAACTCAGTCTTAAACAAAATTCTTCATCATCTAGAACGGCTTTGGCAAAAGAAATATAGAGCTATATGAGGTTAAAACATGACAATTTTATTGTTCTAACAATATAATTTTCACATTTGAAGTCTCACGCCCTGAGTCAGAAAATCCAACATGGCCCTCCAAGGTTTGGAGGTCTATCTCCCCCCACCACCACTTCCCCTGCCAGTGGCGGACTCCCTCAGACATCGGTGCGTTGGTGGTTCTTTGTGTCTGGGGATGAGCGTCCAGGTACACACCGGCTCACTCCTTGGCGGCCGCTTATCGGGGCCTGGAGCCTGGGGCTCGCTCGGGCCACTTCGGAGGTGGGGTGCCCCCGGCCTCTCGGCCTGGGGCTCGGTCACTCAGGCACGGCTGGCTGCCGGCGGAGCTCACGGGCGCGTCACTGCAACTCCCCCTGGCTTCTGCTCCGCGGCTGCTGAGTGAGCCCTCATCTGGGACTCTCCTCAGCTCTTTCTGGGACAGTGGCGCGGCTGCCCCTCTGTTAGTCTTCCTTGGTCTCTTGTGTTCTGGGGGCCTCTGGATGTCTGGAGTTTTGATCTCCTCCATACCTGCTTCATGCCCTGGAGGACGGGGCTGTGGCCCCCCCCACACCCTCTAGCAGATCATTACATGAAGGAACCTTTTTAAAAAAAACAAAAAACAAGCGCGTCCATGCTCACAGGTGTACACACGGGTGATCACACCCACAAACTACACCCTTTTTGGCTCCTACCTCAAAGCACACTGTGTTCTGTTGATCTTATGTGCTGCACAATAATGTTTAACATTTAGTATTTACTGTCATATTCCCATATATCATTGTGATGTTGTTTATTCTATTACTCTTGTTCTCTTCTGCTTGTTTTCTTTTTTCTTTCTCAACAGGTGATCCAGGTGATTGATATATGCATTTTTTTTTCTTTCCTTTTTTTTTTTTTTTTTTTTCCCCTGCCCATTCTGTTGGTTTTTGTTTTTTGCCCTTCTCCCCCGTCCCTCTTCTCAGCTGTTTCTCTTTCCCTCTTTCTTTCTCCCCCTCTTTCCTCCAGTAAAAAAAAAAAAAAGAAAATCCAACATCACAATCTGAGTTATAGAAAACATCATTTTGCTGTACTTTTCAGTGTGAGTGAATGAACAGTTCAGACACTCAGTGACAGAAAAACTTAAACTCTGAGAAGCAATGAGGCATAAAAATCATGCAAAACACATTTAAGGAGGCAAACATACATCTGTTCTTGTAAAGCAGAAAGGGTAGATATCATGAATGTTCATGTGATTGAGCTGACATATTATTTTTGTGTTTTTTCTCCTTGATACAGTTTCACTTTTGTCTTTTGTCTTCTTCCTAATGGTAAAATAAGCAGCAACATGGTAAAAAATACTGTCCAAAATCCTGATGTGAAAAAATGTTTTTTTCTCCTCTTTGTCACACATAAATTCAGACAGAATGCTGGAATAATGGGTTTTATCTTAATATCGCTGTACTTTAAATCTTCGTGTGGTTGGACTTTATTACTCTCGAGTGAAAGGCTGTCCAGCTTTTTACCTATTTCTCCTTGTTACAGCTCTAGCAGTTTGTGTGTTGTGTGGGTGTGCCCAGTCTCTTCCAGGAGCTCAGCTGCCACCCATTTCTCCTGAGGAACCAGTGCACTACTGTATTCATTCAGCAATCAGCTACCCAGAACTATAGAAGCCAGTGAAGCACTGCTGACTCAGCGAGTGGGCCAGCTTTGGGTGTTGAGCACCTACTGAGTATCTGGTCTGTGCTGGCAGCAGAAGTAAACCTGTAACTTGGTTAAGTATCTTGTTTTCTTTTCCCAGGATATTTTAGGTTGTGGTTGTTTTTGGTTTGGTTGAAACAGTGGTCTAACTCTTTCTTTGAGTGAATCCCTTTTAATAAAACTTATTAAAAAGCTATGCTGTGAGGGTAGTTGCAGGGGCATCCAAAATGAACACAGGAAGTCGCGTCTCTCTACATGAGCCAGTGTGCAGGGTACAACACTACTATACTGTTGCCAACAACAACTTGGAGAGTCAGAGTGCATCTGGAAAGTATTCAGTGCTTCAGTTCCATATTTTTGTCATTTTCACCTTAAAATCCTAAGCAATACCCCATAATGATGAAGAGAGAAAAGGCTGCATTAAATTGCATTAAAAAAATAAAACAATAAAAACAAATATGACATGTATAAATATTCACAGCCTTTGCTCACTACTCTTTTTCTGTAATGATGTAGTATTGTTTAAAAGTTTCTCAAATTCTTCCCCTCAAGTTCAGTCAATTTGGATCACTACTGTCAGTGCACAACCATTTTCAGATCCCTTCAGACATATTCAGTCAGGTTCAAGCCTGGGCTCTGGCTCATGTTATCTTGGCTGTGTTCTTAGGGTCATTGTCCTGTTGGAAGATGAACCTTCACACCAGTCATCTGACTGCTCTGTTATACAGGCATGATTGGTCAAGTGCTGTAGAAGGTGGTTCTCTCTCCATAGCCTCTGACAAAGCTCTATCAGGTTCTTGGTCAGGCAGCCTGCTGTACGAAGAGTCCTGGTGGTTCCAAGTTTAGTTGTTTTAGCTATGATGGAGTAAATTCTTCTCATTGGGACTTTCAATATTGTGTGAAATTTCAAGCACCCCTAGAACAAGAACGTCTGGAACTGTCTCTTTGTATAACAAGGAAACAATATTCTTTAATGACAATGTGGAGGAAAAAAAGCTTTTGTTTGAAACTGAAAAAAAATATATAACAAGAATTCGCAGCCTATGCTGCAACACCCAAATCATGTCCAATCAACTAAATTTATCACAGATACACTTGTTATGGAAAATTTAACAACAACCTGCAACACACCCAGTGAGCTTGATGTGAAGTGGGTTTAATAAACACATTGCAATTTGGAGAGAGCATCCCAGTGAAACACTAGGATCATCTCTGAATTGTAGCCACCGCCCTTACATCTTACATACAGAGACACAGAAAAGAATATTCCACAAACTCATGTTGGCCCCTCTCATGGGGGGGGCTATACCCCCTCCCTCACAGAGAGAATTATGACCTGGTTTTCTGCTTGGCCGTCACCTAAAGATTTACATCCCTGATAAGGAGGAGTCCCACTATCTGTTTAACATTTCCCATTACAATGGTCTCACTGTGTTAACATTCCACATGCATGCAAACTGGTGACAGGAGTGTTCTTACTACAGTAAAGTCAGAAAGTGATATTACTATAACTAATGTGATATGATTAAATATGTGATTAATACATGAGAAAAGAAATCTGCCTCCACACACTCCAAGTTGTAGAAACATCTACCAGATTATCTTTTGAAACGTGATGCACCTGACCTAAATTTTGAGTGTCATGGTAAAGGCCGTTTCTTTTTTTAGAATAAATTAGTAAGAATTGCAAGTATACATTTTGTCATTTTGTTATAATGGAGTGTTTTGTGTAGAATTTTAACATCGAAGACTTAATTCAGCTTTGGAATAAGGCTATAATGTGACACATTACAGAACAATTAAAGTACTGTAGATACTTTCCTTATGCACTGTAAATGAAGCCACCAGTTTTTTTTATTCATGTGATTATTATTGCTAATAATGTTTTTGGTCTTTGATATAAATCAGTAGAAATCATATTGTTTCAACCAACGTTTTGTGGAGAATCAATAGTGTGACTGCTGAAGAAATTGCTCTTCTTTCTGTTTTGTTTTGTTTGTTTGTTTTTAAATCATTATAGATGTGGGATCATACAGTATTTAAAAACTCGGATCATTTTGTTTTATAATCATCAAGAAGCTTAATGGGAATATAAATATAAAGAAACATCTGATCTGTTTGTATAATTTGACAACTCTTCATATAAATACAGTTGGAAATGCAATGACAAAGTAACTTTGTGGATTTTTTTTATTCCTTTTTCTAAAAACACCCCCAAACAAATCTATCTGTGTGAGATTTAGTGCTTGGTGAGGTTACTGTCAGCTCTGTGTTCACTGGTCTTTTTCAGAGTTTCTTCCTCTTCAGCAGCTGCAGTCAGTTCCTGCTGTAACAGCTCAGTGTCTCTGCAGTCTGACTGAGGGAGGTTTTTGTACGACTACAAATCACTGTGTGAACACCCAAGCACTGTTTATGTAATGTCGACTCTTACAATAATAAACTGCTGCATCTTCAGCCTGAACTCCACTGATGGTCATAGAGAAGTCAGAGCTGCTTCCACTGCCACTAAATCGAGTTGGTGTTCCTGACTGAAGCGTTTTTACATATTTTATTAGGAGCTTTGGAGTCTGTCCAGATTTCTGTTGATACCAGAACATACACTGACCATCACCCCATCTGTAAACAGCTTGGCTGGTCCTACAGGTCAGAGTGACAGTGTTTCCAGGAGCAGATGTCACTACTGGAGGTTGAGTCACAGTCACCTGACCGCTGCATCCTGCAGACAGAAACAAATCATTCATTTATCAGCAGAAATCAATGAGAGAAAAAGCAGCACATCATGTTGGAAATGTTGCTGAGTGAATGAACCTGTAAAACAGCAGCAGGTCAGCGTCCAGATGAGGATGGTGATGAGAGTCATGGTGGTTGTGCTTTCTGCTGTGTTGACTGACAGATGTGAGTCCTGCAGTGTTGAAGTCACAGGACTATAAACCTTCTCAGTTCTCTGGAGGATCAGCTGATGATGCAAAGCCTCCTCTCTATGGAAATGATTTCTCTGCTCTCAACACACAACAAAACAATGTGAGAAGAAATACTTTTGATATCAAAATGAATTGTTATGAAATAATTATGATTCTGACAGAATACCGACAAATAGATCAGAAAAGATGACAGCGGTTTTTTTAACATCTGCCACAGTTGTTGGCAACTATATATTTAACTTTTTTGGATCAACCAGCAGAAGAAAAACTATAAAAATGATCATAAATTGTTTAAGAAAAAGTTAAATGTCTTTGATAGTAAATGCTTTTTAATTTTGTAAATTTTGAAGTTAATTCACAAGTTTTAATAAAGAAAAAAGTTAATTTCCAGCGTTTAGAGGCTTGATCAGAGTGCAGGAGGTTTTTGTACGGCCACTTAATGAGTTTGTATCACTGTGGTGGACTTTTGGTGGAGGAACCAAACTCATCATTCACTGTAAGTATCTAAATCCCCTCATATTACTACATAATACTACACTATTACTATTTGAAATATGTCATCAGAGTGTATTTAAACATTGTGTATTCAATTTTATTCTGGGTGTTTTACTTGATGTATATATGGTAAATGGTAAATGGTCTGTATTTATATAGCGCTTTACTAGTCCCTAAGGACCCCAAAGTGCTTTACATATCCAGTCATCCACCCATTCACGCACACATTCACACACTGGTGATGGCAAGCTACATTGTAGCCACAGCCACCCTGGGGCGCACTGACAGAGGCAAGGCTGCCGGACACTGGCGCCACCAGGCCCTCTGACCACCACCAGTAGGCAACGGGTGAAGTGTCTTGCCCAAGGACACAACGACCGAGACTGTCTAAGCCGGGGCTCGAACCGGCAACCTTCCGATTACAAGGCGAGCTCCCAACTCTCGAGCCACGATCGCCCGATCGTGTTTAGTCATAGTAGCTGTTATTGAAAACTTGGTATCAGAAAGTGTGAATCTATAATACAGTATCATGACTAAATGTTTATATAGTACTGAAAATTTAAATATTTTTTTTAGTTAATAAATAATTTTTCACAAAATCTGAGATTAAAAATATAGCAAAATGATTTTTAGTTATTTATACAAACAGTCAGCAGGATCAAAAATATTGTTGCCTTAAATATCTTTTATTTGATTACAGATTAACAGTTTCATCTCTGAGTTAATAGCTTATCAGTATAATGTAGTAAAAAGGAAGTGAAACAAACAGATGACAAAATCCAGCTCTGTTTGTTTTCCATCAAGAATATAACTGTAACAACAAGACATTTACTATCATTGTAACTTTAACAAAGATTTTAATTGAGTGTGAAAACACATTTTTATTAACCTCCTTTCCTCAGTCTGATCACAGTGTCATGCACACAGTTAATCCACAATGCTGTTAATCTCTGTCATGTATCATAACTGTGTAATGCTCAGCTGTCTGTCACTGAAAATATGATCTGATGACTTATGATGATGGCACTGAAATGTTTGGCACCATGTTGGATATAACATTTTATGCTGTAGACTAAATGAATTAGTTTTCATACAGATGCACTTTAACGGTTGAGTTTACAGTTCGTTAGTCTGATGTGATGAAAAGGAAGTGAAACAAACAGATGACAAACTTTTCCTGTACACTCATCATGAAAACAAATGCAGCAGCACAGTCACTAATTATTTATACTTTCTTAAAATGTTACATCCTCCAGTTTCTTAGTTCTCTACCTTGTTTTATCACAATATCATCATACAGTTAACCCACAGGCCTGTTAATCTCTGTCATGGATCATAACTGTCTTGTGTCAGCTATCTGTCCTGCAGTAGAGGTTAATCTATTGTTGTGTGTCTGTGATCTTTCCTCCAGCTGGCCCCATGGTCAGACCCTCAGTCTCTCTGCTCCAACCCTCCTCTGAGAAGCTCTCTGGAGGCCCAGTCACTCTGGCCTGCCTGCTGACCGGCTACTCTCCTCAGGGAGCTGAAGTGAGATGAGAAGTAGATGGCACAGAGGTGACAGAGGGGGTCCTGAACAGCTTAGAAGAAGAGAAGAGTAGTCGCTACAGTAGCAGCAGCACCCTGATGCTGAGCCAAGACAACTGGATGAACGCAGAGGTGTTCTCCTGCAGGGTGAACCATCATGACCACTGGCAGGCCAAGTCCTTCCACAAGAACCGGTGTGAGGGCTAGAGGGGCTGCTGAAGTCCAGGACAGGAGCTTAGTGTGGGGGAGCAGGAGATACATCCCTGCTGCTCTGATTGTTGGGTTTTTCTCTGTATCTATGAAGCGCCTTGAGGCAACTTTTGTTGTGATTTGGCGCTATATAAATAAAATTGAATTGATTTGAATTGAATTGCTCTGATCAATATGAGTTTGAAAGTTTGCAGATGAAGTTGTTTGATAACAGTAACTTACACAGTGACATGTGTAGCAGCTGGATGTGCTTGTGTCTAATAACTGCCATATTAATGATTCATACTTTTGCCAATAAAGCTTGCAGTGATCCATATTACTAAGCATTCTGTCTTATTTATAAATATAATTGTTCTATAATTTCAGTGTTGTGTACTATAAATTAACCTGTTTGCCTAACACATGAAAAATCAAGTCTGGGAGGAGATGAAAATGGCAGGGCTGCATCTGGCCTTTTAAGATGTTAGGACAACTTATTCATTGCAAGTCTACAGTATTAAGAATAACTTGATATTTCTGACTGTACAATACTAATTGTTTACCTACTGACAAACATTTCAATTTCAACTAAATGAAAAAAACTATTTGTGGTAACCTGAATATGATTAAAAATAATTAACAACACTTTTTGTAATGATGTTAAAATCAGCCCAACTTTTATTTTCAAATGCAACAAAGTATAACAGCCAACATACTGGACACTGTTCTGCTGAACAACAAACAATTATATTGCCATCACTGTTATAATCTTACAATGAAACAAAGTCTCAGATTTAATTATTCTGAAAATAAGTTTAGGCCTACCTCAAGTTTGTTTTGTACTTACATTACTTACATAACCGAAATAAAATATATTTATTGTTCTGTCACAAGTGCAGTCTCTAATTTAAACAACACATAAGAAAATGATCACAAGGTCAAGTTATTAACTGTAACACACTATGAAATAATAAAGGTTTGATCAGTAATCACTAAATATATATTTATTCAGATGTTTGTACATTTGTATCTCTTTTTTTGCTTGTCTTCAACCTTTTCTCCTCCAGTGGGTGTGGTGAGGCCCACCCTCACAGTCCTCCCTCCCTCCAAAGAGGAAGACAAACACAGTAGTGCCACTGTGGTGTGTTTGGCCACCACGGGCTTCACCTCAAACTGGAATTTGGGCTGGAAGGTGGGGGGCACCAGCACATCCTCAGGTGTGTCAAGCAGCCTGGAGGTCCTGGGGACAGACGGCCACTACAGCTGGAGCAGCACCCTGAGCCTCTCTGCAGACCAGTGGAAGAAGGCGGGCTCAGTGAGCTGTGAGGCCAGTCTGAGTGGACAGAGCCCCGTCACTCAAACCCTGGACCCTGACCACTGCTCAGAGTAGAACTTCAGCAACACTTCCTGTCTGCATATGATGTGTTTTATAGTTTGATGAAGCTACATGTTTCTGCTGTTGCGATATTTCTGCAAACGTTTGACTTTCTATTGATGTGCATGATAAGTTTGTCAGTTAATATGTCCATGTTGTTCTTTTAAAACCATGGTGTAAAAAAAGCAAATATCACAAAATAAAATCACAGCTTAAGAAAAATCACTTTTATTTTGTTCTTGGGGAGAAGCTTTTAAAAGCTTATCTGTGTGCAAAGTCGGCGATTGCTAAAATCCAGCTTTATACTGGTGAAGAGTTGGAAAATTTCCATCATGAATGTAACATTGTCTTATATTGCAAAATGTAAAGTCGCTGCTGCCCTGCTACAGCTGAACTTCCCACCTCCCAAATCCAACTTTAACACCTGATTCCAACCCTCTAGTAGGAAACTGAAAAAACAAATACAAACAACATTTTCATGTATGGAATGCAATCATTGTTAAGTTCAAATCAAAGTAGATGATTAAGTTAAAAACTGTGTACAGGGTCTGGGTTCAATATTTGGTTTTGATGACTAGATAAATTTTCTGTGCAAGTTTTTTGACTAAGACTTGAATTTTGAGCCTCCAAGCCCATCCAGTCTTGTTTTCTCAAGGAATTAATACTGCAAAAATCTGACTCAAAGTATCATCAAAGAACACCAGATCTTCTCTTGCTTCCCTTTGTGGCCTTCTGGCAAACTGTAGAATTAATATTAAAATTTTACTAATCAAATTAATAAAATTAACCAAATACATTTTTCTGCAATTTTTGCTAGTTTTAGTTATCCCGATCATGTGGCGGTTTAATTTTGACCTTTGTTGTCACCAATTAGTTTTAAATATGTATTTATGTATGCTGTGATATGAAAACTTATTTCTTATAAGTTGATTTTATTTAAAATGTGAAGCACCCTATAACTTTGTGATTTAAAATGTACTGTATAAACAAAGGATTTTCATATTACCTTATTATCCACAGCAAATTAGAATTAATACAAAATTTAGTGAGATAAGCATAATATGTTGCAAATTCTAAACAGTGTTACTTAATTTAAAATACTCTTAATAATGTGATCAGGAATGAATACATATTTTAGTTTCCACCTCTGAAAGTGGACTCAGTGAACCAGTGATGCATGTCAGAGTCTGTATCAGAAGCTCACAGCTGCAACACTGCAAATAGTAACTGAGGGAGGTTTTTGTACGACTCTGTAACACTGTGTGCACTGTCCTACATATGCTCCCATACAGTAGTAATCTCCTGCATCTGCAGCCTGAACTCCATTGATTGTGAGAGTGAACTCAGGCTCAGATCCACTGCTGCTGAAATGACTCGGAGTACCAGATTGGCGTCTGCTGATTTTGTAAAACAGCAGTTTGGGAGGCTGTCCAGGTTTCTGTAGATACCAGCTGAGATCATTGCCAACTCCTTTACTGGCTGTACAGCTCAGAGAGACTGTCTCCCCCAAAGCAGCAGCTTTAAACACAGGAGACTGAGTCACAGATGAACTGGCATCTGATCCTGGAAATTAAAATATGTTACTTTGTTAAAATGACAGTGTGATGTAAAGTACAACATAACAGAGAATACACAGAACCACATCACTCATCACCTTGAAGTCTGAGCATGATTGTGATGAGCAGTGAAGTCAGTAACATCATCATCATTATGATAAATCTCACTGTCAGAGACTCTGCACAGATGTTTCCCGCTGGTTCTTCTTAAACTGGTTTAGGATCAGTGAAGCGCAGCAAGCATTCAAAACAGAACCTACAAACAAATACCTGTGTGTGTGTGTGTGTGTGTGTGTGTGTGTGTGTGTGTGTGTGTGTGTGTGTGAGAGAGAGAGAGAGAGAGAGAGAAAGAGAGAGAGCTGGGGGGAGTGGCGGGTTGGGGGGATTGCTAGATGCAAAGTGATATAATCTGTCAACACTGTTATCAGTGACCATCATCTCAGTAGTTCATTACAGGATCAGAATCAATAGAAATACTTATAGAGCTTCACACTGTTTAGATATTTTTCAATTTTTGCAGTACCAAAAGATCAGGGATGTTTGGAATTTTTCTAACAAACAGCAGGATCAGTGTTCATCAGTGCACAGCAAATCCAGCATGTCCAAATTAACACTGTCGGATTTGATTTCAACACTATTAAAGTGTCTATATGGGTCCACACCAGAGAGTGTTAATTTAACTCTTTTTGGAGAGTTGGTACGTTAACTCTGATTTAGTGTTAAACACCAAATCTGTCTGGAGTTGATAATTTAACACTTGGTGTTAAGAGTTTATATATTAACTCTCAAAGAGTATTTCTTCTAATTCATTCTAAAAAGCGGGAATTTTACTGTTCTGAACTTCTAGAAATTTCTTTTGGAAATAAACATTTACTAAAAAGATGCAATGGTTTTTGAAAAACATTTATTCTGAACTGTGCACCACAATTTCAAAACATTTTCTGAAAGATGTAACAGTGTACATGTTCTCACTTTCATTAGAATTTTGTTTATCAAAAGGTCTGACATGGTAAATGCAAATAACAGCATTCTCATCACTTATTTCTTCAATACAATATGCATGTCCTTCATTCATCACTTTGTGGAACTTCAACGCACTTCTGCTCTCCCCCATATTCCATCTTCACAAGCATATCCTGTGCGGAGATCGAATAAAAATTAGTTGACACTAATTAATGGCACAAATAATCCAGTAAACAATTGCAGCACAGTAAAAAAAAAAGGAATCCTCTTTGAGCCAGGTAATACTGAACTAAATGTAAAACTTTTTCATTTTTACCTAAACCGTGTGCACAAAACTCTGGAGGGATCTATGCTAACGTAGAATCCAGTCAGGACGTCAGCTACTGCTGTTTGCTCGTTTTTTTTTATTATGGGCGATCGTTTTCAGGCTTCAAGTAGCACCATTATACCAACATTTCACATTCTAGACATTGTTTTAGGTGTATTTGACCAAAGATTTGACTGAAAATTCACATGCAAGCTTTTTTTCAAGGCTGTGGTATTTGCCCGCAAACAATACCTTTCAGCTAGTTAAAACAGAATATTATGCTATCACCGAGCAACATGGCTAATGCCTTTCACACAGCTTTGTCTCAACTCCAAAGAGCCACAGAAGTAAAAGCTCATAATAATAATTGAAACAATCTTTGAAAAAATGACTTACCAAGCATGGCAAACAACTCAAATATGTAGAGCAAAATGTTCTGAAACGGCTTCACTTCAGCTTCGATTGGAGCCGTGCTGGGGGCGGAGTCTGTGAATTTACTCTGTTGGTGTCATAACCCCTGTAGGAGTTCAGAGTTAAGAGGTCAAGAGTTAATGTTTCCATTTTAACACCTCCAGATTTGACAGAGAAACACTCATTTTTAACACTCGATTTTAACTACTATCATTTTACACCTCAGAGTTACATTAAAAGAATGTGACTCTGCTTAGAGTAAAATTAACTCTACTTTTGCAAGAAGACTATTAACACCAAAAAATTTAACACTTTTGAATTTGCTGTGTGGTTATTTATTAAACTGAAGTTGAAATGGCCTTAATGAAAAATACTTTTGAGCTGATGGGAAATTGCTGATTGTTCACTTATTATCCCGTTTAGCTTTTTAAAACTTTCACTGTGGCTGAAATGAAGTCTGTAGGTTGGGGGTGGGGGGGTACACTTGTGTTGTGTTTAAGTGGTTATTCTAGTTATTCTGATTGCAGTTGAAAACTCTACACCTGCAGCCTTCAGCTAAAGTGAAGGAATTTTTTATACAGCCATGAATCATTGTGTAAACACTTCACTATCATGATAACCCAGACAGTAATAATCTCCAGCATCTACTGCCTGAAGATCACGGATGGATAAAGTGTACTGAGAACCAGATCTACTGCCTTGGAGTCAAGATGGAGTTCCTGAGTTTGGGAGGCTGTCCAGGTTTCTAAAGGTACTAACTAAGTCCAGCAACTCCCTGTGGCACTAATGGTCACAGTGCCTGACAGGCTTGGCTTAAAACACTTAGAGTCCCAGAGAGCAGCCATTTGGCTTTTCTTCAGAGTTAGAAAACTTTTGGCAAAAAACTTTGAAATGAGGTGTCACGGTTTGCCGGGGCAAGCCGTGTGGAATTGTAGAAAGGACCAAAAAGGCGTCAGCTCTGCTGCAGGTGAGTGTTTATTTACAGGGGTGGGTAAGTACAAACAGCAATGGTGGCAAAACATGAAACCTAAACTGGGTAAACTAACAAGACAAACCAGAAACGAGGATGCAGGGAGGTCCGGGGAAATACATACGGAGAGACGCAGGGAGACCGAGGGGAAACAACACAGACGAACCAGCAACTACCATGACAGAAGACACAACTTAAATACACTCAGAGAACACAGGGAGATTACACACAGGTGGGGAACACAGCTGGGAGTGATTACGTGACGAGACTAGGGAGGCAAACTGAAAACACTCACATAAGACGCAGACCTTCACAATAAAACAGGAAACACATACACGCAATGACATAACCCACCAACGTAACACAGACTGGGGGACACAGAACATAGGAACATGAACCATGAAACAGAGGAGTACAAACACCCAAGGCAACCAAAACCACAGAACACTAATAAACTAAACATAAACATGGAGTCGCAGACTCCAGACCATGACATGAGGACTAAAATGATGTGAATCTTGAGGAAAAAACAGAAAATGTATCAGGTTAAATCAGCGAAACATGAACAGCACAAACAGAATTAAAAACAAACAAATAAAACAACTCTCATCCTGACTCAGAAAGCCAAACATTATAACCTGAGTTACTGGAAACATCACTTGACCCTGACCACTGCTCAGAGTAGAGCTTCAGCAGTTACACTGCGACTCAGTGTTTTCTGTTTTTGTTTTAAGTTTTATTCTGGGAATTGTGACTTTCTGTCTTGTATTTCCTCTTTTACCTCTTTTAAAACACGCACGTCCAGTGTTCAGTGTTTTGGGTTTTGCTTCACTGTTGTCTTGTCTAATTAGGTTCAGCTGTGTCTCCCTCCTGTCTGCCATTTTCTTGTTACCTTGTGTGTATATTTAGTGCGTGGTTACCTCTGTTCTTCGTGGGAGTGTCTGCGTATCATTCTGTGTATCATGCCTGTTGGTCATCCTGTTCCTCTTCCCCAGAGTCTCTCCAGCTATGTTTCCATGTTTCAGGTTGTTTAGCTTTTAGGTCTGCAGATGTCTGTGAGGACACAGCAGAGATCTGAGCAAGAGAGGGGCTGTTATTATGTGTGTATATGGATAATAGCAAACACTGAAATACATTTCTTGCACACAACAATGAATTTTGTTCGCTCAAATTAAACTTTTCTTCGCTCAAAATCATTTTCTCCTCAAAATGCAACATTTGCACTTGCAAGTTTTCTTTATGTGCGCTCAGAACAGAGGCACAAAAAAACCCGCCATAGCCATCTGCCGCAACCGGTTGGCGTGAGGGACACCTATTTAAATGGTAACTGTAACAAAATACATTTACTCAGATTTTGTATTAAATATGTGATGCCGGTACATGTATTCCATTACTCTCTAACACTGGAGGCTATAAGCAGATTCTGTTTCTGTGCTGTGATGAGCTCTGAAACATGACTGAAACTCTTCAAATAAGTCATTCCTCTGCAGATGATCTGTTAGCTGTTTGACAACTACTCTTTCAAGGATTTTTGAGATGAAAGAAAGCTGAGACTAATTAGCAAAGACGGCTGGGTCAAGAGAAGGCTTTTTAAGTAAGTGTTTAACTACTGCCAGCTTGAAGGCCAGTGGTACATAGCCGATTACTAGAGACAGGTTGATCATGTTTAAGATTGAAGCATTAATTAATGGCAGGACTTCTTTGCGCAGTCTTGTAGGAATGGGGTCTAAAAGACACGTTGATGGTTTGAGGAAGCAGTTACTGAAGTTAACTCAGAAAGACCAACTGGAGAAAAAGACTCTATATGAATATTAATGGTACTGAAAGTAGCTGTAGATAATGTTACATCTGTGAGACGATTATGAGTATTTTTTTCTCTAATGGTTCAAATTTTATTTGTGAAGAAGTTCTTGAAGTCATTACTAGTTAACGTTAAAGGAACGGTTGAGTCAACAGCGCTCTGACTTTTTGTCAGCCTGATGATGATGATCTTCTTTGTTATACGCCATTTCGTCTCCAGTTTACAAGTTATCTGCTTTAAGGTGTGTGTTTGAGAGTTATACCATAGAGTCAAGTACTTTTAATTTGAGGATCTCTTTTTCTCATGAGCTACAGTAACCAGTGTCATACTTAGTGAGGAGGCAAAATTATTAACAAGATGATCGACCTCTGTTGGAGCAGTGTTCAGATAGCTGCTCTGCTCAGTGTTGGTACAGGGCATTGAAGATGATAACAGTGAGTGAATTATATCCTTAAATTTAGTTACAGCACTTTCAGAAAGACATCTACTGGGATAAAGTCTACTCTCCACTGCTGTGTAATCAAATATTGTACTTAGAAAAGGATTAGAAAAGATAAGGTTTTCAGGAAACACTGTTAAATGTTCAGTTTCTATGCCATATGTTAAAACTAGATCTAGAGTGTGATTAAAGTGGTGGGTGGGTTCTTTTACATTTTGAGAGAAGCCAATTGAGTCTAATGACAGATTAAATGTCTTGTTGAGGCTGTCATTTTTAGCTTCTACATGGATGTTAAAATCACCGACAATAATTATTTTATCTGAGCTGAGCACTAAATCAGATAAAAAGTCTGAGAAATCAGACAGAAACTCTGTGTAAGGCCCAGGTGGATGATAGATGTGAACAAATAAGACTGTTTTTGGGGGGTTTTCCAGCCCGGGTGAACATGTTTAAGCATCAGGCTTTGAAATCATCAGGCCCCTACTTCTGTGGAACCAGCTTCCAGTTTGGATTCGGGAGACAGACACTATCTCTACTTTTAAGATTAGGCTTAAAACTTTCCTTTTTGCTAAAGCATATAGTTAGGGCTGGACCAGGTGACCTTGAATCCTCCCTTGGTTATGCTGCAATAGACGTAGGCTGCTGGGGGATTCCCATGATGCATTGAGTTTTTCCTTTCCAGTCACCTTTCTCACTCACTATGTATTAATAGACCTCTCTGCATTGAATCATATCTGTTATTAATCTCTGTCTCTCTTCCACAGCATGTCTTTTATCCTGTTTTCCTTCTCTCACCCCAACCGGTCGCAGCAGATGGCCCCGCCCCTCCCTGAGCCTGGTTCTGCCGGAGGTTTCTTCCTGTTAAAAGGGAGTTTTCCCTTCCCACTGTCGCCAAAGTGCTTGCTCATAGGGGGTCATATGATTGTTGGGTTTTTCTCTGTATCTATGAAGCGCCTTGAGGCGACTTTTGTTGTGATTTGGTGCTATATAAATAAAATTGAACTGAATTGAATTGAATTGAATTGAATTAAAACTCTGTCTTGGTCTGTGGTTGGTTAATAAGCTGGTGTGGAAAATTGCTGCCACACCGCCCCCCTCAAGGATTCTTGGGGGTGTTGATTCGTTTAAACTAACATAATCATCCTGCTGTAACTCAGACTTATTCTTCCTGCCCTTTAATATAGACCTGGAATTGTCTTCAGCAGGACTACATCAATCAGGAAAAAAACTTGCCTGATATTGGTTGGTCCCATTTTTTGCTGGTGAAACAGCCCTGAACAGTTGAGACATGGACTCCATTCGAGCTCTGAAAGTGTCCTGCTGTATCATTCAATTCCTGTAAGTTGTAAGGTGGGACATCCATGGATCAGACTTGTTTGTCCAGCGCATCTCACACATGTTTTGATGGGATTGAAATCTGGAGAATTTGGAGACAAAGTCAACACTGCAAACTCATTGTTGTGCTCCTCAAACCATTTCTGAACCACTTTTGCTTTGCAGGAGAACACATTATCCTGCTGAAAGAGGCCACAGCGAATAGGGAATATCATTTCTACGAAAAGCCTGCAACAATGCTCAGGTAGGTGGTAAGTGCCAAAGTAGAATCCACATGGATGCCAGGACCCAAGGTTTCCCAAACAGATCACACTTCCTCCTATAGTGCATCCTGGTGCCTGGTGTTCTCCAGTTAAGCAATGCACACACATGTTATTTAAAAGAACATGTGATTTCTCAGACCACATTCGGATGCCCATTGTTGGCGCTTATAGTGGTGGGCACCCTGACTGGTCTGTGGCTATACAGCCACATACACAACAAATTGTGAGGTAAGATAAGAAGAAGAGATAATCAGTGTTATTCGCTTTCTGTCATGGTCCTGAGTCTGAGGACTCAGTGTTTTGTGTTTCCTTATGCTTTTGTTCATTCCGAGTATGTATTCTGTTGTGATTTTGCCATTTGTTAGGTTTCTGTTCTTTGCCTGCCTGCTCCCACTTCTCTGTGTTCCTTCTGTCTGTCCATGGTGTTATTGTGTCTACTTATGAGTCCGCCTGTCAAGTTCAGTGTCCTGTCTGGTTCTCTGTCTGTTAGTTTCCTGTTTTATTGTGAAGGTCTCTGTCTGATGTGAGTGTGTTCAGTTACGTTTCCCCTGTCCCGTCAGCTCTGATTCCTCCCAGCCGTGTTGCCCTCCTGTCTCTCATCCCCTGATTACTGGTGTGTGTATTTAAGCCCTGTGAGTTCTCCTGCCTGTTGCTGGTTTGTCTGTGTTACTTCGTGTCAGTCTGCGTTACCCTGTGTCCTACGGTGTCCTACGGTGTCCTACGGTGTCCTACGGTGTCCTACGGTGTCCTACGGTGTCCTACGGTGTCCTACGGTGTCCTACGGTGTCCTACGGTGTCCTGTTCCTTGTCTGCGTCTCATCCCTTTGTCGTATGCTCCCAGGTCTGTTATTTTTAGTTCTCCCAGTTTAGGTGTCTTCAGTTATTTGTCATGCCCCACTGCTTGTTTGCCACTACACCTTTGTTAATAAACCTCACTAGCATTTCATCCACTGCCTGCATCTTGGGTCCTTCTTCCAACTCCACACGGCTCGCCTCGGCAGCCGTGACAGTACGAACCGGCCACTATGGACCCAGCAGCAGTCAACCCGCCCGAGGAGCTCCGGGAGGACATTATTTACTCGGTAGACAAATTCATTAACTTATGGCTGGAGCATGAGGCGAGAGAATTCCGCCAAGGCATAGCTGTTCGGCTACAGCGCTTAGTTTCTGGTCTCCCCTGGTTGCTCAGCTCACTTCACCCGCTCACACAGAATTTTGTTCTGAACGAGCTTCATCTTCTCCCCCTTGCTACCACCCACCCTGCAACTCATGCTTCCCTCCCTGACCCAACGGAGAGTGTTCTGCCCGGCCCGTCGGTCCAGCCTTCAAATGGGAAACGGCACTCAAGCCGTCGACGCCCCTCGCCACAGTCGGACCCTGGGATATCAGAGCGGCCGACTGTGGTGAGTAAAAAGGATAACAGCTCCGATTTGAACTTTGAGACTTTTTCTTCTGGGGTTGTTCGGGGTGTGTCAGTGGGAGCTGATTCGCAAAGCTTACCTACCTTCGTGGTAACTGATCTCTCCCAGGTTGGCATTTTTAAGACTTCAGTGAAAGCAAAGGGCTGTTGTTCTTCTGTTTCTTCTGAACCTGTTAAACCCATGTCAGCTAACCCAGGGTCTGCTAAAACTGTGGCATATATCCCAGAGACAATTAACACCAGCTCTGATAATACCAGGACTGTTTATTCTTTTGAACTGCAACCTCAAGCTCAGGTAGCCGCCCGGCCTCAAGCTCAGGTAGCCGCCCGGCCTCAAGCTCAGGTAGCCGCCCGGCCTCAAGCTCAGGTAGCCGCCCGGCCTCCAGCTCAGTCTCCAGTTCCACCACCGTCATCATCCCAACCATTGTTTCAGTCACCCTCAGTTCAGCCTCCTGTTCAGCAGCCACTAGCCCTGCATCCTGTGTCACTTGCTACTCCGGTACAACAAGCTCAGTCAAATCAATCTGAAAGGAACTGTTTCATCTGTTTGTTCTAAGCAGAGAGACAAACCTAATGATAATGTAATCATTCCTAAAAAGCTGGCCAGTTCAGAGACTGTGACACACTCCAGGGCCTCCCCAGAGGCTGAGTTTCAGCCCTCAGCCCACTCTGGACCCCTGGAGGCTAGGAACCCAGCTGAGGACTGCACCCGGCTGTCACTGCCTGAGCAGAGTCAATGCTCTGGGCAGCTGCAGCCTGCTATGTGTTTGCCAGGGGCCACTGCGCCTGCTGGTTCTGTTCTGTCCCTGCCAGAGGTCCCCACACCTGCTGGTTCTGTCCTGTGTGTGCCAGGGGCTCCAGTGCCCACTGGTTCTGAGACTGTTTTCGCTGGGGGGCCCGAGGAGCCCGTCCAGCCCCAAGACTTGTCAGCTGGAGGTTCAGGAGAACCTAGCCAGCTTCCTGCCTCGTCAGCTGGAGGGCCCGAGGAGCCTGTCCAGTCGCCAGCTGCAGCCTCATCATCCTCGCCAGCTGCAGCCTCATCATCCTCGCCAGCTGCTGCCTCATCAGCGTCCGGTCCAGCTTCAGCGCCCTCATCAGCGTCCGGTCCAGCTTCAGCGCCCTCATCAGCGTCCGGTCCAGCTTCAGCGCCCTCATCAGCGTCCGGTCCAGCTTCAGCGCCCTCATCAGCGTCCGGTCCAGCTTCAGCGCCCTCATCAGCGTCCGGTCCAGCTTCAGCGTCCTCATCAGCTTCGCCTGGTTCAGCTTTGGTGTCGCCTCGTCTGGTCCAGCCTCCGCCTCGCCTGGTGCTGCGGGGGCAACGCAGCCTTCAGGTTCCCTACTACCACCTCCACATCGTCGGTCATCTGCCAGGCCGCTTTTTGGGCATATATATATATATATATGCGCGCGCAAAAGCACTCTAAGAAGTTCTGTATATACACCAATCGGGCATATCATTATAACCAATGACAGGGAAAGTGTCACGGCTGCCGAGGCGAGCCGTGTGGAGTTGGAAGAAGGACCCAAGATGCATGCAGTGTCCAAAAAGGCCCAACCGGACAAGTTCGGGGGGCCGACCCGGAGGCCGACAGCGCCGGAGGCCAAAACAGTACAGTGACATAGTGTTTTCATCTGCTGAAAATCAAAATTTTTTTAAGAAAAAAAAACAGGAACATGGCTTTGGTGTGCTGGCAAAACATACTACCTAAACTTGTTATGATCTATTAAACTTCTTTTTTCGTTTTGTCACATGCACATGTTTTATCCACATGACATAACCCAAAAACCAAAGAAGGAACCTGGTGTCCAGTGCAGGAAAGGTTATTAAGTCCAATCTCATCATGATCTGATGATGAGATCATGATTCCTTACATATGACAGACTGACACCCACGATAGTAAACATGAGCTTATTGCGATAACCACAGCTTGTCCTTTTGGTACTTCAGGTTTTGTACTGACAGAACTACTGATACAACAGCACTCCGACGCAAAGCCATGAGAATTGGTTGAAAGTAGATCTGTGGTAATGCAAAGATCAGAGAGGCTGGGCATGAACTCACACTGGGAAAAGGAACACGCCTGCTGCTCTGATCAATATGATTTTTGAAGAAAACTTTGTGTGAGAGAGATCACTGCTAAAAAGTGTTGACAACAACAAGTTAAAGCTTCGATCAAGCTTTAATGATCTTCATGGCCTTCATGGGAAGATATTGGGAATATAAAGCTTAAAAAAAAATAAAAAAACAAACAAAGTCTTAATGCAATGTGATTATTAGGGAAATGTAAAAAAGAAACAAAACTGTGAGTTGGTGAGGTTACTGTGTTCACTGGTCTGTGTCAGAGTTTCTTCCTCTTCAACAGCTGCAGTCAGTTCCTGCTGTAACAGCTCAGTGTCTCTGCAGTCTGACTGAGGGAGGTTTTTGTACGACTACAAATCACTGTGTGAACACCCCACCGCTGTGGTAACTCTGACAATAATAAACTGCTGCATCTTCAGCCTGAACTCCACTGATGGTCATAGAGAAGTCAGAGCTGCTTCCACTGCCACTAAATCGAGTTGGTGTTCCTGACTCAAGCTTTTTCGCGTGTCTTATTAGGAGCTTTGGAGTCTGTCCAGATTTCTGTTGATACCAGAACATACCCTCATCACCATCAGACCATCTGTAAACAGCTTGGCTGGTCCTACAGGTCAGAGTGACAGTGTTTCCAGGAGTAGATGTCAGTACTGGAGGTTGAGTCACAGTCACCTGACCGCTGCATCCTGCAGACAAAAACAAATCATTCATTTATCAGCAGAAATCAATGAGAGAAAAAGCAGCACATCATGTTTGAAATGTTGCTGAGTGAATGAACCTGTAAAACAGCAGCAGGTCAGCGTCCAGATGAGGATGGTGATGAGAGTCATGGTGGTTGTGCTTTCTGCTGTGTTGACTGACAGATGTGAGTCCTGCAGTGTTGAAGTCACAGGACTATAAACCTTCTCAGTTCTCTGGAGGATCAGCTGATGATGCAAAGCCTCCTCTCTATGGAAATCATTTCTCTGCTCTCAACACACTGAGGGCAATGTGGGGCACAGAATCAGAAGAAAAATTGTTTGAATTAATACCATTAATAATTTTATGTAATAGAGGAAAATATATTGGAAAGATTTACGTATTTTTACCACCTGGATTAAAATGGCACTCTGGTTTGTATGTTTACTTTTTGATTTTGGTTTCAACAAATACAATATACCTGTATAGCTTTTTTAAAATTATATTGTCATAATTTCTGAATTCATGATTTTTAAAGTGTTTTTCTGTTTGCTGTTTTAAGCAGTTTTGTGTGTGTGTGTTTGTTTGTTTTTAAAATAGCTATAGGTTTATGTGAAAATTAAGTTTTGTCTTTCAGTTCTTAGTAAAAATACAATTATGATAATTATGATTTGAATTCATTAAATTATTTTAAGTCACTTTAGTTAAATCATTTTCTACATGTAATCAGTTGTACTGTGATGTTTTACATGACAAAAAGGTTAATTTTCAGTGGTTAGAGGTTTGTTCGGAGTGCAGGAGGTTTTTGTACGGCCACTTAATGAGTTTGTATCACTGTGGTACACATTTGGCGGAGGAACCAAACTCATCGTTGGCTGTAAGTACCAGAAATTTGTCATTTTTATAAAATGTAGTATTTATTAAGCATTTTTTTAAAATATATTAAACAGAACTTTGATCAAATTCAATGATTATTATTATTATTAACTCAATGTCATAATTTTATAATAAACTTTTCTTCAATCAATATTCATTCAGTCTTTTAAAGAACTGAATTTACAGAAAACAATTTTTAATGTTCTTTTGGTTGTTTTTTGCTTCTTTAAATATTATCCGGTTAAAATATTAAAATCTGTGATAGTGAAGTTTTAGCTCACTTTAAATTAAAATGTATTTTTACTTATTTAAAGTAAAAACAAATATTGAATTATGTTTTGTCGACTTAAATTTTTTTTACTAAGTATACTTACATCAAGTTTTTATTCATGGCTGATCAATTTGAAATTAAGTTTAAAGGAAGTGAAAGAAACAGATGTGAAGTTTTAACTGTATTCTCATGAGTGCTTTAGCTTTGTCAGTTTCAAATATGAAAATAATCACAGGTTCAAGTTATTAACTACATGATAAAAAAAAGATTTGATCAATAATCACTGACTATATATTTATTCAGATGTTTGTACATTTGTATCTCTTTTCTCGATTATCTTCAACCTTTTCTCCTCCAGCGGGTGTGATGAGGCCCACCCTCACAGTCCTCCCTCCCTCCAAAGACGAAGACAAACAGAGTAGTGCCACTGTGGTGTGTTTGGCAACCGGGGGATTCCCCTCAAACTGGAATTTGGGCTGGAAGGTGGGGAGCACCAGCACATCCTCAGGGGTGTCAACCAGCCTGGAGGTCTTGGGGACAGACGGCCGCTACAGCTGGAGCAGCACCCTGAGCCTCTCCGCAGACCAGTGGAGGAAGGCGGGCTCAGTGAGCTGTGAGGCCAGTCTGAGTGGACAGAGCCCCGTCACTCAAACCCTGGACCCTGACCACTGCTCAGAGTAGAGCTTCAGCAACATTTCCTGTCTGCATATGATGTGTTTTATATTTTGATGAAGCTACATGTTTCTGTTCTTGCAATATCTCTGCAAACATTTGACTCTCTATTGATGTGCATGCTAATTTGAGCAGCTATTATTATCCATGTTGTTCTTTAAAACCGTGCTGTAAAAAAAAAAAAGTCTAAATCACAAAATAAAATCACAGCTTAAGAAAAATCACTTTTCTTTGGTCCTTTTCACAATACTTTATCAAATATAAATGCTTTATCAAACCCGTACCTGTTTTTTTAACAAGGAGAAGCACCACAGTCTTTGGAAAAAACTCACAAAAAACCCAGCCTCCAGGAGGCTCCAACTGGAGCAGCTGTTTCTGCAGGTGTTTTTTTAAAGGGAAGCTAAGTCTCTTCGTTAACTAGCTTGGTTGTTCTACAAACAGGTGGTGGCACACAATGAGCAGGTTCAGACTGATCACATGGGAAAACACTAAACTCAGTCTTAAACAAAATTCTTCATCATCTAGAACGGCTTTGGCAAAAGAAATATAGAGCTATATGAGGTTAAAACATGACAATTTTATTGTTCTAACAATATAATTTTCACATTTGAAGTCTCACGCCCTGAGTCAGAAAATCCAACATCACAATCTGAGTTATAGAAAACATCATTTTGCTGTACTTTTCAGTGTGAGTGAATGAACACTCAGTGACAGAAAAACTTAAACTCTGAGAAGCAATGAGGCATAAAAATCATGCAAAACACATTTAAGGAGGCAAACACACATCTGTTCTTGTAAAGTAGAAAGGGTAGGTATTATGAATGTTCATGTGATTGAGCTGACATATTATTTTTGTGTTTTTTCTCCTTGATACAGTTTCACTTTTGTCTTTTGTCTTCTTCCTAATGGTAAAATAAGCAGCAACATGGCAAAACATACTGTCCAAAGTCCTGATGTGAAAAAATGTTTTTTCTCCTCTTTGTCACACATAAATTCAGACAGAATGCTGGAATAATGGGTTTTATCTTAATATCGCTGTACTTTAAATCTTCGTGTGGTTGGACTTTATTACTCTCGAGTGAAAGGCTGTCCAGCTTTTTACCCATTTCTCCTTGTTACAGCTCTAGCAGTTTGTGTGTTGTGTGGGTGTGCCCAGTCTCTTCCAGGAGCTCAGCTGCCACCCATTTCTCCTGAGGAACCAGTGCACTACTGTATTCATTCAGCAATCAGCTACCCAGAACTATAGAAGCCAGTGAAGCACTGCTGACTCAGCGAGTGGGCCAGCTTTGGGTGTTGAGCGCCTACTGAGTATCTGGTCTGTGCTGGCAGCAGAAGTAAACCAGAAACTTGGTTAAGTATCTTGTTTTCTTTTCCCAGGATATTTTAGGTTGTGGTTGTTTTTGGTTTGGTTGAAACAGTGGTCTAACTCTTTCTTTGAGTGAATCCCTTTTAATAAAACTTATTAAAAAGCTATGCTGTGAGGGTAGTTGCAGGGGCATCCAAAATGAACACAGGAAGTCCCGTCTCTCTACATGAGCCAGTGTGCAGGGTACAACACTACTATACTGTTGCCAACAACAACTTGGAGAGTCAGAGTGCATCTGGAAAGTATTCAGTGCTTCAGTTCCATATTTTTGTCATTTTCACCTTAAAATCCTAAGCAATACCCCATAATGATGAAGAGAGAAAAGGCTGCATTAAATTGCATTAAAAAATGAAATAAAAAAGGCAAATATGACATGTATAAATATTCACAGCCTTTGCTCACTACTTTTTTTCTGTAATGATGTAGTATTTTTTTAAAGTTTCTCAAATTCTTCCCCTCAAGTTCAGTGAATTTGGATCACTACTGTCAGTGCACAACCATTTTCAGATCCCTTCAGACATATTCAGTCAGGTTCAAGTATGGCTCTGGCTGGGACACTCAAGGAGCTTCATAGAGTGGTTCCGAAGCGACTCCTGTTATCTTGGCTGTGTTCTTAGGGTCATTGTCCTGTTGGAAGATGAACCTTCACACCAGTCATCTGACCGCTCTGCTGTACTTGCCTGATTGGTGGAGTGCCGTAGAAGGTGGTTCTCTCTCCATAGCCTCTGACAAAGCTCTATCAGGTTCTTGGTCAGGAAGCCTGCTGTACGAAGAGTCCTGGTGGTTCCAAATTTAGTTGTTTTAGCTATGATGTGTTACGTTTCGGTGTTGTCAGTGTTTTGTTTTTGCGTGACTGTCATGTGTTTCCTGTTTTACTTTGAAGGTCTGTTGTTATCTTAGTGTGTTCAGTTTACGTTTCCTTGTCTCGTCAGGTCTAATTTGCCCCAGCTGTGTTTCCCTCCTGTGGTCCATTCCCTGATTGCTCCTTCTATGTATTTAATGACAATGTGGAGGAAAAAAAGCTTTTGTTTAAAACTGAAAAAAATATATAACAAGAATTCGCAGCCTATGCTGCAACACCCAAATCATGTCCAATCAACTAAATTTACCACAGTTGCACTTGTTATGGAAAATTTAACAACAACCTGCAACACACCCAGTGAGCTTGATGTGAAGTGGGTTTAATAAACACATTGCAATTTGGAGAGAGCATCCCAGTGAAACACTAGGATCATCTCTGAATTGTAGCCACCGCCCTTACATCTTACATACAGAGACACAGAAAAGAATATTCCACAAACTCATGTTGGCCCCTCTCATGGGGGGGCTATACCCCCTCCCTCACAGAGAGAATTATGACCTGGTTTTCTGCTTGGCCGTCACCTAAAGATTTACATCCCTGATAAGGAGGAGTCCCACTATCTGTTTAACATTTCCCATTACAATGGTCTCACTGTGTTAACATTCCACATGCATGCAAACTGGTGACAGGAGTGTTCTTACTACAGTAAAGTCAGAAAGTGATATTACTATAACTAATGTGATATGATTAAATATGTGATTAATACATGAGAAAAGAAATCTGCCTCCACACACTCCAAGTTGTAGAAACATCTACCAGATTATCTTTTGAAACGTGATGCACCTGACCTAAATTTTGAGTGTCATGGTAAAGGCCGTTTCTTTTTTTAGAATAAATTAGTAAGAATTACAAGTATACATTTTGTCATTTTGTTATAATGGAGTGTTTTGTGTAGAATTTTGACATCGAAGACTTAATTCAATTTTGGAATAAGGCTGTAATGTGGCACAATACAAAACAAGTACTGTGGGTACTTTCCTTATGCACTGTAAATGAAGCTACCAGTTTTTTTAATTAATGTGATTATTATTGCTAATAATGTTTTTGGTCTTTGATATAAATCAGTAGAAATCGTATGGTTTCAACCAACGTGTTGTGGAGAGTCAATAGTTTGACTGTTGAGGAAATTGTTCTTGTTTTTCTTTTGTTTTGTTTTGTTTATACACGTGAGTTCATACAGTATTGAAAAATCAGATCATTTTGCTTTATAATCATCAAGAAGCTTAATGGGAATATAAATATAAAGAGAAATCTGATCTGTTTGTATAATTTGCCAACTCTTCATGTAAATAGTTGGAAATGCAATGACAAAGTAACTTTGTGGATTTTTTTAAATTCCTTTCTAAAATCACCCCAAAACAAATCTATCTGTGTTCACTGGTCTGTGTCACAGTTTCTTCCTCTTCAGCAGCTGTACTCAGTTCATGCTATAACAGCTCAGTGTCTCTGCAGTCTGACTGAGGGAGGTTTTTGTATGACTACAAATCACTGTGTGAACACATAAGCACTGTTTATGTAGTGGTAACTCTTACAGTAGTAAACTGCTGCATCTTCAGCCTGAACTCCACTGATGGTCATAGAGAAGTCAGAGCTGCTTCCACTGCCACTAAATCGAGTTGGTGTTCCTGAATGTCTTATGCTTACATGTCGAATTAGGAGCTTTGTAATTTGCCCAGATTTCTGTTGATACCAGAACATACACTGGCCGTAACTACAGCCACCAACAGCTTGGCTGGTCCTACAGGTCAGAGTGACAGTGTTTCCAGGAGTAGATGTCAGTACTGGAGGTTGAGTCACAGTCACCTGACCGCTGCATCCTGCAGACAAAAACAAATCATTCATTTATCAGCAGAAATCAATGAGAGAAAAAGCAGCACATCATGTTTGAAATGTTGCTGAGTGAATGAACCTGTAAAACAGCAGCAGGTCAGCGTCCAGATGAGGATGGTGATGAGAGTCATGGTGGTTGTGCTTTCTGCTGTGTTGACTGACAGATGTGAGTCCTGCAGTGTTGAACTCACAGGACTATAAACCTTCTCAGTTCTCTGGAGGATCAGCTGATGATGCAAAGCCTCCTCTCTATGGAAATCATTTCTCTGCTCTCAAAACACTGAAGGCAAGAAGGGACGCAAAGTCAGAAGAAAAATTGTTTGGATTAATACTATTATACATAAAACTTGAATGATACCACTGACGTCTTATGGAATAGAGTAAAATATACAGAAAAATAATTCAGCATTTTTAATATCTGGATCAAAACAGCACTTTGGTTAGTAAGCTTACTTCACACTATTGGTACACATTACACCTCTATTGCTGTCCAAAGTATATTGCCAAAATCTCATAATTCATGTTTTAGAAACATTTTAGTTTCTGTGTTTTTCTTTTTTCTTTTTGCTGATATAGCTTTATTTCATTTGACAATCTTTTGTCTTTCAATTGGTAATAGTCCAAATAAAATTATGAAAATGACTAAAAATCATCAACAAATTTAAGTTATATTATTATATATTAACAATATTTCATGCCTGTGAAGCTTTTTATACTTTGATGAAGCTACATGTCTCCTCTGTTGCGATATTTCTGCAGACGTTTGACTCTATTAATCTAAATGCAGAATTCATCAGCTATTTATATTATATTGTGCTTTAAAACCATGCTGTGAGAAAGAGAAAACAAGTCTATATCACAAAATAACATCGCAGCTTGTGAAAAATCACTTTTGTGTTATTGTTTTTCCATTACTTTGCATAGAAATACTTGATCAAACCTCCATATTTCTCTTAGATATTTATACATTTACATTTATACATTTATGTATGTAAATATAAAAATACAGAAATATTTCTTTATACATATTAGTTTCTATCGGGGCACCTAACAGACCTGCACATGATGTTTTGTTCATTGAGATATATTTAAGTATTTCTTTTAATAAACAAAGCTGTGTATTTCTTCAGTTTTGTTTAGATTCTTTGTGTTTTTGCTTTTGTGGTGTCGAGTTGATCAGTTATTGCAGTCTGTCACTCTGCACCTGCAGCCTTCAGCCAGACTGAAGGAGGTTTTTGTACAGCTCTAAATCACTGTGTGAACACTCCACTACCATGGTAGCCCAGACAGTAATAATCTCCAGCATCTTCAGCCTGAAACCCACTGATGGTTAAAGTGTACTGAGAACCAGATCTGCTGCCACTGAATCGAGACGGAGTTCCTGAGAAGAGAGTTGATTCTCTGTATATAAGTAGTTTGGGTGTCTCTCCAGGTTTCTGAAGGTACCAACTGAGATCAGCACCAATATCTGAACTTCCTTTGGCGCTGATGGTCACAGTCCCACCAAGACTGACAGACTTGACTTCATCAGTCTGAGTCAGAAAATTATTGGCAAATGACTCTGAAATGAAAGGAAAAACATTTTAAAATGTATTTTTATTCACCAAAAACTTCAGAATGAATGTACTCATAAAACAAGCTGAGTAAATTTCACCAAACAACATTCTCCTGAAATATTATTATTAGTTTTTTTTTAATCTCTCACCCTGACTCAGAAAGCCTAACAAAAGAACCAACATTGGAAACACCATCCTGACTCAGTTTTCAGTGGAAGTGCATGAGAGCATGTGTGACAGCAGAACTTAAACTGTGAGGAGCAGTGATGCATGAAAGTGTGCAAAACACACTGTAGGAGGAAACCACCCACCTCTCCCAATGAAACAGAAAACACAGAGGTCATGTGAGGAGAGGATCGTTCAACTTTTCATTATATTTGCTCATTAACAGCTGCATGGTTCCCCTACTGTCATACATCTGACACTAAAGACACTGATTGATTTTGATTATTCTTACAAACTGAACTTTATTTTGAAAAAAAGAAATATATGAATAGTGGTTTAAAGGAATGAATAACAAGCTGGTCTAACATTACTCAATTCTCTAAATAGTTTAGTCCTGTACAGCTCTCTAAAGCCCTGAGAAAGGGGGTTTATGCTCCATAGTAAAAGCCATAACTCAGGTATTTGATATTTTGAACCATGTACAGATGAACTGTATCTTCTCTGAAAAAAATTAATAAATAAAAAACTTGACTTGTCCTCTAATTTCCTCCACGCAGCTATTTTTTTCTCAGACTGTATTGCCGTTACTTTGATGACCCCAAATTTTACTGAGAAAGAATGAGTAACATATTTTAATATTTTATATTTTTTTATAACACACTCTTCAGTTTCAGATGCTTTTTGAATTCCTGAAAATAACTGCATTATTATTGCATTAACATGATGATGTTGGCATTTTGCTTAAACCTCACAGAGCTGTTTGATTGTAAACTCATCTGATAATAATTATTGAAGCTCAAAAAGACCAAATCCTCAGACTGTGAGGTAAAACGTGTTTTTCTTTAACATACTAACTACTAATCTAGCAGGTTGTATATGTTACTGCATGTTTAATTTTAAAGTCAGGTCTCTGTCTATGGCGGGGTCCCCAATCCCAGTCCACGAGGGCCGGTGTCCCTGCAGGTTTAAGATATGTCCTTGATCTATCATAGCTTAAATGGATAAATTCCCTCCTCAACATGTCTTGAAGTTCTCCAGAGGCCTGGTAATGAACTAATCATGTGATTCAGGTGTGTTGACCCAGGGTGAGATCTAAAACCTGCAGGGACACCAGCCCTCGTGGACTGGGATTGGGGACCCCTGGTTAATCTAATCCCCCCAAAAAATCAGTATTCTGGAGTGCTGTCTCTAATCTCCTCCAAGAGATCATCGCTGCAGCACATCAATCCCTAACCAGTTTAATTTGATATTAGTTTTAACTGTACCAATGTGCTTGTTCTCACACATCGGTTTCAACACAGTAGTAATCTAGATCTTCAGCCTAAACTCCACTGATTGTTAGTGTTAATTCAAGTATGGATCTGATTCTGCTGAAACAACAAAGATCTAATAAACAGACACTAACTTATTTTGTCAGTACTGAGTTGAGGTAATTACAGATTTCTGTGCTGGCTGTGCAGCTCAGAGAGACGGGCTTATACACGTATAGACAGCTGTCCACCCAGCAAAATATTAAAAATTGTCATTTTACACAAGGACAAACATTTCTATATGATACTGAAACTATAGAAAACTATTTTGCATTCAGGGTGCACGACAGATATTCAAATTAATGCATGGGTCAGTGAGCACACACCTGCACCTATGAAGTCTGGGTGGATATTGTACATTGCTGTTGTACAAATAGTGCCCTCTTATGTCAAAATAAGAGAACACACATGAAATTGACTCTTATACATGGATCCAAAAAGCAGACTGCACATCCATGCAGGGCACATTTTTTTTCCTTCTGATCAATTTTAATTTTAAAAAAATAATTTCTGTTTGAACATGTTTTGTATGACTGTGTCTTATTTTGTGCCTTTTGCATTTGATGTATTTCTTTATAGTGTGTTTGTATAATTTGGCTTGTTTGGTTATTTGCATTTCCTTATATAGTTTTATGCCATTTTGCAATTTTTGTATAAATGTGGGCTTTTTGTGGTTATTTTATACTTTGTATGTTTTGTCATGTTTTCATTGTGGGTTTTTTGTCCTTGTTCACACTTCTGTTTACTGTCTTTGCACTGACTTACTGTGAACACCTTTCTTTTGTGTTCAGTTCTTCACCTAGGAGGTCAAAACCTTTTTTCCACATTTTGTATGTTACAGTCTCTTTGTGAGGAAGGGTACAGAAAAACTTCTGCAGCATTGAACGTCTCAAAGAGCACAGTGGCCTCCATTCTCCCAAATATTGAAGAACTGAAACCACCATGAGTCTTTCAGACATCAGGGTAGAAGGGCCTTAGACGTGAAGCTGGCCAATAACACGATGATAGTGATTCCCCAGAAAAATGCACCTGAAGGAATCTCAGACCATGAGAAACTAAATTCTCTGGTCTGATGAAATAAAGAACGCTTTAACCTGAATCCCAGACATCATGCGTGGAGGAAACTTGGCACAACTCACCAGCTGACCAATGCCGTTCCTACAGCCAACTTTTGTTTTTCTTTTCAGAAAATGTGTGCAGAACATGACTTTGTGTCAGCTTTGTCTTCACTGAACTGTTTTTCTTCCTCTTCAGCAGCTGCAGTCAGTTCCTGCTGTAACAGCTCAGTTGTCTCTGCAGTCTGACTGGGGGAGAAATGTTTTCTTTTCCCAACTACGACCATTTGCACTTGGATGAGTGACGAAACATTTCTCCCACAAAACACTACGTCCAGATCAAGAGAATCAACTTTTTGGACATTTGCAAAATATTTTATAAAATTTTGAAAAGATATTTGATCAAGTCCAGTGATCGTTGTTGATCATTTTCATTATTTATGAAACAAAGTTGATCTCACAGTCTGCCAGATAACTTCCCTAGAAACTCATTCAGTTTTACAAATATCTAATTTTATGTAGAAATGTGGATATTTTTAAATTTCTCTTAAATGTTAATTCATATCTTTTTAGTATTTTCCAATTAAGATATTTCAGGTTATTTTCAAGCCTTAATTGTCAAACAAAGTGTTTGTGGATTTATTTCTTTATTGTTTTTATTTTGAAAATGACTTTTTTCAAATAATGATTTATGGATTTCTACTAAAAAAAATTAAAGTGTCAGTAACCACAGAACAGCTTTGAGTTCATGGATGATTGATTGTGCTTGTAGTTTACTACAAGTCCCCAACAAATATGTAAACATTACACTTAAAAAACGTGGTCATGAACTTTTACTCATATTTAATGATAAATATAAAGGTTGAATCACTATAAACACAGTTGTATACTTCTTTAGTTTTATTTTTATTCAGTGTGTTTGTGGTTGATGAGTCTTGTGTTAGTGGATCAGTTATTCTCATCACAGTCCAGCACGCTGCACCTGCAGCCTTTAATCAGACTGAAGGAGGTTCCTGTACTGCTATAAATCACTGTTTAAACATCCGACTACAACGACAGCCCAAATAGTAACAATCTCCAACATCTTCAGACTGAAACCCACTGATGGTTAAGACTGAGAACCAGATCTACTTCTACTGAATCGAGAAAAGGTTCCTGAGAAGAGATTTCATTTTCAGTATATAAGAAATTCGGTTCAAAGGTGATGCTTTTCTTTAGTGGTTACACCTGCTGTTAATCAGTTAGTTTAGATTTTAAAATTTGAGACTGTAGATTATCTATTTTAATGCTAAATTACACATATTCTTGCTGTCCATTCATTTTATATGCTTTTTTGAAGAAAAACAAAAATCAGGAAGAAAAATGTTTATTGTTGTTGTTTTTTTTAGTAAGATGTCAATTTGTAGTTATTTAGTTATTTTTTTGTCTAAACAGACACGAAGGTCATTCGTGAAATAAGAGTCTTGACAGTTAAAGACAAATTTGGGCCTATTTTGGAAAAACTGCAGCATTTCCAGGATGGGATTGTAACCTCACCTGGACACACAGTACCAACCAAAACATTTACTGCAGTAAAGCCTTTGACTCCAAAACCTCCAACAGTTCCCATACCGCAAAAACGAGGACCTCGGCTTGGGACGTTGCTGTGCCGTGCAAAAGTCGTCCCTATAGACAGTAAGTGGTTTTCCTCAGTAACTGTAGAAGATGCTGAATAATCAAACTTTAAATTAAGAGATTATTTAAAAAGATTTTAATGAACAATTAATCACTGCATCATGTACAATGCTTCGAATTAGAAGAAAGTACCGTTTCTTTTTACTAACCTTGTTGATTATCAGACAAGAAAGCAGACAGTCAGTGCAGTCAGAATAATCCAAGAGAGGGCAGGGTCAAACTCCCGCCTCTAGCTACACCTGTAGAGAGCCTGTCCCACAGCTTTAGTCTGCTGTCTTCAGACGACTGGTAAGAAACGTAGTAAGGAGACATTAAATACTGCACAGAAACAGTGCTGCATAATGTGGCTGTGTTATTTGTGGTGTTCCTGAAGTCGTGTTCAATGTTGTGTTGTGTAAATACAGGATTAAGAAAAGACAGGGGTTGCAAACTATTCAGTCTCTGGCAAAGCACCACTCGGACATCCTGAAGACTAAACTGCATGAAGTGTGTCTGGTCCTCATTGAGGAGGTATTGCACACTTTATGTTTCTTATATGTGTTTCATGCAGCTAGTTTCCCTTCAAGTGCATACTACAGCCTCAACTGATGATTTTCACTCACATTTTAGGTGAAAAACCAACGCTCAGCAATAGCCTGTGAAGCCATACATGCCATCGATGAGCTCTACATTCAGCTCCAGAAAACAATGGACCCAGAAGTTGAAGCAACAGGCCGAGCTCTATTGCTGAAGCTTGCACAGACCAACAACAACTTTCTTCATCAGGAGGTCAATCTGGCGCTTGATGCCATGGTGGAAAATTGCAGCCATGGACGGATTCTGAGCGCTCTGTTTAACACAGGACTGACGTAAGAGGAGAGAAGAAGCTGTAGTGATTTTATTAGAAGACATGAAAGAGAGATCATGTTCACTGAGTTGTGTGTCTAATATTGTCCTTGCTCAGCCATCGCTGTGTCGCAGTGAGGAATAGCACGGCTCAACACCTGCACAACTGACAAACTTGGAGCAGCCGTCATCCTGAAAGCAGGAAGCTTCACTGAAAGGTTTCTAATTGCTGCCTCTAGAATGGCAGGGGATGCTGCACCTGAAGCCAGGTGGGTACTTTTAAATGGGTTTAAATGGGTTTGAAGTGCATCAAATTTATTTTCTGTGAGTTTACACAATTAATGAAAATTAATGACAACTGTAATCTTCCACAGGTACCATGGGCGAACAATCATGAAGAAACTGACCCTTCACAAGGACTTTATGAATTTGTGGATGAAGATTGTCCCTGAAAAAGACAGGCGTCCTGTGGAGAAGAGCCTGAAAAAGGCTAATAATTACAGGCAGCAGGTCAGCATCCAGACTAGGCTCTCCTCTCCAGCAGGGCCTGGGATCCCCAGATGTGACAATGCAAGTCCTGACGAGTACAGAGGAGAAGAGCGGCTGCTACAGTAGCAGCAGCACTCTGAGGCTAAGCTGGGAAAGTGGTTGGAGGTTCAACCATCATGACCACAGACAGTCCCAGTCGCTCTGCAAGAGTAAACTTCTCCATCTTCAGGACTACAAAACGATTTCTCTGAAGGACAATATTATTTAGATTTACATTAATTATTATTACATCATTCTTATTATTACATCATTTGTATTATTTCATTATTATTATCACATTTTTAAGATCCTGAATGAACAATGAATGAATAAATCCCTTTTTTTTTTCATCTGAATTAAAATGGCACTTTGGTTGGCACACATACAGTTTCTGTTTTTCTGTCAACAAATATTAATACATTCGTAGTTCTCTTGTTTTCATTTTTAACCCATGATTTTGCATTTTTATCAGGATTCAAAGTCATTTTTATAACATAAAGAAATATTAAATAAATATTAAGAATTAGTATAGAAACATTTTGAAAAGAAATGAAAATGATTGGGTAGTAACCTCTTTTTTTTCAACACAGAGGTTGTAAAATGTTAGCTTTATTCGAAAAAAGTGGTTAGATGCTTGTTCAGAGTCCAGCAGGTGTTTGTTCAGCCACTTAATGACTTTGAATCACTGTGGTGGACTTTTTGTGGAGGAACCAAACTCATCAGTGGTTATATGTACACAAATCTATCAAGAATATAACTGCAGCAACAAGACATTTAGTCTCAAGTATCAGAACTTTTATAAATCTATATTAATAGATGATGTCTGGCAAAACTTAACACCAAAATAAATCAACAGTTCGCTGCGTTCACTTTAACACTGTGTTACATTCATGTTAATTAAAACATCTTTGCAGACAATAAGGTTTTTATTCAGCTCACAAAAGAAAATTGATGAACATTAATAAGGCTCATAAGTAGAACTGTGAGGTCACTTTTCATTTCCCTTCAATTCCTTTGTATAAAGTGCAGGTTTTGCAACTTTAGAAAAATAGTTGCATATTTGGAAAACATTTTTTTACCTGGTTTGTTAAATTTATTCATGAACAAAAACTTACATAAGTTACATAAATATTTAAATTCAAGTAAATGCTGCATCTAAAATCCATGACTTGATTTAATTTCTTTCATTCATTGTGTTTCTGCTTGATGACTCTGGTTGTCTTTAGTGGACCAATTATTCTCATCAGTCTCTTCATTAACAATCTGCACCTGCAGCCTTCAGTCAAAGTGAACGATGTGTTTTGTAAAGCTATAAATTACTGTGTGAACACTCCACCATCATGCCAACACAGACAGTAATAATCTGCAGCAACTCAGAAAACCCAACATGACAGAGTTATTGGAAAAATCCTCCTAATGAGGTTTTCTGTGTGAGTCCATTAGAAAATCTTAAAATCTGAGGAGTAGTAAGACATAAAAATAATTATTTATTTATTCATCTAATTTTATTATCGTTCATTTTATCTATTAGACTTAGAAAGGATGCTGGAATAACATAAAAATAATTAAACATATGTAGCCTCAGGATCCTTTAACCTACCACATGAATTTTTCCTTTCGTACATTAGGTTGACAGTAATGATAGTCAGTCATGTGATTTTTGTGAGAACCACAACTTGTCAAAAACTTCTCCTGCTGGCTTCCAGCAACATGAACAACTATCTTAATATTAATGAACTATTAATGAATCTTGCTGTGGTTATGGGCAAATGTTTGACTTGTTTCCTGTTTTTACTCTAAACTGACACAACAGGCTCCTCATGTGTCTCTGCTCTCTCCTCCTCCAAGCAGCTCTCTGTGACTCAGCAATGCTGCATTTTAAAGATGAGCAGAAATAGATTAGAGACATTTTATACCTTCAAATCCGCTCTTCTACAAAAGCACTTAAGTAACAAAAAAAAACATGAGAAAAATGCAAATGAAATTTGAAAGTTTTGGAGAGAGGTGGACAAACCTCACATCAATTTTCAGTGTTTATTCTAAGCTGAACTAACAAAGTCCTCATTTGTCTCTGCTCTCACCTCCAGCAGGGCTCTTTGCTCCCCCAGTGATGATAAACCGTCAAGACAGGAGTTGAGTGTGAGATAAGCAACCTGCTACTCTTAGCAATATGAGTTGTAAGGTTGGAACAAACAGCACTGCTGTACAGAGTTGGCAACATCAACTTAGAGGGTGATATGTAACTTAGCTGGTGGGTATGGATGTTGTTAAATGGTAATAGTATGATTATTACTGCAAATACAGCTTTTAATGATGAATAAGATTATCTTTGGTCTTTCAGATATAAATGTGTTGAAATAAAAAAAATCCCAACTGTAGATTCATTATTTTGACAATGATCAAGAGAAAATCAGTGTTTTTTATTCATTATACAGGTGGCAACATACAATGATAAAAATCTTAAAACAGATTGTTTTTTTATCATTACCAAGTAGCTTAATACGAATATAAATATAAACATTTATGCTTCACCTGTTTATACAAACAGCAAAACTCTTCATGTGAATGTAATGTAATTATTCAAGTAATGTAATGTTAACAGAAAATGACTTGATCACAGCAGATGTTTTTAAAATTCTTATTTCGAAATGCCTCAATAGACATGACGTGTTTAAATTAATTTCTTTATTTAGTGCTTGGTGAGGTTAATGTCTGCTCTGTGTTCACTGGTCTGTGTCAGAGTCTCTCCTACTTCAGCAGCTGCAGTCACAGCTCAGAGTCTCTGCAGTCTGACTAAAGGAGGTTTTTGTATGACTACAAATCATTGTGTGAACACTGGCCCGCTATGCACACTCTTACAGTAGTAAACTGCTGCATCTTCAGCCTGAACTCCACTAATGGTCATAGAGAAGTCAGATCTGCTTCCACTGCCACTAAATCGAGATGGTGTTCCTGAATGACTTATGCTTACATGTCGAATTAGGAGCTTTGGAGTTTGTCCAGATTTCTGTTGATACCAGAACATACACTGACCAGCACCACAGCCACCAACAGCTTGGTTGGTCCTACAGGTCAGGGTGACAGTAGATCCAGGAGTAAATGTCACTACTGGAGGTTGAGTCACAGTCACCTGACCGCTGCATCCTGCAGACAGAAACAAATCATTCATTTATCAGCAGAAATCAATGAGAGAAAAAGCAGCACATCATGTTTGAAATGTTGCTGAGTGAATGAACCTGTAAAACAGCAGCAGGTCAGCGTCCAGATGAGGATGGTGATGAGAGTCATGGTGGTTGTGCTTTCTGCTGTGTTGACTGACAGATGTGAGTCCTGCAGTGTTGAAGTCACAGGACTATAAACCTTCTCAGTTCTCTGGAGGATCAGCTGATGATGCAAAGCCTCCTCTCTATGGAAATCATTTCTATGTTCTCAGCAACGAGGGACGCAAAGTCAGAAGAAAAATAGTTTGAACTAATACTATTATACATTATACAAACTTTAATGATACCACTGACTTTTTATGTAATGGAGGAAAATATAAAGAAAATATAATTCTGCATTTTTAATATCTGGATTAAAACAGCACTTTGGTTGGTAAGCTTACTTCATACTTTTGGTAACAGACATTGCGCCTCTATTGTTGTTCTAAATATATTGCCAAAATCTCATAATTCATGTTTTAGCATTTTACAGTTTCTTAGCTTTTCTTTTTCTTTTTCTTTTTTCTTTTTTCATTCTTTCATTCACCGATTTATTTCTTTTCCTCAGACCACGCCGGATCTGTTAATATCAACAACGCTGCACACTCAGAATTGTACAGCTGATTCTTCCCTTCAGACCGCACTGGATCTGTTACTTCAGCACAATAAACACTGATTTTCCTTCAAAATCAGTTTACCAAGAGCCACAAAACCATTTCTGACTTGATTTTCTGAAATTCTGTGTCACTTAAACATCCTGACCGCACCAGGTGTTTTCTGTCGGACTTCCTCGTCCGAAATTACTCTTTTTACTCACAAACAAGTGTATCTCAAAATGATCTTCTGATCATAGCTATTCCTGAGGCCACAAATGTCAGCAGCGCCACCTGAGTAAAATCTTAGTAAACGTCTTTACTAAGGAGGACGTTTTTCAACTTTGTGACCAAACACTTATTGAACCATAAACTGACCAATAACTCTTATATTCTCTTATTCTTTAATCACACATTGGTCTCTTCCATCCATCCATCCATTCACTTCCGCTTATCCTTTTCAGGGTCGCGGGGGGCGCTGGAGCCTATCCCAGCTGTCATAGGGCGAGAGGCGGGGTACACCCTGGACAGGTCGCCAGTCTGTCGCAAGGCTAACACACAGGGACAAACAACCATTCGCACTCACATTCATACCTAGTGACAATTTGGGTTATCCAATTAACCTATCCCCACAAGCTGCATGTCTTTGGACGGTGGGAGGAAGCCGGAGTACCCGGAGAGAACCCACGCAAACACGGGGAGAACATGCAAACTCCACACAGAAAGACCCCGGCCTGGTGTTGGAATTGAACTCAGGACCTTCTTGCTGTGCGGCAACAGTGCTAACCACCGTGCCACCGTGCTGCCCCACATTGGTCTCTTTTCTCTCCTATTTCCTCATAACATCTCATGTTACTTTTATCTCAGTACTGTCTTTTTCTCAAAGTTTCATTATCCTTACTTCAAAGCTTCTCATTACGTCAAAGCTCCCCTTCATCACGGTGTTAATGTTATGCTAACATAGCTGTTTCGCTAGTCACATAGCACATCACTATATACCAGCTAGCCAAACTTCAGTAACCCTACAAACATCACTGCTGCTTACTTTCCTGTCTTCATGTATGTCCGAAGTGATAGCAGAGCTGTGCCTTTTAATTTGTTTTAGAAATCCCTCAGTCAGAACCTGGTATATTATATTTAGATGGAAACTAGCGAGCTAACTCTCTGCTAACTTCTAACTCCGTTACATTTCCGTTACTGCAAGTGTGGCTGTGCACGGTGTGGACTTTAAATATACCACTGCCTCAGAGGGCAGTGGCTCGAATCCCATGCAGACCATTAATTGGGGAAGTGTGCTGAATAAAAAAAATTTAAAAAAAAAAATCCCTGGCTCTGAAATTCACCTGCTATGCTTGCTTGGATGGGTTCTCTCTGCCTTTTACCGCTGTCTGAAAATCACTTTTCCCTCAATCAATATTGGTTGTTATGGTTGCTATGGACCGCCAAACACGCTTTTCTTCATGTCCAAACAAACGCTCAATTTTGCCTTCATTAACACAAATTATACATCAAAACATAGGTATTTTTCTTGCCTTTCACAAAATGGCACTGTCATCATTGTAGGAGTTGCCGTTTTCTCGCAAATGGCCTCGAAGCAACACAGTTAAAAAAAATGTCCACATACAAAGTATATGGAGATTTGAGTGAAAATGACAGCTGAAATTCTGTAACAGAGGCGTTTTCAACTCGTCATATCTTCTAGATATATTTTTCTTTAGAGACCTGAAAACCGCCTTGATTTTTTTTAATTTTTATTAAAGCATGCTGATTGTTGCAGTGAAAGAATGATGTCGACAGCCCGTGTACTTTTGGAGTTACAGAACATTTTGTAACACGAAGAAACAGCAATTTTCACCTCTCAGTTGTGGTAAACGCTTGAAATATATTATGGAGAACGCGCTTTGGGAGCCAGAGACCCGGGTTGAAATCTAGCCAGTGGCAGTATCTAATATCTTTCCCTAATTCACTTTATAATTACAAATTCTCAACACTTGAACATTCCCACGAGTGCTCTGATCAAAACAGTGCAAGAATGAGCTCTTTAGCTTTTGATTTTCAACTTATCCACATTTCTTTGCGGACACTCCTGCATGTCACAAATACATTGCACAAAGCGCATCTGTGGCTGTGTACCATTTGTGGTGCGTTGGCTCCCTCTGCTGGTACGCGCCTCATTCAAATGTCGCCGCACATTTAAAAATGCAGGGTGTCTTTACACTGTCATAGCTCCTAGATAGATTTCTTAAGAGACCTGAAAATCACTGTGATTATTCACCATAGCCTGCTGAGTCTTACAGTGAAAGAACGATGTCAACGTATAGCATTGTCGGTTACTTTAATTGTGTTTGGGGTTTTTTTTATCAAATCCTACAAAACAGGACCATTGTGACACAAAACCTCTCACCAGTGTTGGGGAGTAACGGAATACATGTACCGCCGTTACGTATTTAGAATACAAAATATGAGTAACTGTATTCCGTTACAGTTACCGTTTAAAAAGGTGGTATTCAGAATACAGTTACTTTGTTGAAATAAATGGAATACACTGGGGTACTTTCCTGTTTCATTTTGTCGCGGGTCAGGACTGTTTGGGTTTTGTTTGACAGCTACGTTCTTTTGTTCCAGGCGGCAGCGTTACGGTTGCCATGGTTACAGGGCGACGCTCTCTCTCTCTGCGACTGTGTGTTTCCTGGGTGAGAGAGCGCCTTTTCGTTGTTGTTGTTGTTGTGCTAAGCTAACAGGCAGAATGCTACAAGCATAGCTCTAAAGAATGTAGCATCATGTTCAGTGTAGTCCGTGCTGCTGGGAGAATGGACTGCCATACACGTTATGTGTCTGTGAGCGCTAGGAGGGAGAAAAAGGGGAGTGGAAAGGTACGAGCAGTCATCGAGCAAAAACGGGAGCTGGAAGCATGTAAATATAATAATAACCACTGCAGCCAAGAAGAGCCTGACGAGCCCAGTTGTAAGTAAGTGTTGCAGGAATTGCTGTCTTGTGTGTGACTGGGTGCAGTAAGGAGTGTATGTAATTTGTGTGTGAGCATGCGCGTGAAGGAAACGCGGGGAGCGAAAGAGAAAAAAAGAGAGTGAGAGAGTGTGTCATGGGTAGAGGGCGACCGGGAGCAGCGTTCTAACGGGCTACAGGCTATGCAGTGTGTTTCCAAAGTGTGCAGTACTGTTATTAAAGCCTCATCTCTTCAGTACTCTCCGGTGCCTCGGCTGATTTCTGTCTGCCTCACTACTCCACAAAAGTGAAGGGAGTTAACCCCGAAGGAGGACAAACTTCGGCCCTGGAGGAAGCATCTCCCCTCGTGTCTCCCGACCACGGTCAGGGGACTGACGGCGAGGAATGGTTAACACTGGCGACCACGAAGGGACCCTCTCACGTTGCTACAGAAGTGGTGAGCACAGAGAAAAACCGACAGGCTAAAGCGGCTAACGATAAAGCCGAGTGACTGTAATTACAAGTGTATTAGCCCGCAGCTAAGCTAACTCGCGATGGCCGCTGCTCGCCATTCTCGTGAAAAGTACGGACTTGAGACCAATTACTCCAACCCGTTCATATCGCTGACCAGTGTCTCCGAGGGTGCCGCGAGCATTAGGGAAGCTAACAGAGACAGAGCTGTGACTAAATGTGAACATATGAACCCATTCCTGTGTGCCGAAAGTTGTGCTAACACACACGCTAATGGAGAGTGTGTATTCGCGCCGCCCGATGGTCCTGCCCGGCCGCAGTTTTCCCGCACGAATCCCTTCGTTGATGCTGAATGCCGCAGCTACGGCCGTGAGAGAAACACAGGCAGCAGCATGAACTATTATCCAGCTCCTACTCCCCAAATGAAAATCCACTATCCAGACTCAAACCCATTTTCCTCCGCTCACATGGACAGTTTTGTACACAGCACACCGGCTCAGTTTAACGCAATGTTAAATACACCCATGCAATGTATGCCTTCCAGTAGCCTTAATGAAGCCATTAGCTATGGGGAAATCACTGCACAGCATAAACCCCGCTCGAAACCAGGCAAGACCCGCTGTGTGCCCCGTCAGCCCCCATCTGACAGTGAAGAGGACGGTGACACTAGAGAGAGAGTCCCCACCCTACGTCCGGGCCAATATGACGGCACCACACCGTGGAAGGAATTTCTGCACAGGTTTGAGAGCTGCGCTGAAGCCAACTATTGGTCAGAAAAAACAATGACAACTCAGCTTAAATTCTGCCTAGTTGGAGCAGCAGGGGCCATTATCCACAGAAATCCCCGCTCATCCAAATGGGATTACCGCCGCCTGGTGGACGAACTGGAAACTGCATATGGCCCTTCTTCTGACCATGCAGCTGCTGTTGCTGTAGAACTGAGGCAGCGAGTGCGTAAACCTGGTGAGGCCCTGCATGTTTTCAGAGATGACATTTATGGGAAAGTGGCTGTTGCATATGGTAATAGAGCAGAGATTGAACAAGACTCTATAGCTGTTGAAGTTTTCACCAATGGGCTGGGTGATGCAGAAATAGTACAGAAGTTGCTAGAGAGGCACCCAGCCACACTTGCCTGCGCATACGAAATAGCCCACCGACACGAAACCACTAAAAGGGCTGCATCTTATGTAACCAGTGCCATGCAGCAAGGAGCCCGTAACGCAGCTGAACGCCGGCCCCGAGCTGCCGTCGTCAGAGAAAAAGACAGAGATGAGACTGTTGCTGAGCATGCACCTGCAGCTAGCCCCTCACCGAATCGTTTTGTCCCACACACACCCTCGACAACACCGAACAATCACAGAAATTTTAAAAGGAGTGGGGTTCGCTGCCATAACTGTCAAGGTTGGGGCCATGTCCAAAAGCAGTGCCCTTCCCCTCACAAAACCACCAAGGCCTTAACATTGAACAGTAGCCCTTGGGACAGCCCAAAACCCACTGTGCTCCACCTTAAGTGCCAAAGCCAAGAAATGAGTATCCCCATGCGCCTCTACGAAGTGGAGGTATGTGCTGTTTTGGACAGTGGAGCCCGGAGGAGCGTGCTGCCGCTGCCCTACTACAACTCCATCCACCCAGACGTGAGACCACCACTACAGCCCTCAGTTGTTGAGACCTTGCTTGGTGTGGGACCTGGGGACGTGCCGGTGCTAGGTGAAGCCCAGATACCTGTCAATATCAACAATCGACAGGTGGATGTTGATTTCTTGGTGGCAGATATAGCAGGAAATGAGATGCTGCTTGGGCATCCCTTCCTCACTCAAGCTGAAGCACGTCTTGATTTTGGCAAACGCCGCATCATCCTTTTCGGTGAAGAGGTGCTCTACTACCAAACCGAAGCCAGTACAAAGTCACACACAAGACAGCAATTCCTGCAACACTACCCCCACTCTGGATGGCAATTAAACAATAATTCCACTCCAGCATTGTAATGCATAAAACTGGTACACAATCCCCTTTACCACTTGGAGCCCACAGGAGATAAAAGTGTTAGCCATTACCGCATATAAGGTGAGGTATAGTATCAACGAGTGCACTTCAGTGACAAAGAGGTTGGCTCAAGTAAGGTGTACATACATGTGCAAAATAAAGCATTTCAAGTGCTGTTAAGTAGAAAAGAAATTACACAATTGTAACTATTACATGGCGACCGGGAATAACCAACTTATCCTAGCATCTAGGAAGGCACAAATACAAATGGATAAGTGCATGTAGATAACCCCGTAGGTCCTTCAGATACTTTTTTTTAAAAATGTAAACACTGGAACAATGAAAAAAATATATATAACTCTTTTAAACCATTGTAGCTAACAGTATAGGAGGCTGAAACGATTTAAACTTGAACCGAATCTTCAGTCCTACTTGGAACTGTCCATGGTAGGTAAACCAAGTTAAGTGATCCACACTCCATACCGGTCTGGAGCTCTGCGCCGACGAGTTGGTCGCTGAAACTGCTGGCCCGGGTGGTCTGGCTCACCCACCACACCCCCACCATTCTCATGGTCTACATGGGAAGGGGACGATGGGACAACCACAACCAGAGCGGGATCAGCTGCAACTGAGACAGAAGGCTGAGAGGAGCTGGGGCCATTGCCAGTTGCAGTAGAGAACAGACTGTGCAGACCCAGATCACGGTCTGCTGGGTCATCTTCTAAAGCTGGTGGTGGGACCTCTGTAGGGGACCACTGATGAGCCTGATCAAGGACCCAGGTATTGTCCAGTGGCTCGCGGCAGCGATAATGCTTTAGCTGGTCATGGTGGACAACTTTCACTTTAGACCTTGGGTTCTTCTGGATCCGATAAACTAGGTCATCCAATTGTCCCAGGACAAAGAATGGTCCTTCATACGATGGGAGGAACTTTCTGACCTTGTTCTTGACGTGACGTGTTCCTTTGATGAGATACCACACAGGATCTCCAGTCTTATACTGTGTGTGGCAACAGTTCTTGTCATATTGCCTTTTTGCGCGCTTGACTGACTCACCCAGGGCTTCCCTGGCGATGAGGTGGGCCAGCTCCAGCCGCTCACGCATTTGCCGCACATACTCTGGAACTGAGGGTTGATTGCCTGGATCAGGAGGTAGACCTGCGACAAGGTCCACTGGCTCACTCAGTTCTCGGCCAAACATCATGAAGTTCGGGGTGAAACCTGTAGCACTGTGTTTGGTCGCCCTGTAGGCCATAACAGCGTACGGGATCATCAGGTCCCAGTCCCAATGACAACGCTCTGCTGTGGAGGCCAGGATCTTCTGGAGAGTGGCATTGAAACGTTCAACCTGGCCATCTGACTGGGGTCGGAATGGCGTTGTATGAGTCTTATCTATGCCAAACAAACTGCACACCCCTTGGAACACATCAGATTCAAAATTGCGTCCCTGATCACTGTGTAGTGCTTGAGGTATCCCGTAGCGGCACACCCACTCAGACGCAACGACCTCGGCAACGGTTGCAGCCCGTTCATCTGGGATAGGAAAGGCTTCAGTCCACTTTGTAAAGTAGTCTTGTATCACAAGCACATATCGGTTTCTGCGCTCTGTCTCATTCAGTGGTCCCATAATGTCCAGCGCAACGCGCTCCATTGGGGCTCCTACCCGGACAGTTCCCATCGGAGCTTGCGGTGTCTTCTGGGGTCGGGCCCTGGATGCACAGCTGGTACAAGTACGGCACCAAAGAGCGACGTCTTCCCTCATGTGATACCAATAGAATCGGGTTCGTAGTCTGGCCACAGTCCTCTCGACACCAAAATGTCCACCCACTGGCCCTTCGTGCATCTGGCCCATCACTTCTGGTTGTAGCTTACGTGGCAGTACGATTTGGGGATAGAACTGGGTCTCGTCAAGGCAGTAGAAGCGACGGACCAGAACTCCATCTCTGAAGTAGAGCCGTTTCCATTGAGCCCAGTATGTCTTAGTTGCTGGGCTGCATGGTGAAACAATAGTCCATGGGGGGCGCTCACTGCTGGCCTCCATCCAGGCGCGTATGGGTGCAATGTCTGCATCAGCGTCCTGGGCTTGGCTCAGCTCCCCCATGGTCCAACCATGAAACAGAGAAGCAGTATCAAGGGTTTTAGCCACATATACTTTCTCAGTCAGCTTTACAGTGTGTGTATTAGTGGACATGTTCTGGTGTGATATGTCTGTTCTAGTGTGAATTGTCTGTTCTGAGATGTCTGTGTTACGGTGGCTGGGAAGTGCAAAGCGCAACAAATTAAAAAACGGCAACAAATTAAAAATCCACAACAAATTAAAAAACCACAACAAATTAAAAATCCACAACAAATTAAAAAACCACAACAAATTAAAAAACCGCAACAAATTAAAAATCCACAACAAATTAAAAAACCACAACAAATTAAAAATCCACAACAAATTAAAAAACCGCAACAAATTAAAAATCCACAACAAATTAAAAAACCACAACAAATTAAAAATCCACAACAAATTAAAAAACCACAACAAATTAAAAAACCGCAACAAATTAAAAATCCTTGACGGAAAGGGATTGTCTGAAATACCGGAAGTGGAGAGTGATGTCACGAGAGGGGGCGTGGCCAGTATTTTTGGTTGAGGCGCCATGTTTCTGGGCCGAACAAAGCGCTAGCGAAAGAGGAGCGAAAGTACACGGATAACACCAGTTATGGTTCGTACTTGCTGTGCGGTCGGTTGTAAAGTTAGATCGCACGACCGGCAAGGGAATAAGGTTGAAAATGGTTTATCTTTTCATTCTTTCCCCACCTGGAAGCAACATGAGGCAGCTCATGTATCGGATGTTACCAAAAGAAGGCGTCTAGTCTGGATAGCAGCTGTGAGACCAGCTGATATCCAGTTCGATTCCATCTCCAAATATCTGTTGGTGTGCTCCAGACATTTTCATTCCGGTAAGTTATAGATATGTTCATATCACTCTTTATCGGTCTTTTAAGTCTGACATCACTAGCCGTGTCTTGGCTCAAACTCCCAAGAGCACCTGCAGGTCCATAAATCACACGATCACTGTGGCATCACTGAGTGTTGAAAAACTATCTAAAGTCTTTCATCTGTAATAAAATGATCAGCGTTCTGCTCTACCATGTGTAACAATTGAGTTTATCATCCAGGCATCCATGAAGACGAAATTAGCAGGAAGTTAGCTCGCTAGATTCCATCTAAATACAATATAGCATGTGTTAACTGAGGGATTTTGGAAACAAAGTCAAACGTACAGCTCTGCTATCACTTCCAACATAAATGAAGACAGAAAACTAAACAGCAGTGACGTTTGTAGGGTACTGAAGTTTGGCTAGCTGGTGTAAAACGATGTGCTACGTGACCGTTAGCGGCACAGCTATGTTAGCATAATATAAACACTAACTTTTTCCACTTAATAAAAGTTATCGTGAGGATTCTCGGTGGTCAGAAACAAATGTAATCGCATCGCAGGATGCTGTAAACGGACCAAACTCCAGCCAGGAGAACAACTGAGATAATCCATCCACAAGGATGAATAGGATTAGTCATTCATATACTGCTGCATGGGCTGGGCTGTAGCTACATCGTAAGGTTTTAAAAACTGAGCTTTCAAATGATTAGTGGTGATAGAAGCAGTGGGAAGCCAACAGTGATCACTGACTGTTTTTAGGAGTTTTTTGAGATTAAATAGAAGACAATACAAAACATTAAACATGTTAACAACACAAAATCCATATTAAACGCAGACTACTTTAGGCCTGGAAGCAGGATTTGTCATGCCACCACTTAAAGACCAGATAGCCTATTAGTTTTCTTTTCGATGCACTCTGAGGTCATAGCAAATTAGAAAAAAAAAACATCCTAATGAGTGATTTTGCAGAACTACGTGCTATTTATAGACTTGCTAATTATTTGGCATTATTGCAGCAGACCAGCCAATGAAATGGATGAAACATCGTGACTGGGTTCCAGCGCTACACAAGGGACCTGCTTCAAACATACCACCATGCCAATACTTCTTCCATGTGAGGGTGAAGAGGTGACCCTTCTGGATAAGATGGTGAAGGTTTGCTGCCGTTTTGATGAACAGTGTGGTAGTAAAACCAGGGGAAAATGAAACTTGCTCCTGTTAAATATTCTTAAGTCTTGTGCTGTATAAATAGCGGTAATTTTTCAGAAGATAAATTGAAGTAATTGATAGTAAATTAAGTAGTGTTAGTAGTGGGTGATATCGTGTAAATGCTGTCATGATTTTGTGTAAACATTTTGTCTTTTATAAACTATAAATGACATGGATTCTACATTGTAACTGATGTGATATTCTATAATAAAAAAGAGGCAAAAATTAGTTTGTTTCTTTATTGAACTTTTGAACAGTGGTACTCAGTCAGTACATATTCAGTAAATGCAAATTATTTACATGGCAGTGCACTTCAGGCATAAATCTAGACCCTTATAGAAAACATTATGGGTCATTCCCACAACCCACAGCTTTACTGTGCTCCAGCAAAGTATCCAATAGCAGTGACAACTCCTCCACAGTAGCAGGTGGGATTTTTCTGTTTTGAGGACGGCTCCTTTTACCTTTCAATACGGATGGTCTGTTTATGTTTTGATCCAGAGCAGTTTTTGGGCAGCTGAAGAGGAGAAGTCTATCTTATGGCCAACCTCTGGCTGTATCTTGGTCATATTACCCAGCAAAACCCAGTATGCAGGTTCATCTGTAACAGCCCTTGTGCCACAGATCCGCATTGTTGCTTCTACTTTAAAAAGAAGAACAGCGACATGGCTGCAGGTCTCCACGACTCCGGCCATACAGGTGCAGTGGGCAGCTTCAACCTTCCCTGTGATGCTCACAATGACCCATGGCTGCAATGCTGGTTCATTCAGTCTTTGAGAGTGCAGTACCTGAAACATACAAGTTACAAGTTAATTTAAAGACAAAGACTAATGAGCCAAGGCCAACATAAATGTGTTTTATCTACTTTCAAATCCATTTATCATAAATGTAACAAAGTGTTTAGAAAGTTAGCACATACATGTAATTTTCCATTTTTTTTATGTATCCATCTATAGAACGCTGCATGTTATATTCCAAATCTGCCTGTTCTCTTTCAGAAACCTGACTTCAGAAAATGAAACTAAAGTATGTAATCACTTTATGGAGAAAGCATAAAGTTTGACTTTAGGTGACAATTATGGACACGTAATATGATAAGGAGATTCTGCAGGTCATTAATCAATGTATTATAGTAAAAAATGTATTTTTGTGACACAGGACACAAACACGGAAGCAAGATATGTAATTAGGATTATTTCTAATAAATATGAATAAATAATTGCAATTTCTTTAACCACTGAGAATAACTAAATCCTTCAGAACAATGTCACATCAATGCACTCTACTCACTATGGCTACGTTCACACTACAGGTCTTAATGCTCAATTCCGATTTTTTTGTCTGCTTGTTCACACTACAAATAAAATGTGACAGCAAACACGCTCCTTTGTGAACCCTCAAAGTGGCCCACATATGCAAAAGCAGATGTCACACACAACACGCTCTGTTTAGACCCAGACCAAACAGTATTGTTTGACTGATGCCCCTTAAATATAAAGATTTGTTTCAGACTTTGCCTTAAATTATTTTGTTATTTACATATGGCCTCCTTATTGCCATTTTAGAGAGGAGCGGTGCTTCAAAGGATATGCAGATTTCTGTCAGAATCTGCAGATTATACAGTATAAGTAAAATGTTCATGTTGTCTTCCCAACAGTTTCTTTTTTTTTTTTTTTTTTTTTTTGCCTGTCCCGTTTGGCTCTTTTGCCATCAGAATTGTTGTCTAAAGGCAAAGAAAGATGCCCAACGGATTTACTTTACCAAACTGACCATCCCAGCCTTGCCGTAATGGTCCATTTGATTCACCTTTTATTGTTTATTTTATTTTCACTTACTGAATACGGGACAGACTTGACTGGGGGAAAGAAGGGGAGAAAGAAAGAGGGAAAGAGAAACAGCTGAGAAGAGGGACGGGGGAGAAGGGCAAAAGACAAAAACCAACAGAACGGGCAGAGAAAAAAAAATGCATATATCAATCACCTGGATCACCTGCTGAGAAAGAAAAAAGAAAGCAAGCAGAAGAGAACAAGAGTAATAGAATAAACAACATCACAATGATATATGGGAATATGACAGTAAATACTAAATGTTAAACATTATTGTGCAGCACATAAGATCAACAGAACACAGTGTGCTTTGAGGTAGGAGCCAAAAAGGGTGTAGTTTGTGGGTGTGATCACCCGTGTGTACACCTGTGAGCATGGACGCGCTTGTTTTTTGTTTTTTAAAAGGTTCCTTCATGTAATAATCTGCTAGAGGGTGTGGGGGGGCCACAGCCCCGTCCTCCAGGGCGTGAAGCAGGTGTGGAGGAGATCAAAACTCCAGACATCCAGAGGCCCCCAGAACACAAGAGACCAAGGAAGACCAACAGAGGGGCAGCTGCGCCACTGTCCCGGAAAGAGCTGAGGAGAGTCCCAGATGAGGGCTCACTCAGCAGCCGCAGAGCAGAAGCCAGGGGGGGTTGCAGTGACGTGCCCGTGAGCTCCGCCGGCAGCCAGCTGCGCCTGAGTGACCGAGCCCCAGGCCAAGAGGCCGGGGGCACCCCACCTCCGAAGTGGCCCGAGCGAGCCCCAGGCTCCAGGCCCCGATAAGCGGCCACCAAGGAGTGAGCTGGTGTGTACCTGGACGCCCATCCCCGGACACAAAGAACCACCAACGCACCGATGTCTGAGGGAGTCCGCCACTGGCAGGGGAAGTGGTGGTAGGGGGAGATAGGCCTCCAAACCTTGGAGGGCCTGAGATGTCCCCAGAGAGGTGGCGCCTGACACCCAACCTGACATATAGACACAGACATACAGGCACACACAGATACAAACATCCATTCCCACCCTCATGCTCTCATATGCACTTACTCCACACTCAACCAACGTGGAGACAGACATAAAGAGACGTTGTACACACGATCACACTCCCCAAGCGTACTCTACAAACCGGGTCTAGGTGCCCCCGCCCCTGGAGGGGGGAACTGCACCCAGACCCAGGTGGTGTTTCCCTTTTCCCTGCGGTGGGGGGAGGCAGACCGCCCCGACTCCGCAGCAGCAGGAAGGCTCCACACTCCAGACCGCAGTCAGACGGCCAACTCCTCCTCCTAGTCCTAGCCCCCCCGCTCCAGCAGGTCGCAGAGAATGGGGGTGAGAGAAGACTCCAAACCTCCCTCCACCCGCTCATTGTAATGTTGATGCATGTGTGTTCTAAGGTGCATTTAAAACCCAGGAGGGCTTGGAGCTACCTGCCAGAGAGCAGCAGGTAAGCGCATGGTCCCTCCTGCTAGCCCTCAATGTCTACGTGTATTTAAAATTGAGAGGTGGGCAACGATGCCAGGGGTGGGGTGTACACCCTGATGGTACTTTGGACTCCGTGTATCGTGCCCACCCCCAAGATCCTATATGTATGTGTAATGAGAGTGTGAGTAATGTGAATGTCTAAGTTGTGGGATAAAATTGAGGCAGAGGCAGCCAGAAGGGGACAGAGGGGGGGGGGGGGGGGGGGGGTAGCCTCCTCTGCACCCTGGTGACATACCCCTACTCCAAGGCCCTGCATGTGTGGGTGGTTGTGGTGGAGCGGGAAGAGGGAGGCAGCTGGAGATGGGGAGGGAAGGAAGGGAGGGGCAAGTGACCCCTCCCTGGGGCCAGCTCCCCCGCTGACCCCAGTAGGCACCCCCATACTCCGCGACCCGCCAGGGAAAGGGGGCCCAGGCCCATCCAGACCGGGCCCAGTGCAGCAGCGCCGCCCGGCCCCACAGAGCCCGGGACAGTCCACCCAACCCCACCACAGAGAAAACTGCACCCACCCCACCATCCACTCATCTTCCAGACTACATAAGACAATAAACACCCAGGCTGAGATCTTCCTCCACCTCTCCTGTATCTCCCCCTCCTGCAGAGGGAGCTCCTGAGGAGAGGAAAGCTCCTGCAAGATGTGACAATCTCCCCCACCAGTTGAAGAGCCCCCCAGGTGGCTCGACGCACCGGCGGCACCCTGCTCCAGGGCTGGGCCCCCATGCACCCACCCGCCCACAACCCCGGCAACACACCAACCAGGACCCAAGCCCCCGAGGCCCGGTCCGGGTCCCAGCCCAGAGACGGAGCGCCCCCAGAACCTCACGCCCATCCCGGACCCACCCAGGGGCAGCCAGGCTACCAGGTCAGTAACCCACGTCCGTCAGCACAGACCCTCCCCTAGCCCCGCTGCACGCAGCCGCGAGGAAACAGTCACCTGAGAGCCAACAGAGCCCCTAACCGGACATGACCGCTACCCCGGGTTGATCCCCCCAAGGAAGATGCCTCCAGGGAACCCCCCGACGCCCTAAGCCTGTCCCTACCCCCACACCAATCACAACAGTGAAGGCGGGACCAAACTATGACCCCCCACCCCCACTAGGTGATGGAGCTGATCAAAGGAGCCCAGAGCAATTGATCTGATGTGGTGGCAGAGGCTGTATCAAGACTAATGTAATCTAATAGATAATTTCTATTTTGGTTAGAATTAAGATTATTTTTATTTTTCCAGTTCATGAGGACTGTTTTCTTGGCTATGCATAGGGCAGTGAAAACCATATGGGCGATATTCTTTTCTGAAGTGACATTATCTAAGCTGCCCAACAAACACACTAAGGGGGAAGTTGGAATGTTACATTTCAGACACTTCGATAAGTCTTCACATATCTCGCGCCAAAACTTCTGAACTGGTGGACAGAACCAAAGAGCGTGGATATAATTGTCCGGTGAATTGGTTTGGCAGTGTGAGCAGTTGTTGGTAGACGAAAAGCCCATCTTGAACATCCGATGACCTGTATAGTGCACTCTATGTAATATTTTGTATTGAATTAATTGAAGACTGGGATTTCTAATTAGATGAAAGGTTTTTAAGCAAATCTGAGACCAGAAGTTTAGGTCTAAGTTAACTGATAAATCCGCTTCCCATTTTGCAGTAGGAAGTGATATTGATTCATCTGTTTTAGAAAGCATTCTGTATATTTTGGATAGTAATTTGGGGGGTTTAAGAGTAAGAAATTGAACCACACTTGGTGGTGTTTGTAGTTCAACTTGACCCGGTTTAAATTTCTTTTTTACTATGGATTTAATTTGTTGATATTCTAAAAATCTTTTCTTGTTGATCCCATATTGTGTAACTAGTCCGTCAAATGAAATAAATTCTGTTCCTTCTAGTATATGTTCTAAATATTTGATTCCTTTATCACTCCAATCTGAAAAGTTTATCATATTATTGTTTTGTAATATGTCAGGGTTGTTCCAGATAGGTGTACGTTTGCATGGGATTAATGAAGACGCCGTCAATTTTAGAAACTCCCACCATGCTGTCAGAGAAGAGCTGATGTTGATGCTTTTAAAGCATTCATGTCGTTGGATGTTTGAGCTGATAAATGGTAGGTCTGAGATCTCTAGATTATTGCAGAGTGCTTGTTCTACATCTAGCCAAGGTTCATCTAAGAGGGTATGTTTTAGCCATCCTGAGATAAACTGAAGCCTGTTGGCTAAGAAGTAGTGCTGAAAGTTAGGCAGTTCTAGTCCTCCTTTATCCTTGGTCTTTTGTAGTGTTTTTAAGCTTATACGTGGGGGTTTATTTTTCCAAAGGAATTTGGACATACATGAATCTAGAGATCTGAACCAATCTTGTGGCGGTTTAGTTGGGATCATTGAGAATAAATAATTTATTTTTGGTAAGACCATCATTTTTATAGCGGCAACCCTTCCCATGAGTGATATGGGTAGACATTTCCATCTAGCCAGATCATCTTCTACCTTCTTTAAAAGTGGGATATGGTTTAATTTAGTTAGATCTGCAAGCTTGGGAGAAACATTAATACCTAAATATTTTATATTTCCCGATTGCAGTGGTGTAGAAGAGGAATTATGGAAGGAGCAATTAATCGGTAGGACTGTAGATTTTGACCAGTTAATTGAGTAATCTGATATTCTTGCAAAAGAGTTTATCAATTCAATCACCCCAGAGATATTGGTTTGTGAATTTTGGAGAAAGAGTAACACATCATCCGCATAAAGGCTGATTTTATGTTCCACGTTCTTGCATTTTATGCCCTTAATTACTGAATTCTGTCTAATTGCTGCTGCTAGTGGTTCAATAAAAATTGCAAATAGTGAAGGGGAGAGTGGGCATCCCTGCCTGGTGCCCCTCAAGAGACAGAAGCTGGAGGATGTCTGGTCATTTGTTCTAACACAAGCTGTTGGGGAATTATATAATATTTTTAACCAGTTTATGAAAGAGGATCCAAAACCAAATTTGTGTAAAGTTGCAAATAGAAATTTCCAGTTAACTCTGTCAAATGCTTTTTCTGCGTCTAAAGAGAATATTGTAGTTTCTAGGTTTTTACTGTATGAGTAGTCTATCAAATTAAGTAATCTACGTGTATTTGTTGATGAGTGCCTACCTTTTATGAAACCAGTTTGGTCAGGATGAATTAAGAGGGGGGTTATTTTTCACTAACATCTACACGGGATGGACACGAAGCGCCGTTGTTCCTGACCACCGAGAATCCTCACGATAACTTTTATTAAGTGGGAAAAGTTAGTGTTTATATTATGCTAACATAGCTGTGCCGCTAACGGTCACGTAGCACATCGTTTTACACCAGCTAGCCAAACTTCAGTACCCTACAAACGTCACTGCTGTTTAGTTTTCTGTCTTCATTTATGTTGGAAGTGATAGCAGAGCTGTACGTTTGACTTTGTTTCCAAAATCCCTCAGTTAGGACATGCTATATTGTATTTAGATGGAATCTAGCGAGCTAACTTCCTGCTAATTTCGTCTTCATGGATGCCTGGATGATAAACTCAATTGTTACACATGGTAGAGCAGAACGCTGATCATTTTATTACAGATGAAAGACTTTAGATAGTTTTTCAACACTCAGTGATGCCACAGTGATCGTGTGATTTATGGACCTGCAGGTGCTCTTGGGAGTTTGAGCCAAGACACGGCTAGTGATGTCAGACTTAAAAGACCGATAAAGAGTGATATGAACATATCTATAACTTACCGGAATGAAAATGTCTGGAGCACACCAACAGATATTTGGAGATGGAATCGAACTGGATATCAGCTGGTCTCACAGCTGCTATCCAGACTAGACGCCTTCTTTTGGTAACATCCGATACATGAGCTGCCTCATGTTGCTTCCAGGTGGGGAAAGAATGAAAAGATAAACCATTTTCAACCTTATTCCCTTGCCGGTCGTGCGATCTAACTTTACAACCGACCGCACAGCAAGTACGAACCATAACTGGTGTTATCCGTGTACTTTTGCTCCTCTTTCGCTAGCGCTTTGTTCGGCCGAGAAACATGGCGCCTCAACCAAAAATTCTGGCCACGCCCCCTCTCGTGACATCACTCTCCACTTCCGGTATTTCAGACAATCCCTTTCCGTCAAGGATTTTTAATTTGTTGTGGATTTTTAATTTGTTGCGGTTTTTTAATTTGTTGTGGATTTTTAATTTGTTGTGGATTTTTAATTTGTTGTGGTTTTTTAATTTGTTGTGGATTTTTAATTTGTTGCGGTTTTTTAATTTGTTGCGGTTTTTTAATTTGTTGTGAATTTTTTATTTGTTGCCGTTTTTTAATTTGTTGCCGTTTTTTAATTTGTTGTGGATTTTTAATTTGTTGCCGTTTTTTAATTTGTTGCGCTTTGCACTTCCCAGCCACCGTACTGTGTTGATAGGAGTGTTTTGACATAAAATGTCTGACTTTGTAAGAGCAGTTTGGTCTAAAGTCTTTGTTTCTGGTGTGGTGGTGTTATGACTTACCCCCACTAGACACACCGCTGTAGTAGCCGGTTGTCCCTCCACCCTCACCGGACTCAGCAACAGGGAGCTGGTGTCAGAGTCCAACTCGCATTGAACTGCCTGATGACTGGTCCCCCCGAGATGCTTGGGGGGGTCCTGCACTCTGCATGGACAAGACTGGCGACAGGGTCTTCTGGAGAGGCTATCAGCATTGGTGTGCACTCGACCTGGACGGTGGATGATCTCAAAGTTGTACTCGGCAAGCTTCTCGAGCCATCGAGCTAATTGTCCCTCTGGCTCTTTCATTTTTGTTAGCCACCGTAGACTGCTGTGGTCTGTGCGCACTTTGAAAGGCTGTCCAAGGAGATACTGGCGAAAGTGGGACGTGAAATCCACGACGGCTAGTAGTTCACGTCGTGTGGTGCAGTAGTTTTGTTCAGTTCTTGATAGCTTACGACTGCCATATGCCAGCACACGTTCCACGCCCTGTTGCATCTGTGACAGCACCGCGCCGATGCCAGTGTCGCTGGCATCAGTGTCTAGTGTCATTTCTCCATGGTCAAGTGGATAGCCAAGAACAGGGGCAGAGGTGAGTCGACACTTCAGCTTGTCGAAAGCTGCTTGGTGCTCAGCATGCCACTGAAAATGTGCATTCTTCTTGGTCAGGTTGTGCAGAGGTTCGGCTATAGAGGCAAAATCTTTCACAAACCGGCGGTAATATGAGGCCAGGCCGATGAAGCGTCTGACCTCCTGGATGGACGTAGGTGTGGGCCACATCTGAACCTTTTGAACTTTGCTGGGGTCGGTAGCCACACCATGCTCGGATACCACATGGCCAAGATAAGCAACTTCGCGGCGAAAGAGGCAGCATTTGGCAGGTTTCAGTTTCAAGTTAGCTTGTTGAAGTCTATAGAATACCTGGCCAAGCCGTTGCAGCATCCCCGACACGTCCTTAGCCAGCACGATGATGTCGTCCAAGTAGACCAGGCAGGTCTCCCACTGCATGCCAGCCAGGACGCGGTCCATCAGCCGCTGGAACGTTGCCGGGGCATTGCATAGTCCAAATGGCATGACGTTCCACTCAAAGAGGCCTGTCCTAGTGCAGAAAGCGGCGGCCCTGCGTGCTCTAGGCGTCAGCTCAACCTGCCAGTAGCCAGATGCGAGGTCTAATGTGCTGAACCATCTGGCAGTTGAGAGTGTTTCCAGCGTGTCCTGGATGCGGGGCAGCGGGTAGGCGTCTGTTATGGTGCGGTCGTCAGAGAAAAAGACAGAGATGAGACTGTTGCTGAGCATGCACCTGCAGCTAGCCCCTCACCGAATCGTTTTGTCCCACACACACCCTCGACAACACCGAACAATCACAGAAATTTTAAAATTTATGCATTACAATGCTGGAGTGGAATTATTGTTTAATTGCCATCTAGAGTGGGGGTAGTGTTGCAGGAATTGCTGTCTTGTGTGTGACTGGGTGCAGTAAGGAGTGTATGTAATGTGTGTGTGAGCATGCGCGTGAAGGAAACGCGGGGAGCGAAAGAGGAAAAAGAGAGTGAGAGAGTGTGTCATGGGTAGAGGGCGACCGGGAGCAGCGTTCTAACGGGCTACAGGCTATGCAGTGTGTTTCCAAAGTGTGCAGTACTGTTATTAAAGCCTCATCTCTTCAGTACTCTCCGGTGCCTCGGCTGATTTCTGTCTGCCTCACTACTCCACAAAAGTGAAGGGAGTTAACCCCGAAGGAGGACAAACTTCGGCCCTGGAGGAAGCATCTCCCCTCGTGTCTCCCGACCACGGTCAGGGGACTGACGGCGAGGAATGGTTAACATAAGCTATTAAGACTCGACTGTACACTGTGTTCGTGTTTTCCTCCGAAAACAACAAGTTCCGTTGGAGCAGCCTTTCAACGCCTCTCTCTGTCTGTCGCAAGAAAAGTTGACCCACACAACAAAGTAGAGCTATTTTTCGGCTACCAGCCGACAGGGACCCCGCCGTATTATGCTGGGCTTACACTGTGCGATTTTTTCAGTCGCGCGATTCAGCTCCTGCTCACACTGTACAATTGACTCGCAGGGGTTAGAAGTTCATAGGTCACGATGCAGGGTCTCACACTATACGGCCCGATGCTCTGATGCGACCTGAGTGCTCACACTGTGCGTCCATAAAAATGAAGGTTATAACATAAATTCTGTCGCTCGCTCTCCCTCTCCGTCTTTCACTCACACAGACACACCACCACCATCAACTTTGCTAAATTGCTAATGAAAAACATTGGTCAGGCAGCTGTGATTGAGCAGCAGTGTCGATCCAACTATTTTCACGGTTGTTGTGGTCGTGATAATTTTGTGAGGCCACATCGAAAGGGCTCGGATGGTTCTACAGGTTGTGCCTCCCTCGCTTGTGTCCAGATCACACGCTGCACTGCCGTGCTACGCCGTCTTTTTCGCTGACATTTGTGTTTGCGCGTGCGCAGTGTGGCAAACTGCGGTGACACCCTCACGACCAAGCGATTGATGATCGGGAGCTGGTCGTGAGGTGTCAATCGCTTCTCGTTACCCCACGTATACTACACGATGCACGACGCACGATGAAGGCCAAAATCGGGCCGATCGCCAAAACGATCGCACGACTCAAAAATCAGCTCAAAATGGGCCAAAAATCGCACAGTGTGAGCCCAGCATTAGTCAGAGGTCCCTTTACTACAGTTCGGAGTCGCGGACCTTCAGTAATAGTAATAAATCACACAGCAATAGTACATTCACGTTGTTGTAAAAAGCATGATAATATTGTAGCGGGTCAGGGCTGTTCGGGGTTCTGCTTGTACAGTTATGTTTTGTGTATGTTGCCATGGTGACGGGTGACGCCCTCTCGCTGCGACGGTGTGTCCTTCCGGGGTCAGAGGGCGCCCTATGTGTGTTGTGGTTGCCACGCTGAGCAGTTAGCTAGTGGCAGTGTGTTCTTCTGCAAATGTTATAAACGGCTGTGCTCCCTGGCTAGCTCACGGGAAGCAAGACCAAACGATACCTCCGTCTCCTCCTTGTCTGAACTCGCCACAATATATTAAGTAATCCAAAGTATTCAGAATACGTTACTGTCATTGAGTAACGTAACGGAATAGGTTACAGAATACATTTTGGGGCATGTATTCTGTATTCTGTAATGGAATACATTTTAAAATTAACCTTCCCAACACTGCCTCTCACACACTAACACAGACTCTTTATACAGATACAGAGCTTTACATGTATAAATAAGGCAGAGAAAAATGCATAAAACACAAGCTATCAACAGACTGTTGGTGGACACCATGTCACTCTATTTTGTTTTTATCTTGTTTCTTTTTGGTGTAGCCTCATTAAACAAAATGTTTATAAAAATGACCACTTTTATTATGAATTATTATGAAATTAATAATTCATTATTAATTATTTATTATGAACACACCTGCAACCCTCAAGTGGAGGTGGCAGAGAGGAGGCACTTGGAGTTTCGGTCGAGAAAGTGTCCGTGTGACTGAGTCCTGTCCCATCGCTGCTTCAAGGTCTGTCGGTCCAGCTTGTTGAGGGCCTGAGAGCAAAGACGGATATCCTGGACCAATTCTGACAAACTGTCCAGATCTTGACTCTCCCAAGGGCCAGAGACCTGACAACCTGCAGGTTAAGCAACAAAGAAACATTTTATTTCATATCCATAATGTCCATTTCCCCCCCTATAAATATTTGACATCCAAATGTAGCCAATTAGCTAGCATCCAGCAATGTTTTCTGCCCCATAAAATGGAAAATTAATTCACAACTAATCTTTTTTTTTTTATCTTTAAACCACACTTCTATATTGTAATGTCTGTGTGTGTACTCACCATGTAACACCTCTGTGCATACATACTAAATGTTCAAACTTAGAAATGTGTCAAAAGGAAACAGACTGATAGCAAGAAACAAACTGTTGCCAAGTACAACTTTGCACAGGTGATAAAAACATCAAAGAAATCCAAATTGTGAATTAGTGTGAAACTCCATGTCCATGGAGTATCTCCAAGTTCACACATATGCATACCTTCGAGGTTTAGAAGTGTCAGTGGTCGACGGGCCTCTCTGACAGACGCCAGGATGTTGTGAAGTCCCGCTGATGTAACAGACAGATTTCCTGACAGATTCAGACTCACCAGTGTGGGACACGACGAGAGGCACCTGTGAAATTATAATAAAAAGTCCAACAGGCCAGTAAAGAGTGACAATTTAAACAAAGGCAAAGCCGTAATAACTGAGCCGTAGAAATGACGCCCTCACACACAAACCTCGCCAAGGTAGCTACGCTGCTGTCTGTCAGCCCATTTGCAGCAGGCTGAGGTGGGTCAGAGAGCACTCGTCCTGCAAAAAAACAAAAGTCTTAACCTGATTGCATACACAGCAAATTCAAAAGTGTTAAATTTTTTGGTGTTAATAGTCTCCTTGCAAAAGTAGAGTTAATTTTACTCTAAGCAGAGTCACATTCTTTTAATGTAACTCTGAGGTGTAAAATGATAGTAGTTAAAATCGAGTGTTAAAAATGAGTGTTTCTCTGTCAAATCTGGAGGTGTTAAAATGGAAACATTAACTCTTGACCTCTTAACTCTGAACTCCTAGAGGGGCTATGACACCAACAGAGTAAATTCACAGACTCCACCCCCAGCACGGCTCCAATCGAAGCTGAAGTGAAGCCGTTTCAGAACATTTTGCTCTACATATTTGAGTTGTTTGCCATGCTTGGTAAGTCATTTTTTCAAAGATTGTTTCAATTATTATTATGAGCTTTTACTTCTGTGGCTCTTTGGAGTTGAGACAAAGCTGTGTGAAAGGCATTAGCCATGTTGCTCGCTGATAGCATAATATTCTGTTTTAGCTAGCTGAAAGGTATTGTTTGCGGGCAAATACCACAGCCTTGAAAAAAGCTTGCATGTGAATTTTCAGTCAAACTTTTGGTCAAATACACCTAAAACAATGTCTAGAATGTGAAATGTTGGTATAATGGTGCTACTTGAAGCCTGAAAACGATCGCCCATAAAAAAAAATAAAAAAATTAAAAAAAAACGAGCAAACAGCAGTAGCAGACGTCCTGACTGGATTCTAAGTTAGCATAGATCCCTCCAGAGTTTTGTGCACACGGTTTAGGTAAAAATGAAAAAGGTTGAGGTTTTACATTTAGTTCAGTATTACCTGTTGCCTGTGTCTTTGTCTTTTGGGAAAATACTTTACACAAGTAATGGCTCAAAGAGGATTCCTTTTTTTTTTTTTTACTGTGCTGCAATTGTTTACTGGATTATTTGTGCCATTAATTAGTGTCAACTAATTTTTATTCAATCTCCGCACAGGATATGCTTGTGAAGATGGAATATGGGGGAGAGCAGAAGTGCGTTGAAGTTCCACAAAGGGATGAATGAAGGACATGCATATTGTATTGAAGAAATAAGTGATGAGAATGCTGTTATTTGCATTTACCATGTCAGACCTTTTGATAAACAAAATTCTAATGAAAGTGAGAACATGTATACTGTTACATCTTTCAGAAAATGTTTTGAAATTGTGGTGCACAGTTCAGAATAAATGTTTTTCAAAAACCATTGCGTCTTTTTAGTAAATGTTTATTTCCAAAAGAAATTTCTAGAAGTTCAGAACAGTAAAATTCCCATTTTTTAGAATGAATTAGAAGATAACTCTTACGTAGTTAAACTAAAATACTCTTTGAGAGTTAATATATAAACTCTTAACACCAAGTGTTAAATTATCAACTCCAGACAGATTTGGTGTTTAACACTAAATCAGAGTTAACGTACCAACTCTCCAAAAAGAGTTAAATTAACACTCTCTGGTGTGGACCCATATAGACACTTTAATAGTGTTGAAATCAAATCCGACAGTGTTAATTTGGACATGCTGGATTTGCTGTGTAGTTATATCTTTCGACAATAAATGACATTGCATGATTTTTGCATGCACACCTGTGACAGGACTTTGGCGAGGTGTTCCAGTGCCGGGTAATCAGCAGGCCCTCTGTATACGGCTGACAGGTCCACATGTGTGAGGCAGTGGAGGGGCAGAGTCTTTAACACCAGCTCAAAGCCAGTGGAGCCCAGGGGATTGTGGGACAGGCACACTGCTTTCAAATGGCCTGTGCCTGAACGTTCAGAAGATGTAAAGTTAGTTGCAGTTTTGCTTATGGGTGGGAGTTCAGTGAAGCCTAAGGCTTCAGTCAGCTGCTTGTTAGAGAGCGTTGGGTCTAAGCTCAAACCCCACTGTTTCCAGGACTTATTCTTATGTCTGTGGTTGCTCTTCTCCCCTCCAGTGGGTGTGTTGAGGCCCACCCTCACAGTCCTCCCTTCATCCAAAGAGGAAGACAAACAGAGCATCCCCAGGGGTTTCAATAAGCTTGGGGATAGACGGTCGCTACAGCTGGAGCAGCACCCTGAGCCTCTCTGCAGACCAGTGGAGAAAGCGGGCTCAGTGAGCTGTGAGGCCAGTCTGAGTGGACAGAGCCCCGTCACTCAAACCCTGGACCCTGACCACTGCTAAGAGTAGAGCTTCAGCAACACTTCCTGTCTGCATGATGTGTTTGATGAAGCTACAGGTTTTGTTTGTTCATATTTTTCTGCAAACATTTGACTCTCTATTGTTATGCATGCAGATTTCATTTGCTTGTTCATGTTGTGCTTTGAAATCATGCTATAAAAAACAAGTCTGCATCACAAAATAAAATCCCAGTTCATGAAAAATCACTAATGTTTTAACCTTTTATTCTATATCTATGATCATTTATAACTTTTATAAAAAATGCCATTTATGAAGGTAACTAAATACATAAACATCAGTTTCTGTCATTACACTTAAAAAAAGACGTGCTCATGAACTTTTGCTCATATTTAATGATAAATATAAAGGTTGAATCATTATAAACGTAGTTGTATACTTCTTTAGTTTTAGTTTTATTCAGTGCGTTTGTGGTTGATGATTCTTGTGTTAGTGGATTAGTTATTCTCATCACAGTCCAGCACACTGCACCTGCAGCCTTTAACCAGACTGAAGGAGGTTCTTGTACTGCTATAAATCACTGTTTAAACATCCGACTACAACGACAGCCCAAATAGCAACAATCTCCAACATCTTCAGACTGAAACCCACTGATGGTTAAAGTGTACTGAGAACCAGATCTACTGCCACTGAATCGAGACGGAGTTCCTGAAGAGAGACTTGATGCTCCGTATATAAGAAGTTTGGGACTCTCTCCAGTTTTCTGAAGGTACCAACTGAGATCAGCACCAATGTTTGAACTCCCTGTAGCACTGATGGTCACAGTCCCACCAAGACTGACAGACTTGACTTCATCAGTCTGAGTCAGAAAATTATTGGCAAATGACTCTGAAACGAAGAATAAAATGACAAGTTTGTTTTTTAGACACAAACATAAAAAGAACAAAGAAAATTTCATCAAATATAAAACAGTCTGTGTCTTAAATGTAAGAATCTCTCACCCTTACTCAGAAAGCCTAACAAAAGAACCACCAACATTGGAAACACCATCCTGACTCAGTTTTCAATGAAAGTGTATGAGAGCATGTGTGACAGCAGAACTTAAAGGAGAAGTGATGCATGAAAGTGTGCAAAACCCATTTTAGGAGGTCAGCTGAGGAGAGGATCATTCAACCTTTTCATTCTACATGTATTTCAAAAAAGAAACTTATACATAGTGTTTTAAAGCTTTTAAATTGTAAACTTATCTAATATTAGTTTGTTGTTTGAATAATTTAGTCCTGCACAGCTCCTGTAAAACCCTGTGATGAAGGGTTTACTCCACAGAAACCAGGTATTTGATATTTTTAAACCATGTACAGGTGAATTGGATCTTTCCAAAAATAAAAGAAATTATTTTGTTTTGTTTTGTTTGGGTTTTTTTGTTTGTTTTAGTTTAATTGTTTTTCTGTTTGTTTTTTGTTGCTTAGATTGTTTGTTGGTTGCTCTTTTACCCATGAGCATACTGTTAGGTTAGTCTTCTAACTCCAGTGATGCGGTGAGTTCCCTTCCAATTACGTCCAAAAAGCTCATTTTAGTCAATTTGTTATATTATGTCCACCAGAGTGTGTTGCAGTTACTTTGATGACAAAACATTCAGTGTGACAGGGATAAAACAATATTACTATTGTGCATACCAGTCTTGTTAAAAATTGAAAAATTTCACATAACTGGATGCACGATACATATTCAAATTATAGCATGGGTCAGTGAGAACACCTGCACCTGTGAAGTCTGGGTGGTGCTTGATTTAATGAGTTATCATTACCATGGTATTAAATTACAGATTATTACACAGAAAACATCACATGTGTTTCCTGGTAGTCATTGCTCTTCTGTAAGTTTGTTATAAAACAGTATTAACGTTGTTATTAATGTGTTAATAAATACAAACAAGCAGTTTTGCATTTTGCAGCTCTGCTTTTTTCTTATTTCTGTTTATTTCCTGCTGCAACTACCAGGAAATGTTTTCAAATAGGTTATTAATATGATATTATATAGAAACAGGCAGCTTTGTATTTTGCATGCTTATTACACAGAAACTACCACAGGTAATTGAGTGGTAATAGCTTAGAAATTAACATATTATTATTTTCTTTTTCTGCCTTATTATCCCACTACTAACGCCATTTATTAATAAAAGTGCCCTCGCAAAGTTCTCTATTATATTATATTTATAGTCTCTGCATTGTTGGAAATCAGTCATATGGCTCTCTACTTACATTTTGTTCAGGTCAGCTGACCACAGCTACACACACATACACACAAGCAAAGGCAATTTACTGGAGCTCACAACACAAATTATGATGTGAATTATTTCTAAGTAATTATTTTCCCCACACTGCACCTCAACACCCACTCTTAGGGCTCCCCCTCCTTCAAAATTTCACTTTAATCTCTGGTTGACTCATGTTTGTCAGCATAGCACAAACGTTTTGCAATAACCACAAATTCGCTTTATGATATCTTAGGTTTTGTTTGTCGGGGGGGAGGGCGGGGGTGTTCTTAGTTAATGACAAGCACAATGGGTTAAATTTATTATTTACAATTAAAACTACCTACTAGATGATTTCAGTTGATTTCTCCTGAATTTGAATTTCTCCTGGTAGAGTGTCAATAGCTTGAAAATGGTGAGGAATTGTATGAAAATGATGTGACATAACACAGTAGTAAAAAACTTGAAACTGGCAGTTGGTTTTTGTTGTTTTTAAATGTCATGATGAACAAACTTGCTATGAATACAAAGGTAAAGAAAATATATTTCATTTGTTCATATGAACGACTACTCTTGCTGTGACTACAGTCAGGAAACCTAACTAAAATTAGTTGTTATGTTTTTATTATAAACGTAATTGTTTATTTATTTAAATCCTTATGTTAAAATGGCCTTGAATGTGTTTATTGCTCAGTGAAGTTACTGTGAGGCCTGTGTTCAGTGGTCTGTGTCAGAGTCTCTTCCTCTGCAGTCAGTTCCTGCTGTAACAACTCAGTGTCTCTGCAGTCTGACTGAGGGAGGTTTTTGTACGACTACAAATCACTGTGTGAACACCCAAACACTGTTTATGTTATGTTGACTCTGACAGTAGTAAACTGCTGCATCGTCAGCCTGAACTCCACTGATGGTCATAGAGAAGTCAGAGCTGCTTCCACTGCCACTAAATCGAGTTGGTGTTCCTGACTGAAGTGTTTTCACAAATTTTATTATGAGCTTTGGAGTCTGTCCAGATTTCTGTTGATACCAGAACATGGCGTCACCATCAGACCATCTCTGAACAGCTTGGCTGGTCCTACAGGTCAGAGTCACAGTGGATCCAGGAGTAAATGTCACTACTGGAGGTTGAGTCACAGTCACCTGACCGCTGCATCCTGCAGACAAAAACAAATCATTCATTTATCAGCAGAAATCAATGAGAGAAAAAGCAGCACATCATGTTTGAAATGTTGCTGAGTGAATGAACCTGTAAAACAGCAGCAGGTCAGCGTCCAGATGAGGATGGTGATGAGAGTCATGGTGGTTGTGCTTTCTGCTGTGTTGACTGACAGATGTGAGTCCTGCAGTGTTGAAGTCACAGGACTATAAACCTTCTCAGTTCTCTGGAGGATCAGCTGATGATGCAAAGCCTCCTCTCTATGGAAATCATTTCTCTGCTCTCAACACACTGAAGGAAATTTATATATCTTATTTTTGTTTATTGAACATTTTGAATGTGTTCTACTTTCTTTCCTACCTGAAATATTTTTACCATTTTATGTATTGTCATCTAGATATTAATTATGCTGTGAAAGAGTATCCTCTACACGCATATGTGAATCTAATGTATTCATGTGTAGTCTTCATTCAATTTTAATTATTATGATTCTGCATATGTTTTTCCAGTTCATTCAATTAAGTTTTTTAATAGGTTAATAATATGTTAATATATAGAAATGGGCAGCTTTGCATTTTGCATGCTTATTACATGGAACTACCACAGGTAATTGAGTGGTAATAGCTTAGAAAACAAATCATTCATTTATCAACAAAAATAAATGAGGGAAAAAGCAGCACATCTTGCTTGAAATGTTGCTTGGCTTCATCAGTCTGAGTCAAAAAGTTATTGGCAAATGAGCCTGAAATGAAGAAAAAAATAAAAACTAACTAACAAAAGAACCACCTTTTTTGACCTCAAATTTTACTGAGAAAGAATGAGTAACATATTTTAATATTTTATATTTTTTTTATAACACACTCTGCAGTTTCAGATGCATTTTGAGTTCCTGAAAATAACTGCATTATTATTGCTTTAACATGATGATGCTGGCATTTTTGCTCAGACCTCACAGAGCTTTTTGATTTTAAACTCATTAGATAATAATTATTGAAGCTCAAGAAGACCAGATCCTCAGTCTGTGAGGTAAAACTTGTTTTGTTTTAACATACTAACTACTAATCTAGCAGGTTGTATATGTTACTGCATGTTTACTTATAAAGTCAAGTCTCTGTCTATGGTATGAAACTAATCTAATCCAAAGGAAAAAATCCGTATTCTGGAGTTTATTTTACCTTTTGCTTTGGAACTATAGATTCTAAGAACAATGTTTGTTTCTGCAGAAGGAAACTGTTTGCATAACTGAAGTGTGAAGCTGAAAAAAGGAGCGCAAATGTCAATTTCACTACCCGTTAATGAGTATCAGGGAGTTTCTATGGAACAGTGTTGTCTCTAATCTCCTCCGAGAGATCATCGCTGCAACACATCAGTCCCTAGTTTAATTTGATATTAGTATAACTAATGTGCTTGTTCTCACACATATGTTTCAACACAGCAGTAATTTAGATCTTCATAAGTTCAGAGTTGAGGTAATTACAGATTTCTGTGCTGGCTGTACAGCTCAGAGAGACGGCCTTATAGACTTAAAGACAGCGGTCCACCCAGCAAAACATTAAAAACTGTCATTTTACAGAAGGGAAAAAAATTCTGTATCATACTGAAACTATAGAAAACTATTTTGCATCCAGGGTGTGCGACAGATATTCAAATTAATGCATGGGTCAGTGAGCACACACCTGCACCAATGGAGTCTGGGTGGAAATTGTACATTGCTGCTGTACAAATAGTGCCCTCTTATGTCAAAATAAGAGAATACATATAAAATTGACTCTGATACACAGATCCAAAAAGCAGACTGGACATCGATGAAAAAACACATTTTCTTTGTCTCCTTCTGGCCAATTGTAATTTTCTTTAATTCATTTCTGTCAAGGTTTTTATACATGTTTTGTCTGTCTGTGTCTCAGTTGCCATTTTGTGACTTTTGCATTCAATGTATTTCTTTATAGAGTGTTTTTATACTTTGGCTTATTTGGTTATTAATTTGCTTATTTGCATTTCCTTATATTGTTTTATGCCATTTTGCTATGTTTCCCTGTGACAGGAAACATAATCAAGATCAATTTCAAATAAAAGTAAATATATGTTTTATATTAAATGTTTAACTGAAAAATACATGTATTGTAAATACATGTATAATGTACGGGTACCTTGTTTGTGTGATATGTGAAGTTCTTTTTTTACATTTGCATTATATTGTAAATGTGGAACACTTTGTGACTTAGTCTATGTATCTATCTTAAATGTGAGAACTCTATTTTAAAAACTGTTAGAACATCTTATTATTATGTTACCTTATTGTGTGCAGTGCAAAATGTAGAGAAGAAAATACAATGTACTACAGATTTTTAAGACTGTAGTGCCACTTCAATGAAGATCCTTTCAGTAACTGACCACCAATCTATCACACAGTCATGGTTATAACCCGTTATTTATTGTTTCAGTAACATAACATGTTTTAGTTTTGTCTATTCTGTATTATTGTAGGCCCTTTCCTTACAATATAAAGCTCTCTGAGGCAACTGTTGTGATTTAGCTGTGATTTAGTGTATTTTGTAACAGTAAATAATATGTTTCTATTCTATTAGTTGATCAGTTCAAGAAGAAAACTACATTTACTGTTTTTTAGCAGAGTTAAATCAGCATGTTTAAGCTTTTAGTATGTTAGTATGTTCTTGTGTTTGTGCTCTTTTTGTGTTCACTGGGCCAGTAACTTTCATCACAGCCTCTGCACCAGCTATCTGCACCTGCAGCCTTCAGTCTTGCTGAAGGAGGTTTTTGTACAGCTATATATCACTGTGTGAACACTCCACCACCATGGTCACCCAGACAATAATAATCTCCAGCATCTTCAGCCTGAACACCACTGATGGTTAAAGTGTACTGAGAATCAGATCTGCTGCCACTGAATCGTGACGGAGTTCCTGAGGAGCGAGTTGATGCTCTGTATATAAGGAGTTTGGGAGGCTGTCCAGGTTTCTGAAGGTACCAACTGAGATCAGGACCAATATTTGAACTCCCTGTTGCGCTGATGGTCACGGTCCCACCAAGACTGACAGACTTGGCTTCATCAGTCTGAGTCAGAAAGTTATTGGCAAATGACTCTGAAATGAAGAAATAAAACAAAGACTTTAACAGAATCTTTTAACTTTCAAATAGTAAACATCAGTAAGGCATTTTAAACTCTCAAACTCAATGTACACAGAAGGAGCAGATAACATGTCACCAAACATAAAATTTGTTTTATATGTCAGAAATGTTTTCAAAACTCTCACCCTGACTCAGAAAGCCTAACAAAAGAACCACCAACATTGGAAACACCATCCTGACTCAGTTTTCAGTGGAAGTGAATGAGAGCATGTGTGACAGCAGAACTTAAACTGTGAGGAGCAGTGATGCATGAAAGTGTGCAAAACACACTGTAGGAGGAAACCACCCACCTCTCCCAATGAAACAGAAAACACAGAGGTCATGTGAGGAGAGGCTCATTCAACCTTTCCATTATATTTGTCTCATTAACAGGGCCCATATTAGTTGGTCGCCAGATACTGGTTGGTTCATTTTGCTCATTCTGACAAACCAAATCTATATTTAAATGTAAATACATGAACATCAATTAAAAGGAAGGTATATTAAACTGATGTAATATTATCTTTTTTCTATGTGCTGAAAGATGTTCAGTTCTACACAACTCATGATAGCATAAATCTATGAAAACCCAACAGGTTTGAGCTGATTTCTTTACAGGTACCTGTGCTGACTGTACAGATCGGAGAGACGGTATCGCCTTGTTTTATAGACGTTGATAATTGTGTGTCAGAATCAGAGCTAGGTTAGCTGTCAGTCCGGTAAAATATTTAAAATATATTTTTTTTAAGATTTTTTTTATCATCGCATAATAAAAACTTTTTTTCAAAAATGTTTTTTTCTGGGATGATAATATGGAATATATAGCAAATATTCAAATTACAGCATGGGTCAGTGAACACACCTGCACCTGGAGAGTCTGCATGGGAAATTATAACCCTCTGTTTATATGAAAACAAATAGTGCCCTCTTGTGTCATAAAAAGAGAATACACATAAAATTAAATCCACCAAATTGATACAAAAAGCAAACTGGACATCGGAGCGACTCTGAAAGAGACACAAAATTACAGGAGTGGCTTAAAAAAAATATGCCCTGCCTCTTTCTAGTGATCTATATTAAAAATAATAATAATTGCTATAATGATCTTTGTCGAGAGTTTGTGTTTCTTTGCAATTTTGCATCTACATACATTATTTTACAGTATTTTGCATTGCTTAACATGACAATTTCCTTTTGGTGTTTTTTTTCTCCACACCTCATATTTGTTTGTAGTGTTTTGTAGTCATTTTTTCCTGTTTTATACCTCTTTTTATTGCATCCTTTTATGGTCATTTTTCACCTCCGAGTAGCCAAAAACTGTCACTTTGTTTGAAGTGGGACAGTCACTTAACATAACAGTTTATCCATGGATCTCATTAATTGAGATCCAAATCTCTGAGGCCATACTTTAATTATAATTTACATCATGTCTAAATTTTATTCAGTGCCAGAAATTATTCTTTTCAGTCTCACATATTTCTAACTGGAGCAGGTGTTCTGGTTAAAAAACACATAATGATGTATATTACTGTGTCCTAAGGAATTGTGTCAACTTGTTGAGTAAACACATCAACAAGTTTCAGTGTTTGCAGTGATTGTCTAAAGTTTCTGGAAATTGAAACAGTCTCATCTGTTACTCCAGCCACCTAAAACAAATTTCATAATACTATGTGTCTAAGGGTTATCATTATATTGTGATTTTTGAGTGCAGATTGCATAGTTCAGGAAACCAAAGATGAATTTTTAAAAAAGAATCTGGAAAAAAAAATAGAAATCCTCTTTTGTTGTGTTCATTTTACCAATAAAACAATCATATGCATAGTAAGAGCTGTTCAAAATACCGAACATTACACAAAATACAAAATATACAAAAGAAACCTGCTACACCTCCAACTACCACCAGAGGGCTGAAACGTAGAACTTCAGAACATTTTTCTTCCAATTAAAAAAAAATGAAAACGTTTCATTCACAAAAAAAGACTACAAGCAAAAGACCTGAATATTCCTAGAATTAATCTATGCAGGAAGATCAAGATTCACTCATCTTTCATCGTTACTGGGTGTCAGGCTTCTCTATTCCTTGCAACACTTTCACTTTTCCCTTGCTGTCTAAATTAACTCTGTATTCATCACTCTGCTCCAGTCATTTTCTTGTCCCCCTTCTGCAAACCAGTCAGCCTCTGTGTGATGATCTTTAAATCGCACTGCTTTTCTGTCATTCAGCCTTTGAGACTCTCATTGTTACTTCCTGCCTCTTCCCCATCCCTACCTCATTCTGGCCAGATCGAGCTCCTCACCCTTATCTCCACCTGCTTCATCTCCACCACCAGCGTCTAGACTCCAGGGGTCCTGTTCTACTTCCTGTTCTACATAGCACTATGGGGCGTAATTGCTAAATAGCTGTATTTCAATAAATCATGTTCAGTTCCTTCAAAATGATGTCTCCTTATTGAGGTGCATGTGATAATAAAGCACAGTGAGATAAATTTTACTAGTGATGTCTCAGTTTTACCTTAGTTAGCCATGAGTGTGACAACCATTATGCCAAGCAGAAGGACCCTAAGCAGTATAAACTGATATCTCAATATAAAGACACAGAAGCTGTAGTCAAAGGCAAGATTTCTGATATCAGTATTTTTTTTGGTTTCCATCTGTATTATGACATCTACTCACAAATCACATGATTTGAGCAAGCCTTTACCCTCTAATGGCAAAAATATCCTATTTGATACACAGGTTTTTTAGGGTTTTTGAGATCGCTACGTCATCAGAGTGATCCCCCCCCCCAAAAAAAAAAAAAAAAAACTAAACAAATTGCACAATATATCTTCAAGCAATGACCAAATGTAACAACACTTGTTGGAAAATACATATTTATTTACTTATTTTGTCAGAAGATTCAATAACCACTCCATTTTCAAAAATAAATAAGCAAATTAGAATTTTCTGGCAATTGTTTCGTGGTTCAGGCTTTACAGGGTTAACTTTATCATTTTATACCAGAATTCCTCAGAAGTTAGTTCTGCAGACTTCCAGGATCCTGAAATTATCTCATCTAAATGAAAGGAATGATACATGTTAAAATAATCACTGAAATGCCATCTGCTGTGAAAAGTGCATATTTTCATGATCATATCTCCTTGTACCAGCTAGAACACAATGTGGCAGATTTCTTTCCTGCCATTAAAAGAATGTATAGTGTCATTGGACCATATTTACTAATAGTTGTTTAAACACAAATAATGCGTATATGAATGTTCCATCTGCCAATCTGTGATTTATCAATATTTTCATACCTGAATTTGTTTGTACTTCAGTTCATTAGTGGTCTTGGTAGTGCCCATTTTGAGTCCCTATATCTTTCTGAAACATTCACTAATGTTCACTGGTTTTTATATGATACATTGAATTCTATTAAATGTAAATGTATTGTCATGCACTGTAGCTTCATGACTCCAAGATTATAAGCATTAGAATTAATGACTGAACTTTTATTTTAGGGGTAAAAGTATCAATGGGAAGGTGGTCAATTTTTACCATTTTAATGTTGCAAAAATAATCTTATGAACATTAACTGTTATTAACACACATTTGATCTTATGACTTAATACACTTGAGGAAAAAAATATTAGATTTAAAAAAAAAAAGAAGACTGGAAATATGGCAAATGTCATATTAGAAAAAATATTGACATTTTGGATAATTCTATTAACTGGCAAAAGGATGAGGCACATGATCAATAGTGGGTCATGACCTTTTAAGTGACAACTCCCACTAGGGTGTAAATACCTGGGGCTCTCCACCATTTGGTTTTAGAACTGAAGAAGCTTGATGAGAGGAAACTCATCTTCAACAAACTTACAGAAGTCCAGTGACTTTCTTTCCAAGCTCCCAAGACATGAAATTGCACTGATTTTTTTTTAATTTCAGGATCATTCTGTGAATTAAACCTTTGTGAAGCACGGAGATTTCAAGATCCTAGCAACACCCTTGCTTTATAGTTATACAACCAATTCAGTTTGTGGTATAATTATCTCTGACACGTATACTGTGATTTCCCTGGGCTGTATTTCAGGTCATGAAAGGTGACCAATTTTATTCACTTCATCAGTCATCTTTAACGGCTTGGCTGATTAGTTTCTAATTTCAGGTAAAGTCTTAAAAAAACATGTAGTTTGCAAGGTTTAATTTAGCTACGTTAACACATTTTAACTTTCCTAATACAATCCCAGTCATTCACCACAATGCATCACCCCAAATACACCAAAAACAACTTGTTTCACAACTGTTTATTTATTCAAAACTCAAAAGATGAGTGTTCTGTAGATGTTTATATGGTCGATGAATGCGAGTTCCAGAGTAGATAACAGCCAGTTTGCAAAGTAAAAATAACTAGGGAAGGACAAGGAGAGTTCCTTGTTTGATGACCAGTCAACTGGTCTTAGATCTCTAAATAATGACTTTCTCTGAGACACCTCTAAAACCCTGGGCAACCCTTTACAGCAAATTTAAAGTATAAACACAGCATGATTAGCAGTAGAACATGTGAAAATGTCTCTGTTTTTAATTCAGTGTCAGGCTTTTTCATATTGTAGAGTTAAACCTTTAGATATGCTACACTTGATAACCAAGTTGCCAGAATCCAGGTGCCTTTCCACCTTTACATTTTACACCTAAATAGACTGCGGTATGTCAGCCTAAAAAGATACAATGGCAATTAACCAGGATCGTGCGACATCCAAGAAAATCTGCACACAAAATACACATACAAAATATCACTCATTCACAGTCAATGTGTAACATTCTCATGCTCAGATATGTTGCTGATCAATAATGAATAATTGCAGAGCACTTATCATAAGTCTTGAGTCATTACACCAAAGAATTTCCTTCAGCATTTCTACATGCCATGGACCCACCGTCACAGAAACCAAAAGCTTGACTGAAGCACAAACCGATATGAGTAATACACATGGCCTCAGCTTTCAGTTCACGTACAGTAGGTCTGCACCAATTTTGCTACAGAAAGTTAAATGAAATATAAATAATAAATAATAAAGTGTTAATAAAAAGTCAGTTTTGTTACAGTTTTAGTAGCTCAAGGAGTGTCCTGATTGCACATGGGAGCAGTGTTGTCCTGTGCTCTAACAGTAGTATTAACAACGCACCAAAGGCAAATAAGTTACTCCATAAAGAGCAAAGACATTGTTCCTTCGGTAATCAAAATGTCGGTAATATTTACAGACTTAAACTCAACTGTTCGCCATAACAACCTCCATGCCAGCCAGCTCTCGGCTCTATTTTCTGCATTACTCATGCTGAAATAACTGGGGATGTGTCATACATTACTGTTATTGTTACTGTGTAAATGGAGGCAGGGAGGAGCAGCAAATATTGATACGGAGATGTTGTGAAGAGTGTGTAGATGGCCAGAGGATGGAGGGGGAGGTTACCAACAGATATGCACATGAGAAAGAAAGGAAAACACAGACAGAAAGCTGGGATGATGGTGAGTATTTACAGAAAGCGTGCAAACAGGAGAAAAAAAATGAGGGGAAAAGGAAGAGGGGAAGAAAGATGGAGATGTTTGAGGGTAGGGACACGATGGGTTCAGTATTCGTCCTGGTCCAGGTGAGCTTGCTCATCGAGGTCTTCATCATCTGGAGGTGCAAAGCCTTCCTAAGATACAGAAAAAAATATATATATATATATTATCATATCACCATATTAGAGCACTTTGCTCTTGCACTGCAGGCTTACTTGTTGTTCCTAGAGTATTTAAAGTAGAATGGAAGGTGAGCCTTCAGTTTTCAGGCCCCTCTTCTATGGAAGCAGCTTCTAGTTTGGATTCGGGAGACACACACTATTGCAACTTTTAAGATTAGGCTTAAAACTTTCCTTTCTATAATTAGGGCTGGATCAGGTGACCCTGAATCCTCCCTTAGTTATGCTGCAATAGGCGTAGGCTGCTGGGGGATTCCCATGACCCTGTATTGTGTTCTCCACACCTGTTACATTTTTGCACTGATCATCACCTGCATTCATGTATATATCAATCTGCTTAGCACTTTTTCTTTTTATTTAAGTGTTTGTCTTATCGTATGTCTCACACAAAGTACCTAATTTCCTAATGTTGTAAATCTGTTCAACATTTGGCAATAAAACCCTTTCTGATTCTGATTCTGATTCTAATTCTAAATTGGTCATGGGGGATCATATGATTGTTGGGTTTTTCTCTGTATGTATTTAAAAAAGTGCCTTGAGACAGCTGATGTTGTGATTTGCGTTGAATAAATTGAATTGTATTGTATTGAATTGAATTGAATTGAATTGAATTGAATTGAATTGAATTGAATTGAATTGAAAGCAAGAAGGGCAGAAAACCTGATAATATTTTATCAGGTCTTCTGCTCTCCTTGCTTTTCACTGTCAACAGTGGAGAGAGTATGGCAATCTGTTATATATCTGTTATAATGGCTAGATACCTCTGTTGCGTAGAGAATGTTAATTATCCTGCTGAGAATGGGGTTGTTTTCACTCTCGTGCTCCTGGCAGATCAACTCGATATCCCGTAGTTTGCTGAAGTAGAAGTCTCTTTCCTTCTCAAGGCCATCTACAGTCAACTTCAACTCCATCAACTTAGAAAAACAGAAAAAGGTGCTTAAGCTGGTAGTCAAAAACTAGTCTGGAGGATGAAATCAGAACAAAAGAGCCACACGGCCTTCTGTCCTTCCCGTTCAACTCTACCTGTTGATTTAGCTCCATGATTTCAGCATCACTGCCCCCATTTCTTGACAAAGTCGGATTCTTCCTCAAGGCTGGAGTGTTATGTTGGACCCGCTGCGGTGTTGGCATGTTTTTGGGAACTGTTGGGGATGTCCTCTGTGGTCCTGGAGTGGTTAGAGATGGTGGGAGTGGTTCAGCATTTCATTTAAGACAGATTTATTGCACTTATTTTGGCTTGTTAGCAGTTGTGGCGATGGATATAGCACATTATAGAGCGCTGATGCAATCATCTTGTAGAAGAATTTTATGCCTTTGACATGTAAAAGGTTTCAAATTGTTTTACAACTAAACTGATAGAAATGACACATATTTAGAGTGCTGAGGTTAAATAGCCAAATTATCGATTCATTTATATAAATGACCAAAGGTTGTTTTAATTTGACTCAAGATCTTAAAAACGAAAAGACCTGTTGCCTACTAAACCTCTATAAGTGCTTAAGCAAAGGTGTTTCAGATAAACTCAAAGACAAAACATGCGAACACATTATCCACAGGCTGTATATAAAAGATGGAAGCGGCTTCCAGGTCTTAAAAGTAACGCTAATCAAGTAGTGCAAAACTTATTTTTATTTATCATTGTTTTTTGTTTTTACTGGCCAAGATGGGGTGGCTTTCCTGGTTGCAAATAGTTTTTGGGACTGTGCACAAGTCAGTGAAAAAATGCCCTTAATTCTCACAATGTATTGGTTGCTTCGATACATTACAAATGATATTCATGTTATAAATTATGGGCCTAATAATGGTAAAATAATTGCTATTCTTCAGGGTGCAACAGGCTAAGGAGCTGGCTGTTCAGTTTTTCTACTACGCACATTTTTAAGCCTGTTTTCCAAGTTGCTCAAACTGTTCATTATTAGCACCTGGCTAACCAAGATGGCTAACTAGTGCAAAAACCGGACGCTCATGTTCAAATAAGGTAAATGCCAGACTTGAGGCTTCGAAACAGCAGCCCACAATGCAATGAGTGACATCCATCTTTTATATACAGTCTATGGTATTTTCAGTTTTAAAAATAAGTGCAATCATTCTTCCCATTTATAACACACTGCTTGCTAGTGACAAAGTCACAAAGCAGGCTTATGACATACTACAGCTTAAATTAGATTGTTTGCCATGATCTTCAAGCAAAAAGCTTTTACAGAGACAGGGCGAGGCTGTTCAGGCTGACACCACTCTCGTTAGTAGAAAGGGAAGAATTTGTTGTTATCAAACCAGCTTTAATAGAGACAAAGCTGCAACAGTGTTGCATCAGTCGCTCGATGCAGGACACTGGGGAGATAACTATATTTGCTGTTTCTGCAGGTGTTTGGGCATTATTGATCATGATCGATCAGAACAAATGTGGATTTTCTGCCAAACTAACGCTGCATCCCACTAGGCACTGTGACGATTACTAGAATATTACCAATGACTCACTTGTACCTAAAGTGTCATGGTTTTGCGAATGCTGGGCAGTGAGATGGATCAAAGAAGTCATTCTGTGAATCGTGCTGCTCACACCACTTGCTTGCAGGGAGCGCTTTTGAGCCATCCAAAGCTCAGCAAGACCGTGCAGCAAAGGCAAAATGTTTGGCTTTACCTTGGTTTCTCTTTGGTTTGTGGATAAAGTGATCACCTGGATTGGGGGGAGGGGCCACGTCCTGCCCCTGTCTGGCTAGTAAAGGGTCATACTCCTTGCCGTCATAGTTGGCGTCGAAGAACTTCTTGAACCACTGCACAAATTCAAAGTTGTCCTGGAATTTCCCTTTTACAAGCTTTTCTACAGGAATTATCTGGACAATGAAAACAGGAAATAGTTGAAAAGCTCCACTTGATACACACACGTATATCAGTATGAAAGGTAAAACAATTAATTATCTCAGGTATCATGAATGAAATAAATAATAAAACCATAATAAAGTGATTCTGACTTTGTCGACACTCATCCGTTTAAAAGCTGCCTGAAGAACTTTGAAGTTGTGTATAAATTCATGCTCCAGCTTGGCTTGAAATTTGACCTTCTTCAGAAGAATGCACCCCGGAAACAACATGTCCATGAACTGGCAATACGCCGCTCCTTGAAAACATAAAGACACAACAAATCGATCTCGTTATTTCGGTCAAGAGTTGCCCCAAAATTACCTCAGCAGCTTATTTCAGGGGGAAAAAATAACCTCAGGCCTCACCTGAACAGAGCTGTTCAATCTTGGTGTAAGTGAGATGCAAAGAGTCGTTGACCCACGCCAGCATGTCATGTCGGCTGAGGTTGTCAATGGACACAGATGTTGCGTACACATTCACTGCCATCCCTGAGTCGAAAAGAGAGAAACAACCACTCAGCTACATTTTCCTGTTAGCAAGACTTGAAAACCTTAAATGGAAGTTGAAGGAAGAATATTGGTCAATGATTAATCTCTCTGATTGGTCAGTGCAAGGTATGAGTATAAAAATGTAGGGATTGTTTTTATAGTATAATCTAGGCAAAGTAACCATTCTGCATGCTCCTTAACCAAGCTACCAACTACTGTACATAACATTTACCAAGCTTCTTATATTGGATTTGAAAGACTGAAACAGGACTTATTTAGGCCTTAAATAATGATTATTATTGCAATTAATTACTTGCTAAAAACAATGTGCCTATTTCTCATGCAAACACTGCAAAACATATAAACCTACTATACATGATTATTATGCCATTATCTACTACACCACTATGGCTTTTTATCACTAACAATTAACAATCATTATTAATTAGTTTTTAAACTGTGGCTTTCTTCCATGTGTTCCTTTTCCCTCTGCTCTTTTATCTTTCCCCTCACCCCCAACCAGCTACAACTGCTCCTCCCTAATCCTAGTCCTGCCAGAGGCTTCTTCCTGTTAAAAGGGAGTTTTTCCTTCCCACTGTCACCAGCACTTGCTCATAGAGTGTCAACTGATTGTTGGAGTTTTCTCTCTAATATTATAAGGTCTTTAACTTACAGTATCAAAGCACCCGAGGGTTGCTGTGATTTGGCGCTATATAAACAATGTTTATCTCGGTTAAACATAAAGAGATAGCAACACATTCAAGAAGCTGGAATTAGGAAATGTTAAACTGACTTCTGACTTCATTAACTTGTGAATCTACATCACTGCACTACTTTCACTGAATCCATTTTTTTTTTTTTACTGTACTGACCTGGATTTCTTCGTTGGGCCATGTTAATATTAAACCCTATAATCTATACAGGCAGATTCCAAAACTGCACTGCAGTTTCTTCAATTTTTAGGAATTATTTTTTCACCCCCTGTCTGACTGTAAATCCTGGGGCTGGGCCACAGTCTGTTGCAGCTGTAAAGCCCACTGAGAATGGGGATATCAAGCTTTTAGGGAGGAAATTTGACTTTCAGACATAAACTGAGTCCCTAAGAAGCATCTTTATTCTCAGTTCTAATCTAAAAATGTGTTTCAAGCATAATCCTCCCTGATTATACAGAGGAAAAAAAATCCGGAGTATTTGTCAGCAGCTTTACACATCTGGCATCTCCAGCCTTCTCTGTGCTCACTTTGCTTGCCTGTTAATGCGGTGTCATGTCCAAATGATCTTGTAACACCTCAGACCTTTCCTGCACCAATATGCATATTAACACGGGCAACGTGGCGACTTTAAAATGATGCTTTTTAAGGTCACACGCCGCTCTGTCTGCACCTGACAGCCAAAGACTAATGAAACCACGTCTGTCAGTTTTTAGTTTGATGCTGAATCGTGCTGTGATTTCTGATGATAACACTTCTATTGTGAATGCACCTTCAGCAACGCATTCTCCCACGGGCCATTGGCTATACTGAAATTGCATGGCTGTAGCGTCTAACCCCACGAGCAACTACTAGCCAGGATGAGGAAAAAATCACAATGTTTCAGCTACATGAGCAGCAAAGGACCACGCAGTGGGCGTACATTTATTAAATAAGGGCACGAAGGGAAGTCTATCTATTCTCCAAAAATCTATCGGGCCTTGGAAAAAGCTCCCATAATGACTGCAGCAAAAAATAAATAAATAAAATCCTGAGCGCAAATCGCTGAAGTCAAGCAAGAGCAAATGGGCGGGGGTCTGACATTTCAACCCGAGCTGAGAACAATAAATGTGCTCGTTTGCTGGGTGCTTTTGGTTAAAAAAAAGCCGCAACGCTGGGTGTTGCTCTCATAGCGGCCCCCTCTACAGGCCTCCCCGAATACCTCAGGACTGTCAGCGCACGGGAAATATCCTCGCTGCATGGGAATAAAGCACAGCTCCCCGTTAAACCCCTTTACGCGCAGAAAAAGGAGAGATTTAAGAGACGGGGTGGGTCGGCAGGGCGTAAATGCGGCGATACTCACTGTATTCAGGAGCGTCTGTGGTGTTATCACGCTGGCAGTATTCCTTATGTCAATGCCCGTTGCTGTCGTCGTTGTCAGACCCTGCGCGGTGCAGTGCTTGGTAACGGGCCGCCCTGTCTGGGGCTGCAACAATTCAGCCTCTACTGCGCGTGCGCCCGACTCCATGCTGTTAAAGGTTCATTATAAATAGGACTTTGGCCTGTTCCAGCTAAGAGACACATGATGTGTCTGGTTGGATCTTAGGACTGCGAGTGACTAAGGTTTTTGTGGGGTCAGGCTTCACATGTTGCTGTTTTATCTGCTGCTGGATAAGATATGTGAACGAAGGACAAAGTGGAGTGATCATTTTTTACAAAAGAACTGTTTTAGAATTTCTATGGGTTGATTTAATGTGCAAACTGCTGTTAATACTGCTGGGTCCAGTATTTTAGTTGTGATCTGTATCTATTATATCTACAGTATAAATTTAATTTAGTTTGACAGTTTCCAATCAAGTGGTCAGACCCTTTTTGAAAAAGAAGAAAAAGCACTCTTATATTTTTTGTCTAATTATATATGCCATCTGTTTTCAGTTATTTACATTTGTCCTATTAAGTGAAAATTGTTATTGGTGAAATGTGATGAAGGAGCCTAACAAGCCAAAAGAGTTACTAGCAATGGCAAATGTCTGCGAAATATAGAGAAGTATGAAAAATGTAATGTAAAAGCATAAAACTGGATAAAATTGTAATTTTCCTGTGAAAGAATGTGCAGTATATCGAGTATAGCCAGGAATCAGACACAGGATTTGATTTCATTGTTGTTTATTTGCACTCACATCATGTGATAGAGAGCTCCAAGGGGCGAAAAAAGGAGATAAAAGGATTCAATGTGACGACACATTGTTCAGCACCAGTGTACGTTAGGTGGGGAAAAGACACAGCATAATGCACTGGAGCAAAATGTGAACTCTGTCCAAAAAGAAACAGTGATGGAGGAGTTTTACTAGAACATGCATGAAGATCTTGTGAACATAACTGATTCTAAAATGAGCTAAATCCTGAATGCATGATCAAAATACAAAAAAAGAGAGAGAATCGGTTGCCGAGACAAATATTCACAAGTAGTAACTACAAAATGAACAGTAAAAATACAGTATTAGAGAACTTGAAAAAGTATCAGTGCTTTTCTGTAGTTGCTAAACAAACATACAAACTTTCAGTGTCATAAGAAGGCATTTGATCCTCTGAAGATTTCAACTTTATGAACACTAAAGTGGATCCCTTCACCGCTTCTATACAGAGCTTAACAAATTTTATCAGACCACCTGTCATAAAAAGAAGAAAACACAAATATTTTATAAATCTGTCAAAAACTTACTAAAAACTAAAATTATATTGTTTGTTAGGCAAGTAAAATATACTTTTTTATACCCAAATTTTGAGCAGGCACAAATTTGGGTCAGAAATTATTCAAGCACAACATTCAACCACTAAAATAAATGTTTCTACTGAGGAATGTAAGTAAATAGCTGTAATTTGGCATCTGAATCAAAAAATGATCATGTGTTTAACTATTTCATCTCTTTTTTTGTAAAAGTACATTTGAAAGTTCAGGAGTTAATTTGGGGCACCGGTGGTAACTCACACTGTGTGGTGGTCTAATAGGTTTGTTGAGCACTGTATGTGCTTCACAGTGATGTGCTACATTAGACGTGTCAGTCAGATGACCGATAACACCCTGACCACAGTGAACCAAAGTTGTTAAGTTGTTAAAAGTGCACCAGTGGTACAGGATGATGTGTTCTCAGGTGAGAAAAAGGCCATTTGGGTGAGACTGTTTGCTCTCTGTGGAAATAAATATGATCAGAAAAGATGCTAACATGTTTAGTATCAGTGCTTGTTAAAGTTCTTCTAACTATGCTAACATGCACAGTACTCACAGCATAGCTTCATTCACATTTGGTGGAGGTGGAACAGAAGTCTATTCTGCTATAAGGCTGTTGAACCTGATGAACCAGTGAGCAAAGACTTCATGTTCTTATTTGTGTAATCATTCCAACATAGTAGCATCAAAAGAACATAACAAATAATGCAATATAAAAAAATGATAACAAAAAACAGTAAGCTTGAATTATGATATTCCTCATCATTTGATCAGTAGCAACTCTTCCTTTCACAACTGACATTTTTTAATGTCACGTCGACATCCTTGTAGGAATTTGTCACATTTCATTCATCGTGGCTCTGAGTAAAAAGACATTTTGTGACACTTGTGACATGAAATCATGTAAAAAGGCATCTAAATAGTACATGATACAAGTGCAAAATCGTATTTTACAGTGAGGTAACACAATCGCATCATAAAAACCTTGACTCACCTTCATATTTCTAAAACTGTTAATAAGACTCAACATTTTCCCCTACCAGAATCCAATAACCAAAGTAACTCAACTGCAACTCAATTTATATCTGCTGCTTATATTTGGTTAACATTTCACTGGAATTTGGTAGCAATAACCACTTAGCAAACATTTTTCCCTGGCCGTATTGCAGTATAATTACAGCCACGTCATACAATTTTACAATTCTAAATAACAGCACTGAGTTCAAAATGAAAACATGACTCCGTTACTCCACACATGTTCTAAAGTAAAACAAGTCTTCTTGCTTGGCCATACATTTTCCTCAAATATCATTCTTCTGCTTTACGTAGCAGCATTCTGACTGGTTACCAGATCCCGCTGGATCTTCCACCAGGAGGAGCAAGGATCCTCGCTGAGGATCTCTTTGGAATGTTGTCATCGATTTGAGCACCTGGAGCAACCGGGGACAAGATCACGTTGGATTAGGCAACGAAAAACAAACAACTGCTATTGCCTTGAAGAACTTACTTGAAGCTCAGTCATACTTTGCAGTAGTACAGTAAAGGCTTCTCTAAAGAGCTTATGTTAAGTTCCGGGAGATTTAGGAAATGGAGCATAACTAAAAGGATGGAAGTGTTTGTTTGCTTTCCATTTAATCAAAGCATTTATGGTTTTGATAAAACTATTGGTAAGTAATTTGATGTAAGGTACAAATACAAGGATTCCTTCAGCATAAATGTTCACTATAACTACACTCCAATTATTATCTTCCCAGGTGAAGTGACTTCCCAGGCATAAAGCAACACGTGTTGCACAGTTAGAATCATTATTGGAGTTTTAACCTTTTCAGACGTGTTCTTCAGCATGCACCCTGGAAGCAGGTGAGATTCTGTCAGAAACCTTTACTCTCTTTCTACTGAGACTTTTTGCTGCCTGTCATTCGTCATTTCTACCTCAGCAGCTTGCCAGTAAGTACTGCTCTGATTATGCAGGCCTAAACAAACAAGTTTGATCCCAAACATGGGACAACTATAGTCTTCAGCTGACTTAAAGTGCTGTTATTCAAAGTTACTTTGACTATAGCGCCCTCATCAGGCCAGTCATTAGACATTTTATAAAACCAGCAGCAGCGCCACCAAATCACAAGCTACCAGTGTCCCGTAGCTTCCATTAACATGGAAATTCCTCCTTTTGCGTATCTATAACATAATTATAAAATTCACAATGCCATGTGTATGAATCAGCTGGTCCTCACCAGACAGGCTGAAGCTGGACTCATGGAGGTCCCTCATGCCCCCATGCCGGGTGCAGGGGCGTGTTGGAGTGTCCAGATCTGAAGAGCCGGTGTCTCTTTTTCCAGAATTTGCCACGGCAACAACTTCACCTGTGTAGGGTTCCCGCTCCACAGCTTTCACCGCCTGGCACTGGCAGAAACATATAGCAATAAGTATTCCTTAAAAACAATACTTTCAACAAACTACGCTGCAGGCTTCCTGTAAAAATGTAGAGAACATAAGTTGAAGTAGCACATATTTATTGACATTCTAAATTAATCTCATTACAGTCTTCAAATCCTCTAATCTTGTCTGAATCTAACAAAGTTCACACACCCTGATCCAAGAATTCTTATCAATTATTGAGATTTTTTTTTTTTTTTTTTTTTAAGGAAAAAATATGAAGATGATAGGATCAGCAAACTCTCCTTGCTGTCCCCTAGCAGGGGCTTTATGTTCCACCAGGGGGCACTGAAAGCAATGCATGTTTTAGCAACTGAGTATATTTCTCAACCCCACTGCAAAATTTCTTAGATGCTAACTACACCTCCAGAATCAAGATTAATCAGTGGGAAACACTGAGCTTTGTAGTGGAAGCTCCAACAATCTCTAACATTTTCCCTCTCACAGAACATCCCAATTGATTAAGAGCTATTTGGCCAACTCTGGTTAAATATACAAATTCGTTTTTGATTTTCTAGCTTTCCATCTTTTGTAGTTCCACTATGGAGGATGAGACATGAAATCACAATAAACTACAATTATACATATAACTAAGGAGAAATATAGTGTGAAAAATACATGTTTCTAAATTATGATATAATTAACTTAAATTAGTGCAGCTCTGGTTTATTTTTAACCAACCTTCAACCTTTTCTATGATATTTGCCTTTTTAGTACTGCTTTGTCAATTATCCTATTTTTTTTTTTATATAACAAATGGGAAGTTCAATCATTACAGTAGGGAGTGCGGCACCGGTGATAGAGAAAAATACATGAAACAACTGTGCCGTATCATCCTATTATAAAATTTAAGTTTATAAACCAATGCTTTGTAAGTGTATTTCAGGTCAGGCTGATACCTTTTCTCTCTGAACCATCTTCTTGTAGAGATAATCCGGGAAAGTCCTCAGTGGGCAAAACTTTCCGGAGCCCTCGGCGCACGTGAACATGCCATTTTCGTAGACCAGACGTCCACGGCTGATGGTGACAATCGGTACACCGTGGCAGCGCAGACCTTCATACGGGTTAATATCACCTCCCTGCACCTGGTTTTCAACAGAAATGACCCTGTAGGCAGAGATTGAAAGACAGAAGTGACCCAGTTTAGCAAAGCAAACGCTGGATCAGCCTTACAGCTTTGATATAAAAGCTGCACTGAGACAAGCTGGTCGATAAATGGATGGATTGAGTTTCATACTTGGATCCCTCTGGGTCCCAGACCACCACATCAGCATCTGCTCCTGGGATGATCCTGCCTTTTCTCGGGTAGAGGTTGTAGATCTTGGCTGCATTTGAGCTTGTGACTGCTACAAAGCGATTCTCATCCATTTTACCTCCAATCTGAAAATGAGAACACGCACACACATTTGAATCCATTTCTAATACTAGGGATAAACACAAAACACAAACTGCTACTAAATCATTTGACCCAGTAAAAGGAGACCAAGATGTTTTTGTGTCTCTTCTGCCCGTTCTGTCTGTTTGTTAAAAGCTCACATTCATAACCACCAAAACAGATGTCCTATTTGTGAAAGTTCTCTGACAGCCACACAGGAACAAAAGAGCCACACATACCACCCCTTTCTCCCAGATGACGCTCATACGGTCCTGAATGCCAGGAAGCCCATGAGGGATCTTTGTGAAATCATCCTTGCCCATGGCCTTCTGTTTGACGGTGAATGGACGATGGTCAGACCCCACAACATTTAGAGTGTCGCTGAAGCAGGACAAAGGAAGTCATATTTATTATTAATTATTTAATCAGTGGAAGAAACAAGAAACATTCATATTAAATTAAACTTAACGACAGATGTTATAGTATTTTTTTTCTCACTTTCCAAGCAGGCTCATTAGAAAATTTGGAGTATTGGGGTCCAGGCGGAGAGGAGGCACAGTCACATGGGCAGCTGCATGAGACCAGTCCTGATGATAGTACTGCATACCGTTCAGGACAGTGTGGGCAGTTGTTGTTTCTCCGTGGACCACCTTACCTGTGGTCAGACATTTCAATAAGGACATATATTAGCTAGAATAATAGTGCAAGGAGCTTAAAAGACAAGCAAACACTGATTTTCAGTTGACTTTAGGATCATCAAAGCAGACATTTAAGTAACAGTAGATCAAATCTCATCAAAGAAATACATTCCCTTAATGCACATCACTTGCTTCAAAGATAGTAACACTAAATATAAAAGATAAAGAGCCTCACCTTGCATCTTGGCTGTAGCCACTACATCTCCAGCAGACATACTGGAGACATTCACAAGATAAACTGGGCAGTGGGCCTAACAGAAAACAAAAAGGTTATATAGTTAGGTCCACAAGTGCTTGTACAGACTTTTTAATACAAAAGCAGCATTAACTGTTGAAGAAGTACAGTTATTTTTATTCATAGATCCTTATTTTCAAAGTCTCAAAAGTACAGTAATTGGACAAACTACATGGATGAAAATAATTTCTACATACTTTTCGCTTACATCGTTCTAGTACAAGTTAATTTAGAGTTTTATCTGCTAAATCTGTGTTTTTTAGAGCTATACAGGCTCTTTGAGATGTTTTATGGCAAAGTCTAATCTGAACTTCCTGTTCCTGGGTGTAAGCAGTGGTTTGCACCCTGTTTTAAAGCTTCGGTGTATTTATATTCATAAAGGCGTCTCTTGATTGCAGACTTTGGCAACGATACGCCTACCTCCTCCAGAGTGTTGTTGACTTGGCTAGATGTTTTGAAGGGTTGTTGTTTTTTTAACCAAGAAAAGAACAGTGCAATCATCCACTTTAGCTGTCTTTTGTGGTGTTTCAGGCTTTTAGGTGTTCCTGAGCTGGCCCGCGCATTCATTATTTCCAAGAAAGTGTCAGATTGTTGATTTGACCACTTCCAGAGTTTTGCTGTCTCGCTGATTCAATTCAAATTCAATTCAATTAAATTCATTTCAGTTTTATTTACCAAATGATAATAACTGTAGTCTTAAGGTGTTTTAGATTATAGGGTAAAATCCCTACTTAAACTGTTTGTCAGTCAGCCATCCAGTTAGATTTCAGCCTCTGAAAATGGGGCACTGTGTATGAAAATGGTTGCTAAACAACTAATGTAATAGTTTTGTTAGAGCCCTTAAATTAAAGCCTAAAGTCTGCCCTTTAATTTAATCACATCCTGATTGTTGGTTTAAAATCAACTGTGGTTGTGCACAAAGACAATTTTGTCCAACAAAAACAGCTCTGTGCAGATTAATCATTGGAGTTAAATTGCAGTGTTAGCAGTGCTAAGATTGGTGATTAAAATGTTTTATGTTTAACATCCCTAGAGTTTATAATGACCTTATTTTGATTTCTATACTGCATTTTTTCTGACATCCTACTCACCCTGTTGGCGATGGTAATCGCCCTGTGGGTTGCTTCTGCTTCCAACTGCAAGGAAATCACAGTAAATCAAAGCAAGGAATTTATTCAATCATAGAAAAAATATCTCATATCCTTGACCAGAGTTTGGATATCATTAAGAGTTATAATTATAAATGTTTATACCTCTTCAGGCCTGCTGATTTCAATACCTTCTGGGCCACTAATGCCAAGATCCAATGCCTCCTTGGCACCCTGACAAAAAAAGTAATAATGTTTTTTTTTTAAATATATAGAAAATGTAATTAAATAACTTTAACAATATTTTCATTTGCGTACACACACTGTAATTCCCAGTAAATCCCTTACCTCTGACACAAGTTCCCCATTCTCAGCGTGGACCCTCGCTATGGCTCCAATGTCCTTACAGTGCTGCAGGACCTGGAAGAGTTCACTGTCCCGCAGCATGAACATGTCCTTATACGCCATGAACATCTGAAAGGAGTTCACTCCTTTGTCTCTTACCAGCTTCTCCATCTCAGCTCGAACCTGTACAAGGGGAACAATGACACAAGCTCAAATGTGGCCTCAATCTCCAAAATATCCTTATCCAGAAAAAAAAGGTTAAACTGAAGTAGTTAATTTGAGTGTTTAATGCCGTTATTTGAGTTACAGTATTTATTCTTGTAAGTAGGTGGGATCAAAGTGGATTTCTTATTTTTACAAAAAAAGTTTGGTATTTTTGAAATAAATAGTTTGTTCCAGTATTGTTTTTAACAACTATGAAGTCATAAAGCAAATATGGGTCATTTCTTACTTGTTAATTTAAGTCAGTTATGAAATCCAGCCTGATTTAAGGAGAATGCAAAAATAGTTATTTTAAAGAGGATCTGCTATGCTTTTCCTTATTATTGTCAAATATAATACAAAGGATATAATAAATAATGACACAGTGTAATGTGTAATATATTGTAGATTACAGTTACCTCATTTTAATGCCTGCTAAGGACCTGATTTTGTTTTTATGGGGTTTGTTTTGTTTTTTTGTGTTGATGTGTAAAACCTTAGAATTGGCAAATGATGCTCTTTCTTTTTACCTTGACTGTCCTGTAGTGGTGGAGGCTCATATTAAACATGGCTAAAGATTCAAAGAATGAGGTCAGCATTATCATCTCAGGCACACAGCTAGCTATGAGCACAACAGCCCCACCCACTGGTTGTAAAGGGGCAACCAGATCAAAAGAAGTCGTCTTAAAGGGTGGGGTAAGGGAGCGAAAACAGCTCGTTTCTGACAAAAGATGAACTCAGATGTTCATGAGCAAGCAAAATATGAATAAGGATTAATCTGAGCTGTAAATTCAAAGCTATCATAGCAGAACACTAGATTTAAAATAAGAAGCTGGAAATTAGCATAACAGGTCCTCTTTAAAAATAACAAGTCTCTTGCATTTATTTGTACTTTGACATATTAGCAGCTAAAGATCATCAAGTTCATTATTACAAAGTTAGTCAAATTTAACAAGGATTTTAAAACATATTCCAGGTATTTCGAATAGATTCTGGTACTTTGTGAGAAAGGAAATGTGAAAAGTGCTGCTAACTGTTCCTAATATTGCATTTGGGGGGGGGCTTAGAAACCCATTGCAATACTTTATACACACTGGTCATTTATAATAATTTAAGTCACAAAGTTGAGTTTTTACTTTAGAAGAAGTGTTCGTGGAGGCGAAACGTATTACAATGACATAGAGCGACAGTGTTCCAGTACCTTGGGTCCCCACCAAGTAACTCCAATGTGCAGAGCGTAATCACAGCAGGCCTTGGAGTCGGCTGAGTTGCGGCACTTTTCGTAGGCTTCCAGCAAAGATTCGTTCCTCTCAGGGAGAACATGTCCGATCACCATGGTGGTGCCACCAGCCAAAGCAGCCTGGAAAAACAACAAAAGTAGCTCTGAAGTCACTTATAATGTCTAATTTAATTCTGTCAAATAAGTTGCAAAAAACATGTGGTGTATTTCCTGCTCTGACATTTTTTCATTTGCTATAATAGTTGATTTTTTTTCACTGAGATGTTTCAGTTTAAAAGCTGTTATTCAGTTTGTTTAGAATCGTCAGCTGCAATTTAAGACTTAAATAATTTGAGACTTAAACTTAATCATTTGCTTCTTTAAAAATGATTAAATAGCACAAAATGGATTGATTTATGAAGCAATCCATTTTGTGCTATTTTGTGCTAGAATTTATGAACTACTAAAACAACTTTAATCTACTAATCAGCACAGCCCCGAGTCCAAGCATAAAAGTGATAGCTTCAATTACCATTAATGCTAATGGTTATCTTTACATTCTTGCTGATGGAAATATAAATCCTTCAGCAGTTAAAGCACAGGATTGAGTGCTCCTTACAGTGTAATCATGTTTTTTTAAAACCTACAAACTATATCATTTCTTTACAGCATCAGCACTTCTTACTTTTTAACCTCCTACGAGCAGATTTAGATGTTTCAGACACAAGTTAAGGAAAATCTTAATAACCCAAACAAGTGTTTTGTGCTTCATGCTTCACTGAGCATCTGTCAGCTGACCCTAGAGACTCGAGCGGCGTGCACGGAGTACGGGTGTTAGGGGGGCGTGGGTCTGGGAACCATTGTCTCCAAGCACAATAGCGTGAGTGAAAAGGCTTTGCGGCAATCTTTGCAGCAGCACCCCGGTATCCATGGAAACAGATACTGATCTGCATTTTTCTCTGGACTTATACTGGAGCAGGCAGGGAGGGGCCAGGAGAGAGACAGAGAAGAGGAATGACTGGCGGAGATGGAAAGCAGCAAAGAATTGTGTCTGTCACCAGCATCTACCGGCCTGTTCGCTCCCAGCATCCGTCACCTCTTAGAAAGCTGAAAGTACTACAGGGTGATGAGTCATCACAGTGCCCTGAAGCAGAGTGGGGTATCCCGGTTATATCAGCCTCCAACATTCACCCTTGCCAAGAGCAAAATTGCCAAAACACCTTTGTCTAATTTTGGAGAAATAAACTCTGGATGCAACCCAGTGACATTTATTTTTATAAATGCTTCTTATATCCTTAGTAACAGCTATTGTTAATGTTAGTACCGCTGGTTTGTCTGCTTTTTCTGCTTGCAGCTAGATCTTAAAATTAAATGCTTCGTTACTATTTTATGTGCCAGTTTTTGACGTAATTTCTGTGCTCTGCTTATTTGCAAAGTAATAGATATATTACTTCTGGCTCTCTTAAGGGAAGGAGGAGTGACCTATAAATTTGTGTCTGAGGTCTGACTTCTTAGTTCTAACTTTGACAGCAAAAGTATTCCTGCCTAAAATAACCTAAATATTTGATCTCCAAATATTAAGAACAGAATAATGATGCATTACTGACAGTGTGACTAAAATTAACATCAGTAAAAAACCTTTTTTTCAATAATTCAATGGTCTCTGAATCTTAATCTTTCCTGTTGTGACAAAGGTGATAAAACATGAAGTTTGCTCTTTTGCTTCTCTAAATTTGGGACAATATGAAAAGACTGTTACCTTGGTACCGCTGTAGAAGTCATCTACTGTGGTGGCATTCATGAAGCTCTCCTCCAGGTGGACACTAGTGTCGATGCCCCCAGGAAGCACCAGTTTCCCTGAGGCATCAATCACTTTAGCCCCACCTGGGATCATCAGCTCTTTCCCCACCTGCTGGACGATGCCGTTCTCGATGTAAACATCAGCCTCCTGGGTACAGTCATCATTCACCACTTTGCCACCCTTTATAAGGATCCGCACCATCGCTGAGCTGGAAGACATGGCTATTGATCTGCGAGGAAGAGGGAAACATACAGCTGAATACTTTTTGCTTTTTGTAGATACTAAAGGGTGGCAATCTGATTCAAAGCAACCACAGTGTACATCAAAACAGAAGAAAAGTTATAACCACCTGACAAAGGAATCTGCAGTATTTCTATGAAAAAAATCTGTTTACAGTACCTCATTTTTACAGTAGAATAAGATGACAGAGGAGAGAGAAGGATCAGTAATGCTGCTCTGGGACCAGTCTGTCACACTGTGACTGACATCAGCTACAAGGCTGAGTAGGCTGTGTCAGTCACTGCCTGAGACCTGACAGCTCAGTGTGCAGAGGCGTCATAATAAATAGAAAGAAGCTGCGTCCAGTTAAGGGTCACAATAGGGCAAGCAAGGGTCAATGGGACTATTATTTTTGAAAGGACCGAAGGAGCATAACACTGCTTACACTCACTGTATTGTTATATTACAAGAATCTAACCCTAACCCTAAACCTAACCCTAAGAAAACATGTAAAAATATGTTTAGCTTAAACTGAGAATGGTTTTGATTGCCTCTACTCCATTTCCTAAACTGATGGTTGGTACGTACACATTTTCCACTTACATTATCTAAAATCATGTTATCATCTGAAATAGTCACCTCTAGATTTTAACTGCTCACAGGTGTGAATGCTGTGATAAAAATACACACACATGTGAATTGGATGGTGTAGCAAGCCCTCATATTTTAACAGCTAACTCCAGTTTTACATGTTTAAATCAGGTTATTTTTGGACCAATCCACAGTTTTATTCCAGGCAGTATGAAAACTTCCAAAGGTTTTAGGCATTTCTCATGTAAAATTAAATTAATTTATAGTAAGTAACAAATTATTACTCCAAAGACAATTTTATTGAGTAAGGCTGTCCGAGGCCTCTTGGTCCTAAAGGCCCCTCTACTCTTATCTGCTCTGTCCTAAACACGTTTTAACTCATAAAAGTCATAAATAAACACACACAATATTTTCTTTAAATCAGCTGTTGGGTAGCACAGATATAATTACTGTCAGTAATTAACGGCTCATCTGTGACAAAGAAGCAGTCTCTAAGACCTACACCCTCCCTTCCCTCCACACCACTGTATTAATGGTGTGATGTAGTGTGTGAGTGTGTTTCCATCCTTGCGTGCTTGCGTACATGTGTGCATGCAGGATGCGTGCGTATGAGGGTGCGGCAACTTTACTGCAAGGCATGGACTCCTTACACATCCACATCTGATAGCTGATAATGTGATGGATATCCCATTATTACATGTACATCTATTGATACTCACAGGTGCTTTTTTTTTACCCTCCTAAAGCCTGAGGGGACAGCTACAGGCATAATAAAGTCATTACTATATCAGGAGGCCTATAGCTCAGTTACCAGTACGGAAGTTGTCGGCGGTTAGTTATTATTAAACATAGGAGCTTGAGTTGCATGAAATCACTGCACGATAAATAAGGATACACTAAACCTTTAATATAAAATAAAGGTAATTACAAACTTATAACGCAAGGCTTCTTTCGTGGCTACATTGCTCAAATGCTCTTTATTTGATATTTTTCTTGTTCGTCCATAAAATAAATGTAATAAATCCCTCGTAAAAACCAAACGTGCTTTTAAATTGGCGCCAGCCACAATGATTATTCCAATAAATATGGCAATTTTGCTGATTAGCTGTGAACACAGTGAAATGATGACACTTCCACTTGTGCGACTTGACACAAAGAAACCGGTCTCCATCCGGCATGATCGGCTTCACAGCGTTCATTACCGACCTAGAAAAGCGTCCTCTTAACTCTCAGTCCGCCCTCCTCTCCTCTTCCACAATGAGCACCAGTCTGCTATCTAAGTGGCCTCACATTATCATCACACTGCCCTCATGCACGGTGAACGGATGCAGCTGCACTTGTAGGGTGTGTATAGATCACGGGGAGGATGGTATAAACACCAGGTAGGGACCAGACGTGTAGCCAAGGGGCATGGAAACAAAGTCTCCGTGCTCCAGGAGAGGATTTGCACCCCAGACACAGTCACTGCAGCATAGCAGACCTAATAATTCTGACGACGTGGACCACATACCTCCTCTATGGGCCTGCTGCTGCTCCACTCGGATCACTGGATACTTTCTCAACACAATTCAACACAATCCGTGGATGGCACTTCCCAAGGAGATATACACACACACACCAGATGGATACCTTCCTGGCCGGTCCGGGACCATCAGGGGCAGCATCATCACCGTGAAGTCAGCAATGACATGCAAGCAAGACTTCTTATTGTGACTTTCAAAATAAAACAGTTGTTGAGCCCAATGCAACTTCTAGTAAAGTAATGCGAATATAGAGTAGATTTTCATCATGATTTGTATATAATTGATCAGCTGCTACCTAACATCAAGCTCAAGAAAGAAAGAAAGAAAGAAAGAAAGAAAGAAAGAAAGAAAGGGAGTTTTCTACAACTTATTGATGTTAAAAATGTGTTAGAATATATTTTAGAGCAGCTCATGTTTTATAGCTTTATATCAAATGTTATCAAATAAATAAAAAAAACATTGTATGTAGTAATTTTTAGATACATATGATGGAAGACAATAATTTGAGGTAATTCTTTTTTTTAATTATTTTTCAATAACAATATTTGTTTATTTTATTTATTTATTTTTGTCACTGATTCACAAAAAACTCTTGAGTTATAACTAACCAATAACTGCACTAATATTGTCTTTGCATAAAATAACTCAATGAAAATTACCTAACTTATACGATCAGTGTAATTTATATCAGCACCGATATCGAAACGCTATAACTAACTATGATGGTATAGCTACTATATTTTATTTTGTAGGAAAATCAGCACACTTCCGGTGTTTCTGTGATTAACTTGACGCAGCTCGCAGCATCCAGGCCGTGCGACTGTGTGACGCTCCAATCAGCAGCGTTCAGTGAAGGCTTGGTTGCCCAAGCACCCAATTAATTTGGACTTAGGGCGTGTTCACTCAGAGGAGGCCGTACCACTACCAGATCAAGAGGGTGATTATGAAGACAGCAGTACAGCAAGGCTGATTGAAGTACCCTTAGGATTCATAGTTAGTACTAATGTAACGGATTTAAAGGATTATGTATCTTTATGAGGTTCACCTTGAGGTATAAGTAGCTCGTTTACCTTTTGTGCGTTATCTTTCAACGACTTCAGCTTCATCTGCCACAGCTATAAATGAGGTAAAGGGGGGAAAGAAAAAGAAATTCTATTGCAAGCAAGAACATGGTACTAGCAGAAAGTGTAACTGCAGGCGACTCATCAGCTCTGATTGGTGGCTGAATTAGAAGCTGGAGAATGGCAACATGTTCAGGTTTAATGTGATCAAAGGGGAGCTGCAGGCTGTCACCTGTATTTAAAGCAGTGAGTCGTAGTGAACTCAGGTGCCAAGACACTGAGAGATCCTCTGCTGGAGGAGCATGGAAACTGGAGCTGAATATCAATGTTCACGGGCTGCTGACAGTCACAAGCTTATAATTGCCTAATTAAGCAACATTATAATTATACTATGATTTATACTTTTATCATTTTATTCAGTATAATTAAGATATAGTAGGCTATATCTTAATTACAGACTAAGTTACAAATGAACAAATACTGAAAATCATAACATTAATTCACTAATGCAGAACCATTCTTAGTAATATTTGCAGCAGATATGACTTGAAAATATAATAGGAATCACCTCATATACAAGGAGTTCCCACTAAATCAAAAGTACTGATTTAGATATTGCATCATGTATCTCAGAGGTTCTTTTGGGGGGCAGGGACCCCTTGGGGGGGGGGGGGGACCCATTGGACCCAATTATAGTCCTCAGCTGATAAAATGCTGGGTACTTTGTGATGACATGCCACTTTAGCTTGGCTTGCTTCATTGGTTTATATACTAAAACTTGAAGACACACAATAATAATAATAATCATAGACACAGACATAACGTGTAATTTCAGCTGCCCATTTTCACATTAATATGGCAATAAATACATCACTGGCTCTCAAACTCAGCTAATTAGCACAATGGACAAATAATAACAATGGAAGACTAAAATGTGTTGTGTGTCTTCAAGTGCTAGCAAATGAAGCAATGAAGCCATGTCTGGTTAATAAAAATCATTCATACTTTTGAATCACTTTGGCTGTCATGTCCAACAGCCTGTGCCTTACTTACTTGGACACCTTAAAAGTCTAAACACATCTACTGGTTTGACTGTAATGTGACACTGATATTATTTTAAAGTACCTTTGTCATTTATTAGCCACAGTCAGTTTCAGTTTTTGGCCAGATAATGGTCTAACTTTAAAAAAAAGGTGATGGTACATATTTCTCTAACACTTAATTTGGTTCTGGCGTAATTCTGATGCTGAACATCTGAAATATATTTTCTTAGTGTAACGTCAAAAGATACATTTTACAAGATATCAATACATTTAAAAAAAGAAGAAAGACCCATGGTGAATTTTTTTTTGCACAAAAACAATACATTTATTCAAGTGTTCTCCAGCACAAGTACATACGAAGCCTTTATCTTCTCTTTGAACACTAAACAAAGGTATGGGGCAGAGAATGACTGCTACATCTGCTGTATGAACTGGTCTTGAGGAAAACCATACAGGCCATAAAACAGTTATGACAGAAAGAAAGTCACAAAGAGCGTTAACAGTATCACTGAAGTATTGACCTGCTTTGACCAGTAAAATGAAATGCTGTTTCAGATTTTTTTTTCTTCTTTTTTTTAAAAACAAAGAAACAAGTAAGCGTCAGTTCAAAACAACATTCGGAAAACAGACATGGAGAATATTGTGGCATGGAATGTAGGATTAAGAAGCAATGCGCATTAAGCATACATTATGCTACAGTAAAAGTTATTACCATTTTTTTTCTCACACAATTTTCCCACAGATAAGCACCGACTACAGCAATCTCTAGTCTAAAACAATATAGCAAACCTTTCATTATTTGTTATCCTTATTTTTTCAAGTACAAAGTTAAAATACCTTTGTTAATATATTTATATGAGTGAAATAATAGTTATTTTTCATTACTACAAGGAACTTAAAACAGTCATTGTCAAGACATGTTTATTTGTCTTCCAATCAAACACATTTTTCTTGATTAGGTAAAATGTTTAGCACCATCGGAAACGCCTACAATCCCTCTTTTTAAAGTCTTACAAAAAGAAACAGAAGTTTAAAAAAAAAACACCACCGTGTAGGGCTGTGCAGTGAAGTTTAGACCGTCAATCTTAAAGCTGTCTTTAGGCCAATGTTAAGATCACAAAACATCCAATCTGGATTCACTTGAAACAAACAAATAAAAAAACAAAAAAACAAAAAAAGCAGAGTTGGAATCTCTCTACATCTAATGCTTGAAGCTTTGAATGAAATTTGTCAATGATTTTTATTTTCGACCTAAGATTTTCTTTCTATTTGATGATATATATTAGCAAAGAATTATATTTGTACATCTCATTTGTAATTAAAAAAAGAAAAGAAAAAAAATTGAAAACAGCAACCAGAAAACTCTATGTACAGAATGTACAACCATGAATATGACGTTAGGTATTAAAGGTGGAGAGGGGGATAACATCTGATAAAATACAAAGCACGAGAGCTCATATTGAGCCACCATGCATGGACAAAAAGGATGGCAATAAGGTCACTTAAGAAATTAATTACATTAAGAAATTAAATTTCAAATCTTAAATATGATTTAGAGAAGCGATAGCATCTGCTCTTACTCTTTACTCTTTGAGTGCTGACATCAGTGTCAAACACTGTGTCAGGCTTTTGTTTTGACAAACTGCAGCCTAAATCCTCTGTGTTTAGCTTAAGGATTACAATCAAGAGAATTTAGTTTGCGTGTGTAATCCATAATTTGGATCGGCGCTTACAATTTGCCAACGTGACAACTACAATTTATCGAGCAAATGGCAGCGGCCCTACTGTCCTTCACAGGGGACAAAATATTTTTACAAAGCAGGAAACACAGCTTTTTGACGCTGCCTTACATTTTTACAATCTTAATAGCAACAGACATTCCTTGAATTTACGTGGCAACATACTGTATCGCTGCTTCGAAACAGAGAACAATATGGATGATGGAAGGTGAGAAAAGGAGTTGGAGGTTACAAATGACAATCCATCTACTGTACACCGAGTCAAATAACATGGTTTCACATATAAAAAAAATCCATTCTTTCACTTCTATTGGCACAGCCCTACTGTATACAAAAAATATTACACGAGGATTGATCAGTTCACATCATTAAACTAAACGAAAAATAAACCAATTCACAAGAAAAAAAAAAGTTTTTAAAAGAAAAAGAAAGTACGTATAAAAGTGCTTGATAATGTTGATAAAACAGCACAAAATTGCTATAAAAAGGTAGAAGAACTCTGTGAAGCGGCACCATATTGTTGAGTATTTGCACCTGACAGTTATTCAGTTTAGAGAGGTGGAAGCCAAGGAGGAGAGTTACCCGGCCTGGTCGCTCTCCCTCCTTTACAGCGACCACGCTTACTAACAGTTGTACAGTAACGTCATTGTTCATGATGAAACTAGAAAAAAGTAGCTCATCACAGACTTTGATCTTAAGTTTTTTCTTTTGAATGACAGAAAACATCATCTCCCATGTGGCTAGCTTCACTTTCTGTTTGTGCAGATTCAGACAGTGAGCCTGAGTGTAGCAAGGCTGAGATTAGAAGAGCACCAGTACAAACTTGTGTAATAGCTGTAAAAACGCAGAAAAGAGTATAAGCTCTATTTTGCAGTCAAACGTCAGTCAACCGAACGGCATACAACATTATTTTATTTTTTTTTCGTTAAATGTAAAAACGTCAAACAAAAGTTCATCCAGCAACAGGTTAAAACGCTCCGTATTGTCTAAAAATGCATTGCCACATGGGCTATGATGTTTCATATCATCTTGGAGCACCATGGTATTGTAACCATATTACAGTAGTACCTTTATTACCTTCAGTTGTGTATAGAAACTGTAAACAAAGAGGTATATGTGATCTGGTGTTTTGGATTCTCAGAGACACAGCTCTCTTGACACTGAAAGAAACATCCCTGTGAGGCTCAGTAGCTGGAAGCATGGCTGCACTGCAGGTGGGAGTCTCGCAGTACGCTCACACAGCAGAAGCATTTCACATATCTTGAAAAAAAAATATCCTACTTCCTGTCTTTCTGATGTTTCCCAATGTATTCCTATCCCTCTCTCTTACAAGACGTATTTAGCACTCTTCTGTCTTCGTGTCTTGAGAAGAAAGCATAGTCTCAAGTATAGCTTGCACAAACAAATAAACAATACTTGATAACACTGCAGCGGCCCTACTGTAAAATGATATATAAAATTAAATAGAATAAGAATTGCAATTCAAATACAAGAAATAATGTGAAATCTATGTTTCGCTTACAAATTATACCAGAGTATAATTTGAGGATCAAGGCTCTTGTTTCTAGTCACAACATACAGTTGTGGTTCCTAAATTATGAGGTACCGTAAGGGACATTATTACTGAAATGCTCTCACACACACGACTAAAATTTTATCTCTCACACACACTACTGAAACGCTCTAACAAACGCTACTGAAATGTACTCGCACACGCTACTGAAATGCAGTCACACACACTACTTAAAACCAAGGCGTTTCAGCTGGATAGGGCAGTGTTGCCAAATCCTTAGTAAGGAAAGTCGCTATTAGCGTTGTTGTCCTAAAAGTCGCTAGAAGTTGCTAAATATGGTCATTGCCTAATTTGCATAATTGGTCATGCTTATGTAATTGTAACCTATGTTGTAGGAGAGAGAAATAACATCGTGGAAGAGACATAAAGTGGGTAAAAAACCACCCTAAATGGATTAGGAATATATTTAGAACTACAAATTAAATTCTTTGAGTAATTATTGTTTTTTTTAATGTCACAATTCTAACCCTCCTCCTTTATCCGGGCTTGGTACCGGCAAAAGTGACCCAAAAAAGGCACTCTGGCGGAGTTACACACACACACACACTGTGTGTGTTTAAGTAGTTTTAAACCTTGTGATTTACAAAAAGTAAAAGAAGAACTGACTGCGTTAAAGTCAGAGTGGGAGCAGCGGCTTTGCTCATGCGTGATTCATTTGCAGTTTGGATGGGTAGGGATCAGCATCTCCTGCTCTGACAGCAGCTGGGGGCGACTGCTGCCTGTGAGCACTTTGGCATGGGCGAAGTGCCCACGGCAGCACCCGCTGCTTGTTGGGAGTAAGACAGATATGTGCTTTCACGTCAAAAAGTGGTCATAGGTCTTCCTAATAACAAAAGCAAAAGTCGCCAGATTTGTCGCTAGTCGTTTTTTAGAGAAAAAAAGTCGCTAAGGGGGTCTGAAAACTCGCTAAATATAGCGACAAAGTTGCTAAGTTGGCAACACTAAAACACCTTCCTGTTCAGCTGAAATGCCTTGGTGTTCAGTAGTGTGTCTGAGAGCGTTTCAGTAATAATGCCCCTTACGGCACTTCATACTAAATGGTTCTGAGCTAATTTTTTGACTGCTCAGTCACAGGCAAAGTACTCTTTGAGTGGTGCAAACAGGTGGCGGATAACTGGGACGCTCCATGATCTGCCCAGCAGCCTCTGCCTCGCCAGTCGGCTCATGTTGGATACGTCTGTATAGTGGACTGGAAAACCAAAGACCCTGATGTGAGCAACCATCCACACCACACGTGCAACCAGCGAGCAGACAGGGGAAGACAAAGGAAGAAAACCTTGAAATTCTGACCTCTGAAAAAAGCCTACACAGTAGTTGAAATCATTATGTTTACATACCTCTCCATCTCAGTGCACCACAGTATGTCTTCCTTCTCATTCATGTAGACTGGGAAGTGCTGGTCCTTGCCCTGCTTGATGGAATTAGACCTGGTAGTGATAGTCCTCACCTTGCCAAACTGGAGGACAATAAAAAAAAAATTTGTTTATGCCATTTTTATGTCCTTGCTGCGTAACAAACTTACAAAACCTGAGATACCTTTTCTAAAATGTTGAGGTTATCGTGATCAGATAATTTGGTAAACATGAGGTTCCATGTGAAGACCTGTCCCTGGATCTTGGTCCCAGAGTTTTGAGTCTTCAGCTTTGTATTTTTGATCTTTATTTCATGATTCTGTATTGGTTTTAGTCCTCTGTTGTGAGTTTTTCGTGTTCTGGTTTCTTGGTTTTAGGCTGGTTTAAGAATCCCTGGTTATTCCCGCCTCTCGTTTCCTTTTCTGGCCCAGTATTGTTTCCATGTTTGTTTACCGCCCTCATGGTTGTGTCTTCTTTCGTTAAAGTTTTGTTTCCTAGTTTTTTGGACATGGAGTACTTTGTTCTTTGTTGAAGTTTAAGCTCTGCAATAAAGTTGTCTTTTAGTTTAAACTTAGTTTCTGAGTCATGTCAAAGCTGATTTTTTTTGTTAGATAAATTCAATTTGAAACTATTACATCTAGCTGCCACATGGAGCCACCAGTGTGCAGAGTTTTACACTCCTGAATCAAATGAACTGTATTACGAAATCCGAACATGTCACACAGTGGAAATTTGCATTTATCTTTTATATTGGTCTTATTCTGATTCTAGTGTTTATTTGTGAGTGTAGTTTTTATTTGCATGATTTTATTCTGGTTGTATTGCATGTTTTTTCTGTATACTTTATTAATCCTCTGTAAGAAAATTACTCTCTGCATTTAACCCATTCACTCAGTGAAGCAGTGGGCAGCCAATCCAGCGCCCGGGGAGCAGTGTGTAGGGACGGTACCTTGCTCAGGGGTAACTCGGGGTAGCCGTTCGGTGGATTTGAACCCCCGACCTTCCGATCATGTTTTAATCCACTGTGGACTGGCTGGGCATGGGACAAATTAGCTGATAGCGGTCACCTCCTGAGGCATGGGTGTGTCCAAAGGCGGCCTATCAGCTGTTTAAAGGACCTATTAAAAGGAAGCTAGCTGAGCACTGGAAGGAGAGAGGCCCCAGATATGGAGAGGAATGCATGGAGGCCAGCTGATAAAGAGGGACCCGCTGCCTGATCATGGGGGTGCGACACCTCATCTGGAGACAGTCTGGTCAGCGTGACGTGGCGACCCAGTCCCAATAGCAGGAATGGCGACAGTGGGAGACAACATGTGGGATTGACAGCAGGGCAGAGGTATACCTCTGGCTGCATTTGTGAGTAGTGTCTCCACCGTTGTGCAGCCGTGTTGGGAGACGGTCGCCATGGCTATAAGCCAGGCCAACTTCCGGGACGATGGTTCTGGCCCCTGTTTGTTTACTTACAGGGCAATGATGCAAGGGGAGCCGTGGTGGCATTGAGCAACGGACTCCAGTGCAGAATTCGAGCTGGGCAGGGATGTGATGGGACGAGAGGGGGATAGAAGGCTTCTTCTCGTCTTCCTGGGACGAGGCTGGTATGGACCCCGCTCTGGAAGAGGGATTTCTGCCCTGATTGTGAACACCTAACAAACATTCGTCCTTGGCTGTGGGACAGTTACATTGTGTGACGGGGTGGGATTTTAGAGCGCATAGAACATTGCGTTTTATAAGGTTTTTTTGATATTGGGTTTGTTTATTCCTGGGAATTTTAGTACCTCTACAACATTTTATTGCTTATGGCTTTTAGAATTGTTTGTCATTCTTGCTCCCTGGCCTGGAATAAACCCTTTCTGATCAGACCTGCTTCATCTTTGTGCCCTGGGTTTCTGACTCGCTTGCTCCCCCCTTGTATGTAAAGAACCATCCTCTAGTATGACATTCTGCCACACCAGCTTTAGTGTCTCTGATATTCTACTGTATTTAAATTGAATGAATCAGATTAACCAGAGAGATTACAGCTGCCAGACTGAGTTTTTGTGTGCACCGGTGAGCGAACATGATGTGTATTGAAAGACAAGCTGCAAGTACCTTGGCTGTCCTGCCATGTTCTAAACAGTCCTGGAGTTCCAGCCTATCAGTGCACATGGCAGTCAAAGGCCTGAAAGAGAGAATGAACAATTTACACTTTAACACGTTATTTAAATCTAACATGCATTTCATTTTTTTCCTGGTCCCTATATACACTTACAATAGTGGATGCTCACATTAAACTTGGACTAAGTTTCAAACAATTACATAACAGGTCAGGGTATGGTGACACAGTTGTCAGCACCGTCACCTCAAAGCAAGAAGGATGTGGGTTTGAGTTCACCAGCTGGGCGCCACGGACCTTTCTAGATGGACACGGGCTATGGGAGGAACTGGTGATTCTAAATTGTTAATAGGTGTGAATGGTTGTCCGTGTCTCCGTGTTAGGATGGATGGAATGAGTGCAGGTACAAATAACCCTGGTGAGTTCAAATCTTTGTGGACAAAACGTAACAGTCAAAAACAGTCAATTTTCTCATTACTAGGTGTGCAATAAAGCTCATGCTACATTCCTCTGATTACTCTACCTTTTTCTAAGCCCTCCCCTACAACCTTGCATTTAATGCCACATTGCTACGAACTCTGAGTAACTGTCTTGAGCAAAGTCTACAGAAATGCAGACTTGTGAAACTATGGATAATGTCTAGCAGAGAGCTCTTCATGCATTTCATAATGTCACAGTGGGATAGCCTAAGTCTCTGAGTCTGTAAATGTAGACATTGGGATTGAGCCAAGGGAGGAACGGGGCCCAGAAAAAGATAACAAATTATTATTTGAACTGTGAATCATGCAAAGCTACACTAATAGAGTCCAAGAATAAAAATATGGAGCTGGAGGTAGTAAAAGGTCCCATTTACAAATGTGAAAGTAGGGCATAATAGACTGAATTGGATCTGCTATACTACAAGTCTCTACTTCATCGGCCTTTATCTGCAATTTTAAACAAGAAAAAAAATCTCTGCCGGAAGTATGAAATTACTTCTAATCTAGCCACTGAAATCAGTTTCAGTCCATGCCATAATGGCACTTCATTTTGATTCAATGATTTTGGAGATAATCTAATCTAATTTGCTGTTCCATGCTTTGAATGCAGTATTAAGAAAACAGAAGATAATCTGCCAGGACAAGAATAGTTAAAAAAAAAGAAAAAAAAAAAGAAGCCAAATCAATTGGGTATGTATGACTCACTATCACTACCTTATCTATAGTCATAGTAAAAAAGACAGTATGATCCTTAAAATTCTGTTTTCCCATAAATAAACTAAAAATAAAAATAATCTGGTCTTTAGCAGGTCTTAAAATATGATACATAAAACCTCAAAGGGCCTACAAAACACGACGTACCACACTGTGTGACTATCTATTTAACAATCAAAAATCAGAAGCAGTGCGTGAGAAACTAAAGCCACACTTCTTCTTCCACACTGCTTCAACAGGAATTAAGAGAATAAGTAGCAGCCAGGTGCTGCTAATCAAGTTCACTCGATTCATTGATCATCAGCAAGCACGCGCCTCTAAAAAACAAAAGGTTTAGGCAGTTTGTTCATCAGGAACATTCACATGTGTGTTAACACAATGCCAAAGAGGAAAAACATCAGCAATTATTTTCAGCAGAGAAGCTGTTTCCAAATAGTCTGAGGTCTCTCATTCTGCAGTGAGAAATATTATTCACGATCAGAAAACATTCACGACAGCTGCCAATCTCAGCAGTGGCGGGCCATGCAATGCTCAGAGAAATGACAAAAAAACAAGAGCTACGTCTCAGCCTCAACAGGCCTTAATTAGATAGTTAAATTCTACAGTTCAAGACACACTGAACAAATGTGGCTTACTTGGAAGGGTTGTCAGGAGACATCCTCTTCTCTCTAAAAATAATATGGCAGCATACTTAGATTTGCAAAGATGCATCTGAGCAAACCACAAGACTTCTGGAACAATGTCCTTTGGACAGATGAGACCAAAGTAGACGTGTGTGGCTATAATGCACAAAACCAAATACAGCACATCAGCACAAACACCTCATACTAACTGTCAGCATGGTGGTGGAGGGGTGATGGTTTGGGTTTGTTTTGCAGCCACAGGATCTTGGCATGTTGAAGTCATTGAGTCTTTGTATACCAAAGATTTCTAAAGCAAAATGTGAGGCCATCTGTTTGACAACTGAAACTTGCCAAAATGATGTCATGCAACACGATAATAATCCCAAGTACAGCAGCAAATCTAAAACAGAATAACTAAAAAAGGAAATAGCGGAAATGCTATACCACATAAATTTACCATATAAATGCCTGCAAATCTCAATGAACTGGAGGAAGTTCCTCCACAGCAACATGAGAGACGAATAAAGTCATGCAGAAAACAAAACACTTTAAATTATGGCACCTAAAAGTTATAATGAATCACAGGGTGTGATTAGTTTTTCACACACCACTTTTTCTTTTGGGCTTACTTTTCTAAAAACAAGTAATAACATAGTGTAACATGTTCTGTGTTGTTGTTCATTTTTAGTTTGTTTTTGCATTATTTTAAGACTTGATACGGACTAAAGAATTTAGGTTGTACTTTGTTGTAACATGACCATATAATTTGACATAAGCAGTCCCTTTATAGTGTTACTTTTTTGTTAAATACTACTTCTTTTCTCACCATTCATACACCAACCTGTTCATGCCAGGAAGGTTACCCCAGAAGTAACGGGCACGGTGGGCAGCTGACACTTCCTTGGCATCGATCATCACTGGGTTACACTGAAAACAGAGACGAGGAAGAACAAGCACCAATCAGGAAGCAACAAAGGTAAAAAGCTTGTGATTGCATACAGAATAATACAAGTGTAATCACACAACAACAACAATTTTATTATATAGCACAATGTTAATATAACAGAAAAGAGTCAAAATTAAACTTCAAAATTGTCAGTTTCCTCAGTGGACAGTCATTTAAAAAAAAGAGAGTATTCTAACAGCTAATGAGGGCTTCACCTAACAGATAACCAGAAACACCATCTAGGAGTAGATTGCAGCGCATTAAAGATGGCATATTAAACTGTTGAATGAAGATCAAGACGTCAGAGCTCCGTTCTCATAATTTTTGCCTAAAGATAATGAATTATTGCCACAAGGGGGCATTCAAAGCCCAACAATACCCACTTCACCAACGGCACATCATACATCTACCGCCTACAGCAGGTAGAGATTATAAGTATCAGTAAAGAAATTAACCTCTAAAAAGCGAGATATGTCCCTCTTGTCACTGACGCCCATAGCAACCACATTTTCAAAGAGCCAGAAGAAAGGCCTGTCTTCCCCCTGCTTCGGCCGAGCCTCATGGAGCAGTCGGTAAAACTCAAAGAACAGGCGTCCGGTGCCCTCTGTGAGACAGAAAGAGGTATTAAACCAGGTGCTGAAGCAAAGCAAAAGACATAAACTCCTTATATTCTAGTGATTTATTTAGGCCAGTGACTTTATATATGAATGAATTTCCCAACTAATACATTAGCAAAGCAAAAAAGCAGTGGACTCATTTAAACTTACCATACAGACCCTTCCTTGCAGGATTGACTATTGAGAGGTCATTGCATGGGCTTCCACCTATAACTAGATCAAAAGGACCCCACTCGTTTATCTGTATAGAGAAAAGAATCAGAGTCAGGATTAGGGTTATGAACTGAACCAGCAATGTACTCCTAGTGAGTAGTAAATACTAATAAAACTAGCTATACAGATGCTAGAGTTTGAATGTTTTATAATGTCTTTATTGTCTTTTACTCTCCACTCTTGGCTTTTAATATGACAAGGTAAAGTGTCAAAGAAAAGCATGGTCTCACTGTCGGTCATTTGTACATCTGGTAAACAACCATACTGTTAAGCCTTAAAAATATCCACATTTTCTGTTTAGAAGAGTCTGCATTTAATTTCTGGTTTTCCACAATAGAAAATGATATCCAATGCTACTTAGTACAAGCGAGTAATGATATATTTGTAAGTTTGTAGCCATTTGCAAGTTTGGTGTCTCTTTTTAGTAACTTATTCTCACTCACATGTTTGCGCGTGATGTTCCGCACGTCTCCAACGTACATGATGCGACCCTCATGCCGGACGATACCCACAGTGATGGAGTCTTCACACACTTCAGAAGCTATGTAGCGACCCACTTGGATGCCAAGTTCTTTGAGCACCAGCAGTCCTGTGCAGGGTGTAGTTAAAGAATTTTTTTTTAAAAAGAAAAGAAGGAGACAGTCTAAAAAAATCTGTCCACTTAAATGATCTGATCTGAAGAACTGGAGCTATCCCTAATAAATAAATCCTATGATGACTAACACAAATATAGCTAATAGCTATATAGCTAGTATAGCTAGTTATATATGGCATGTGTAGTGACTGATACATGGCAATGTTCTGACTAATAAAGGAAGAAAGTAAATCCATCTAATTTTTTATAACACAAACTGGGGAAAATTTTCTAACCTGTGGCTATGCCATCAAATAGTGAAAGGACACGAATGGGCTTCCTCTTCTCCGCCATGACTGGGGCGTAAAGCTTTGGTGGATCCTGAAATTATTGGCAGAGGGGGCAACAGTGAGACACAAAGGAGACAGACTCCTCAGTCACATGGTGATTGAGATTTATGGCCTAGAGGTCAATTACTTACAAAATCTTGATCGTGATTATTTGCAAAGAAGTGCTGGAGACGGCTGGGCCAATCGCTACGACGCTCCAGCAGACCAAACACACCCTTCTGACCGCACATGTAGCAGTTCCATGGGTCTTCTTTGATGGCAGCGTGAGCGGCTCCTTGACCAACAAGAAGGTCCACGCACTCCACACAGAAGCACCTGCGCCAAGGACAAGGACATTTACTTCTAAAATGATAACTAACCCTACCTATTAAAAGCAGTCACAGTGTTAAGTACAGTAAGCGACTAAGTGACTAAATGTGGTAGACTGCATGTTTTCCATTAGAAGACCAAAATAAACTATTAACTGTTTAAAATGGTCTTGATCTGAGAATGAAAATGCAGGAAATGTAACGTGCAAGTAGGGTTGCCAACCGTCCCTTAAAAAACGGAATCGTCCCGTATTTAGAAACAAAAGTACACGTCCCGTATCGAGCTAATAAGGGACGCACTTTGTCCCGTAATACAGTGAGAATCAAAAGTAGTCTATAAATGTTAATGGAATTAACGCTTTGTTGGAAAACATAATTCCCAGCCCCTCTCCTGCTTTGTGACCAATGAGCTGACAGCACACTTATGACAATTCGAGTATGACAATTCAGATTACTGCTCATCTCATTGGTCGAGGAAAGGTCGCTTGCGGAGAAAATACCGGAAGACAACAGATGACCACAACAACAAGCATGGCCAACAGGGAAACAAATGCCAACACTGCAGTGCAAGTCTCGGACGACAGTACACCTAAAGCTGGGCAAACACTGTGCGATTTTTTCAGTCACGTTATTCAGCTCCTGCTCAAACTGCACGATTGACTCGCAGGGGTTAGAAGTTCATAGGTCACGATGCAGGGTCTCACACTATACGACCCGATACTCTGATGCGACCTGAGTGCTCACACTGTGCCTCCATAAAATGAAGGTTATAACAGAAAATCTGTCGCTCGCTCTCCCTCTCTCTGTCTTTCACTCACACAGACACACCACCACCATCAACTTTGCTAAATTGCTAATGAAAAACATTGATCAGGCAGCTGTGATTGAGCAGCAATGTAAATCCAACTATTTTCACAGTTGTTGTGGTCATGATAATTTTGTGAGGCCACATCGAAAAGGCTCGGATGAGCTTTCCAAAGTTCTACAAGTTGTGCCTCCATCGCTTGTGTCCAGATCACACGCTGCACAGCTGTGCTGCTCCACCTTTTTCACCGACGTTTACGTGTTTGCGCGCGAGCAGTGGTCGTGAGGTGTTAATCGTGTCTCGTTACCCCACGTATACTACACGATGCACGATGAAGGCCAAAATCGGGCCGATCGCCAAAACGGTCGCACGACTCAAAAATCGGCTCAAAATGGGCCAAAAATCGCACAGTGTAAGCCCAGCGTTAGAGCAGCAATGTTTGTTCGCTCAGAGAAAGAAAAAAAAAAAGGCTGCAAAAGTACAGGGAGGAATGGGAAAAGGAAAACACCTGGCTGGAAAAGTGCACGATAACACCTTTAAAGCGCACTGCACTGTGTGCCGGCGCACTTTTTCCATAGGCATGCTTCTAGTGGTGGGCACATGAAGAACAAGAGGGGCGTGAAAGCTCGGGGAACCCTTAACCAATTTCTTGTCCACCAGGCCACGGCAGAAGCAGATATGGTATGCAAACACTGGTTTGTTTTTTTTAAACCTTCTGGTTAAGGTTAATATGGGCATGTGCAGTGAATATCAGCGCTATGTGGCCAGAAGTGTGATAATATCATTTATTTTGTGTAATAAACTGCAAGGATAGATGATTACAACAAATAGATGACTAATACATAAAAGTAATACATAGATTAATAATGATGATGAGTTAAGATGCGTAATCATGGGAACAAGCAGGTTTACAAACAGAAGCAGCTGATTAGCATTAGAAAAGCTGAAATAATACCTCAACTGAAGCCAATTGTACTAAATGCACTATATGTGCACAGTTACAAGAATATTTTTCATTCTATTGCTTTCTATTAATTTATATAATTTTAAGTTAAGCAGGACAGAGTTCTTTTAAAGAAAGATTTACTTATATTCTCAAAAGTTAAGCATGACAGGCTTCTGTTTAAGAAAGAGACCTGTTTTACTGTGTTAATGTTGTCATTTTGAGCTAAAAATAAATGGCTAAATGATCATTTGTTTCCCATATGGTCATATCACAAAGAATATGCATCTGCTTAAATCAAATTCAAGTCAAATGGTTAAAAATTAATTTCACACACAAAAAAAAGAGCTACCACACTGGGAAGGGTGAAGACAACTGGGTTGCCCGGCCCTGGCCACGAGGTGTCCCTTATTTATTTTTCAGGGAGTTGGCAACCCTACGTGCAAGTGAAAAAACTTCTGCATCTTTGATGGGGTTTACCAAGGTTGTCTAAAAGGCCCCAAAGTTCATAGGATAACTATATTTGAATTCTTATACAGGTGTTTGTAAGTTTATATACAAGTTTATATGCTGTTCATTTAGCATTTAACCTTCTGTTAGTTTGAGCCAGCCCACCGTCTGGTGATGTCATATAGTTAGTAAGGTGGGCAGTTTTAGTGTCGGATGAGCAGTGTTGGTCAGGTGGGGGTGCACTGATTCCTGTGGGATATGATGTGTGCGTGAATGGTAAGTGATTATTAACCTGTGTTGCATTTTGCTTTATTTGTGTTGATACTGTGATATATTTACCATTTAGGAGCTAATGTAGTTCATAGTTGGAGCGGTATAGGCCACGCACGCAATGCGTGAGTTCACCCTCATTTCACATGCTAATTGATGTCAGTTACTTCATCCTGGTTTGGCTTTAGTTTGCCACATGTACGATCCTCAATATGTTTCTAACGTAATTCCTGTGTTATCAGAGCTTCCCTGTATGGTATATGTGGTGCTCGTGATTCTTTAATTTAAAATAAGGAGTTTATAGCGGATAATTTGTTCAGAGTACCGCTTAAATGCCGAGCGTAGTTCAACTGGAAGTACCATGTTCCTACTTCCCCTTCGCAATAAAAGCATTACGGCGGATTATAACGGAGAAGCCTTTATTTTCTACAGCTACCGGAAGTAGTTCCTCTGTACTGACGTTAACTTAACCTCGCAGTAATGCTATTTAGCTGGCATAGTGTAAGCAGTAGAAGTGTACTACATTGCTCTGCTCATTTAAAGGATAGATTTATGTAGAGATACATCTTTTTGTGTTTAGCATTACTGCCTTACACTACTGTGCTCTTTTCTTTATGTATGGTTATGTTAACTATATTGTATTATGCATATATCTGGATATGTCACTTATCTCTTCACCTTATTTATCACTTATTTGTATTATGTACTTCTTTAGTAGAAAACCACACACACACACACACACACACACACACACACACACACACACACACACACACACACACACACACACACGATTACAGCCACAGGAATTGAGCTGTGAAGGAAATAAACTTCCTCAAACCAAACCTTAAGCTTTTTTTTCCATGCTCTGGGAGAATTGGTGAAGTGGTGTTCTGGCTGACACACCAGGGTGACCGTAGTGCTAAGGAGTGAATCAGTGCCATAACCGTGTCTATCCCTGATACCTCCACTACACAGGTTATTTGCATTTTTAGGAAAAATCGTTTAAAAAAAAACCCTCAACAAATAAGTCTGTTAAGTCTTTCGTTTGTGCCAGTAGGACTGTAAGGAGAAATGTTTGGTCTAGCAGTAATGGTTTAACTAGAAGAGGAACAGGAAGTTGTGACTGAAAGAGCCCCACACACACAGAAGACAGAGTGGTACAATGCCTCTGTTGAAAATTTGATTGCCAGGGTAATTATTAGCCAACAGCAAAGCCAGATGCATCTGGCATAGTTTACTACCAGATTAGAAAGGAATACAGAGGATGGTCCATAAAAGATGAAATATCCAGTGAGCAGCAGTTCTCTGGGTAAAGATGCCTTGTTGATATCAGAGGTCAAAGGAGAACAGCCAGACTGCTTCACACTAATAGGAAACCAACTGTTACTCATATAACCACTTGTTACAACCAAGGTATGCCGAAGAGCATCTTTCAACATGCGACACTTGAAACCTTGAAGGTTAATGGGCTGGAGTGGTAGAAGACCACATCGCGTGCCACTTCTGTCAGCTAAGAACAGGAAAGTGACGCTCACCAAAATGGGAAACTAGATGACTGGAGAACTGTTGCCTGGTCTGATGAGTCTCAATTTCTTCTGCTACGTTCAGATGGTAAGGTCAGAATTTGGTCTTAACACTATAGCCAGTTTGATTACTCTTGCTGACCTCATCCACCCCCTTTATGATCACAGTGTACCCATCTTTTGATGTACCTTGATATAAAGCACAAATAATCTCAAAATTGCATCTTCAGCATCTTCACTGTATTCACATGGCCTCCAAAGTCACCAGCTATCAGTGTGTGTTTTATGACAGACAAATGTTGCCCTGGAGTCACCTGCTGTAATAAGAACAACCACAAAGGTGGTTTGAATACTTCATCAAGTAGGCAAGATACAAATCCAAATATTTACAGGCTGAGATCAAAAAGAAAATCAACCAATGAGTACCAAGGACTCGTATGAGGGGGTTTGCTGACCGTAATGATCGTAGGAGAACATCTGTGTCCTTCAAATAAAATTATACAATATGAACATGACCGACATGTCTCTCTTCTCTAAATCAGTTTATCAGTCATAGGCAGAGATGGGCAGTAACGCGTTACTTGTAATGTGTTACTGTAATCTGATTACTTTTTTCAGGTAACGAGTAAAGTAAGGGATTACTATTGCGAAAACGGTAATTAGATTACCGTTACTTTCCCGTAGGAACGCTGCGTTACTAAAACCGTGATTTTTTTGCCAGAATGTCTCATGACAGTGACGTAAGCAAGTGCGACGTTCGTGACAACAGCTGTGTGCAGATCAACAATGGATCATATATCGAATGCAGGAGAGAGTATGAGCGTGCAGCGTTTAAAGCGTGGAAGTACTGACCTTATTTTGAGTTTAATTCCATAAAAAGTGACAAAAACATTAGCGTCCGTTGTGCCTGGGAAGAAAACTTCTCTTTATAGCGAAAAAAGCCCCTAAACTTCCAAGCAAGCACCAAGTACGCTGAGAAACTCGCGGATTCTTCAACTGACCGCCGCGGCACACCTGCACCAGGGTAAACCTCCGCCTACGCTACTCCTGCTTTACAGGTGAAAATAGAGCAACAGGACCGCTAGTCTTTGATGTTATTTATTTTCTGCTGTGTTTTACTTGCATCTATTTGAAAGACTGAGTGTAAACACACAAAAAAAATATTTTATGTGCTGGAATGTGCAGAAAATAAGTTTAAATGTTAAGCAAATTTCTTCCAGTCAGAGACTGTTGCATATAATTAAAATTTTGCTTGATGCATAAAGTTAAAAGATTAAAACTGATAAAACAAGTTAAAAACAAGAGACTTTTCCATTTGATTACATTTTGTATGATGGATTATGCAGAAAAAGTAGAAATGGGCTGAAAGATCTATCACTTTATCACCTATTCAGGTTGTAAATCGTGTTTTTAAAAAGTAACTAAGTAACTAAGTAATTAATTACTTTTGAAAAAGTAATCAGTAAAGTAACGGGATTACTTTTTGGGGGAAGTAATCGGTAATTAGTTACTGATTACTTTTTTCAAGTAACTTGACCAACACTGGTCATAGGTCAAGCACAGTTTCATTATCACTCTTTGTTTTGTATTTAAAAGGTGTAGATAAAAAGGTTTTTAATGGGGTTTGTGGGTTTTGAGAAGCAGCAAGTTATCGTTAACACTGTCATCCAAATGTCAAACGCCACCATCCAAAAATAGCATTGTTTGTGATCAGTCCAGCATGCCTCTGACAAAGCTCAATCTGTTCTCAATGGTATTTTTCTAGACTTCAATCTAACTGTGTGAGAACACCAGTCTGTTTCTTTATGTTTAACAATGCTCTATTCAACAGAAATACAGTGCAACCACACTTTATAAAATATTTGCTATCAGCAAGTTCTCCACTGGGCTGCCACGATGTTGCCTTACATCACTGCTACGAGATTAGTGACCCATCACAAAGCCTTTATTGTGCATCCAATATGAGCAGTGAACGCACAATCCTGCTATCTGTGCTGGAAAAACAACTGTAAATTTAGAGGCAAGTACTGTCCTATTCAAAAATGAAAAATATTGCTGTTATTTGCTACACAGCTTCACAATGTTCTTTATTAAGCAATAATTTTATGAGTATTTTTTATGACAAAGAGATTTGAGAACAAGTCAATTGGCTGATTATCCTGTAATAAAGGTGTGAAGAAAGCATATGAGAATTTTGCAAAGATTGCAAGTTTTTTTTAAAGACCCTTTCATACTCTACTAACAGTAGATTTAGGTTATGGAAGGTCAGTTTATTTTTAGTTTCTTGTTCTTAGCTCACAGGAGTGCCACTTGGTGTGGTCTTCTGCTGCTGTAGGCTTCTAATGCTTCAAGGTTTGACGTGTTGCAAATTTAGAGATGCTCTTCTACATACTTCGGTTGTAATGAGCAGTTATTTCAGTTACTGTTGCCTTTCTGTCAACTTTGCACCAAGAAAATCCCTCATAGCTATGGTTTTAAAAATCCAACTGTTGTCTTGACCACTTAGCATATCAAAACTATAAAAAAGGCTGTGCTCAGGTCAGGTAATGTGTAGCTGTATATGTAGACTAAATCTAGTTCTACCAGACTCCATGCACATCCATGTAATTGCAACACAGGCTCTCATGGTAGAAACCTTACCGACAACAATTGTTGTTCCCACACATGAGCACCTCTCGTCCCCCGCAGCAGATAGTGCAGTATGACTGGTAGCCGTCGTCGTCGTATTGATAAGCACATTCTAGGAAGCAGTTCTGCAAAAAATATCCAAAATATACTCTAAGACACGGGGTCACATCAGTTGCTGCTTAAAATATGTGTTGTTTATTAGGAGCTTTGAAATTTGCTGTGACTTTTAATAACACCCTAGTTGAGTCCAAGTCTAAGCCTTTATCGCAGCTTACCTTGCAACTCTGACACATTCCTCCAGCAAAAAGAGGGTGCTCAAGGCTAACATTCAGACTTCCACAGGAGATACAGATGTCTGCAGTAAGAGAAACACCGTGTTAGTATTTAACAGGCAGAGCTCTGAGAGGAGTGAGCACCCAGAACTCACACCTCTGTGAAACAATTTGAATATCTATGAGATACAGTTGTGGTCAGAAGTTTCCATACGCTCATCATGGGACACGAAGGGTAATTTGTACTTTTAATGATTTCCTGTTATTTTTCCAGAGTGGGATGATTGTACAGCATACATCTTTGCACTAGTTTTAATTTATTTTGGATTTTCTCTTATCTAAACATGGTCAGAAGTATAAATCTTTGAATAACTGGTGCTGAAGGTTCTGCAATGTCTTTTAACTTGACAAGGCCTGTTAGCTTCTCATTAGTGATCATGACTGGTAGTTTCTCTTTGCCAGCATTACAGAGGATAGGCAACAACACCAAGAAGCATGCTTAGAGTAGTAAGGGTGAGTGTTTCAACCTAGAAACACTTCGCTATCCAGCTGTCAGGTAATTGTCAAGCATGGTGGTAGCATCACCCAATCCTTTAACTTCACCTCAAATCAACAGCTGGTTGAAACTTTGATATAATTGGATGTCCCAGCTGGGCAACGATCCCATATACACATCAAAACTGATTTTAAAATGAATAAAGCAGGCTAAAATTAAGCTTCTGGAATGGCCTTCCCAAGGCTTCAACCTGAACCTTATTGAAAATGTGTGTACTATGTACCAGAAAACCAACAAATTTAAATTAATTCTGTCAATACCACCTAGAAGACCAGTCAGATATACAGCCATAATTATTCCAGAAGCTTGCTGATGGCTCAGAAGGGTTGAGCTGCAACTTGCTAAGAGAGACTGAATGAAATGTATGTTTGAGCCCCAAATTATTATTCATGACCATAAGTGTGTGTAAACATTGACCACAACTGTAGGTCTAGATCTAGTTAGTTTAGCTATCAGGTTATGAGAAAACAAACAAAGCTGCTAATAAGGTAGATGAAATTACAGAAAACCCATTTCCTCCTTTTTACTCATTGTTATTTTGTGAACACAGATGCATGCATATAATCGGCTTTGCCCGTCAACAACAGGTACAAATAAGAGGTGTGTCGGTGCCTCCTGAGAGGCCCTTCGGTGTTGCTACAAGCAAGAGCACACAGAGAACATTTCACTTACCCTCTAAGCTGCGGCACTTTTGTCTCACTTCATAAACAAGTCGCTCTGACACAGAGAAATGAAGAATCTGTGTTAGTTCCTTCATTTTTTTTTAGAAGTAAATTCAAAAAAATATAGGAAAAAATAAATAAAACTAAAATTTAAGATGGTATCACGCAAATAAAACTTCTTCGCCAAACATGTCAGAAACCACTTAAAGTATCAGTCATCATGATAATCCCTGACAGCACAAATGCTTTCATGATATATAAAGAAATAATGTAACAAACAGATCATTTGATGGGTCAGTCAAAATACACATTTGGTTATGTTATTGTTGGAGTTTCCTCTGTTTTCCTTGTATTACTATGGGATCTTTATTTTACATTATAAAGCACCTTAAGGCAACTGTTGTTGTGATTTGACACTACATAAATAAAACTGAATTGAATTACACTTCTTTTCTTCTTTTGTCATTTGGAAGAGACGGAGGATGAGTAATACTTGTAATAAAGACAGGGCACTGTCTTTCTAGATAGCATCTATTTATTGTCTTTAGAGCAACCTGAATCTTTTTGCCTTCTCACGTCACTTGCTAATGGATCTCTTGTCCATACCTTACCTCCCAGACCACTATAGTGATGTAAAACACCGCCGCAACCTCCCCAAGGAGCTGGACACAGAGTTCATGACTCCAATATAACCCAATAAATGAGGCACGTTACCTCGTGTTCTCTCATCAATGATGTCCTTGACCTTAGGTTTCTCTGCTGTGCTTTTGCGAGGCTTTTTGGCTGGAGGAGGTGTATAGGCTGCTGCTTCTGGCTCTACCCATATTTCAGGATAAACTTCTTTGTATGGGTTACGCTCCTCTGGGGTGCACAACAGAAGCAAAAAATTAATATTGCACCAAATGTTACGGATGTTTTTAATTACCAAGTGTATAGAATACATCTGCTATGCCATTATATATAGCAATTTTTAACTCTTCCAGATGGGTCATAAATAGGGTTAAAATAGTGATGTCATCTTACCTTCTGGTGGCTCCAAGCCTTTGGGTCCAGTGGGCTGAAATCCTGTCATAGCCCACTCAATCATCTGCTTGTTTAACATTTCCACGGATTTTGAGGTCTCTGTCTCATCACTGTCAGGGCAGGCCATGAAGGCCTTTCCTGCCCGGCTGCTAGCCACCTACAAACACATTCAAAACGTTTTTCACCAAAAATGTATTCTTATTCTATGATATTTACAGTAAAGATCCTTTAGTCCCATTCAGTTTAATACTATGCCTAAAATGGGTGGATAATTTGAGAGGGCTCTGCCTGCGGGGCGTCTTGGATAATTTTGCTCTTGAATTTCTCATTGAGAGTACTTATTTTGAAATTACTTCTTCGTTTTTTTTGCATTTGGCTCTCCAAATTATGGTAATTGCAGAAACGTTTCTGCAATTTTCATAAAGCTTCTTAAACACCCTCTTCCTGAGATGCTCAAAAAGACTGGGGAACATGGAATAAAGTTACTTCTTATTCTATATCTGCAAAAAGACACAAAGACACAAACAAGATGTGCCATGTTAATATTCGTGGCCTTTCTAAAGAACCATTGCAGCTGCTTCAACCCTACTTCAAGTCTTTATGCTATGCCAAGCTAAGTGTCAGTAGGCTTTGGTTTAATGCCACAGCAGATATTGAAGTCTTTACATGAAAGATTGAAAACATGTAAAAAATATGAATGTCAGATACATTCGCTTTGTAAGTTTAAAGGTTTAACTACAACGAAAGCTGTGCCCTAAAATCTTCTCCCATGCTCACCTGTAAGACTTCGTAGATGGCTTTCCTGTACATGGGCTGCTTGTTGTAAGTTGGTTGGTGAAAGGCATTGTTAAAGGAACTTAAAGGCAATAGTTTCTCTACACAAACCTGTGAAAATACACATAAAAATAAACGATTGTTTACACCGCATGTTTAAAGGAATCGTGTTGAGGTAAAAAAAACTTTCCGGACATTGAGTTTTCTGTTTATATTCTAAAGGATCATCTGGCTGAGTAAATAAAACCAATAAGCTCATTATAAAGTCTGTGGCTGTCACTATAAACAGACGTCTGTTTTGCTTGAAGAAGAAAAAAAAAAAGACCTAACAGCAATATTAATGTTGGCTCTAAAGACTCACCACTGAGAATTTTCCATCTCCAAACCACATGACCCATCTGGTTCCCTCAGCAGCTCTGCTACGTCCCGTCATCCACCAGGATACGATGCGGCCTGGCCACCAAGAGAATCCTCGGAGCTTCCCCCAAACCAGCTCGCCGATGCCAAAACCACGACCGTCCTGCAGCCAAAAGAAAAGACAAATCATCCCCTCTGCTATGACTTGTGGGCAGAGTTGTGAAACCTTTTTTCAACAGCCTGTCTAGGGATATTTTTTACTTTTTGGATGGTTAGATCGCTTAGATAAAAAAGTTTATATGAAAATGGTGACCGTAGCAACATCACAAATCACCTTTTTTTTCTGAGAAAGCTAAACTCACTTTCCCATAAAATTAACAATGCTAGGGATTTTTATGTGGGAGAAAACTATGAAAAAAGTACAGCTTATGAAAATAGGTTGAATAATTGCCGAATTAAGTAATTGATTTACACATATCTACTCCAAATAACCGTTAAATTAGTGCATATTTAAAAACCTGTCATTTATTTGAATGCTTCGTTTGCCCTTTAAAGTTTGCAGATGTCACAATCAGAATTCTTAACAATCCCAGAAGAAATTATGTAAATATCTGAAATGAATACATTCCCAGAACGTGACCGGCTACCTTGCATGATAAAGATGAACCCTCACCGTCAACTGGATCCTTTATCCAGTACAGACTAGCTTACAACCAGACACGAGTCAGTGGGAAACCCAAAATGATCTTACCTCATACTCAGACTCAGTGTCTGGAGTCTTGGGGGATGTCTTGTCTTCTCCTTCGATGGCGACAGGCTCTGGGGTCGTGGCCACAGTGGGGGAAGCTGGGTCAGTAGGCTGTTGCTGCTGTTGCTGCTGCTGAGGTGGCTGCTGATGTTGCAGTTGTTGCTGTTGCTGTGGCAGCACCAGCGGTGATTGCTGTTGATACTGAGGCTGTGACTGAGACTTAGTGTGTGGCTGCAGCTGCAGCTGCAGCTGCTGCTGCGGCTGCTGCTTTGAAGGCTGTGGGTGTTTGATTATTGAGACCTCTTCATTCCGGGTCTCTGTTTCATTATCCTCGTGATCCTTCATCGCGTTCATTGCTGACATTTGTTTGGCCTTTTTCTCTGCCTGAAACAAAGCCAAGTGATAACAGAGATGAGGACATGATGCGTGCAGTCACTGAGTTTAAGTAAGTTTAAGCTAGATATCAAGATATCAGGAATTTACACTATTAGAGGATTTAAAAAAATATAATTTACAAAAAATATGTATAAATGTGACCAAATCAGACATAGCTGTTTGTATATTAATACAAACAGCTGAAGAATAACTGTGAAAAAAGAAGAAAAAGAAGCCACTTGTGATGAAGCTAACCAGTAAGAGCACAAAGCTGCACTTTCTGGATTGGCCATTTGAGGCTGGCTCCAACAGCAACTCAATAACCATACCCTCCCATGTTAAAACATGGTTTTGGTATTTATAGAAAAATTACTGCCCTCACACCAGCTGTGCAGGATCTGATTTGTTAACACCTCCGTTTTAAATATTATTAAGCCTTAAAATTACAGGTGGACGGAGCTGTAACAGCTAGCTATGTTCCAGACTTCATCTGCATCTCTCATTTTGTGTCTTTTCATGCAACTGTGTAGGGGTGGGCGGTATAAACGGTATATGGTAGAAACGATATAAATTTGGCCAGCAGTAGATTTTTACTATACCGCTCTACCGCAATAGCACATGTTGATGGTGTCATTATCAAGCTGCGCCTGGTTGCAGCGGCTGCAAACAACATCATCTAACATTGGGTAGGATGTTTTTTCGGGTAGGATGGATTCCCAGAACACCGGGCGACAGTAATAGCAAAGAGACAAAGCACTTCTGGAATATGAGGAAAGTCAAAAACTGCGCTTCCTCCACTTCCCTACCATTGATTCATTAATGCCGAATTCCCTCGCAGCTGCTCTATTCCCATGTTGTTGCTGTATATTAATGACTAACCTCGTATTGTGGATGGATTATCTTAGTTGTTCTCCTGACTGAAGTTTGGTCCGTTTATAGCATCCTGCTATGCAATTGCATTTGTCCCTAACCAGCAGAACCCTCACGTTAACTTTTATCGAGTGGAAAAAAGTTAACGTTCATCCTTCAGCTTCACTGTGCTAATGTTATGCTAACATAGCTGTTTTGCTAGCAATCACGTAGGACATTATTATATACCAGCTAGTCCAACTTCAGTAACCCTACAAACGTCACTGCTTAGTTTTCTGTCCTCATTTATGTTGGAAGTGATAGCAGAGCTGTACGTTTGAATTTCTTCAGATATCTCTCAGTCAGAACATGGCATGTCATGTTTAGGTGGAAACCAGCGAGCTAACTTTCTGCTAACTTCTAACTCCGTTGAATTTAATAAATTCTGTTTTCATGGATGCCTGGATGTTAAACTTAATTGTTACAACTGGTAAAGCAGCAACGCTGATCATTTTATTAAAGATGAAATAATTTAGACAGTTTTTAACTGTCAGTAATGCCGCAGTGTTCCTTTGACTTTGGGACCTGAAGCAGATGGAGTTTTGGACCCAGATTACCAGGCTCCTGACTACGGTAGCCGTAATGCTCCGAGGCGGTGTGGCTTCATAGCTTACCAAAGTCGTACTAAAGCATTTTTGACAGATTTTTGAGCGCCGTGTACCACATAAAATCTGTTTGAGGTCAGTAAGCACAACCAGAATTCATACATAAGGCACACTGTCGATTTTTGAGAAAATTAAAGGATTTTAAGTGTGCCTTATACTTTGTAAAATACGTTATACAGAAGAAAAGAATATATTGCAATATATATCGTTACCGCACATGCTTCAAATTATACCATGATATGGATTTTAGGCCATATCTCCCAGCCCTACAACTGTGTGACAAATACTGACTTGCTGTGCAAATAATTGTACCTTTTCAAAAATTCTGAGCACCAGTTTTGGTGAGTGATACTTTGTTTATATGTTACTTGGCGCTAATTAGCAGCTGTCTTTTTCAGCATGGTAGCACTAGCTAATAACTTAACTAATACCCCACCAACTTGTCAAGATATGTAATGAAGCACAGGAAACCCAGGTACTTGCAAAAAAAAAAAAAAAAATCAGCCAAGCAATGATGAAACATCAAGATTTCAAATATTTGCTGTCTTAACTTCATTTACTACAATATTTCTCAAAACGCTGTGAAAAATCTAGCTTATTTGAACCAAATCCTCATATAACATACCTCTTGGCTATCAGAGCAGAAACCCCCACGCTTTGCAGCTAAACATGGGTGTGCGACCCTTTAGCCTGATAACACTGTGTGGTTTGTGTTTGATGGACAACCTACTGAAGTGTTAAACTGAAGCTTAATCATTTACCAACGTCCTTTATGTGAGTATTTATCAATTTGCAACATTCTTAAACCACAAAAATAGGCACAGTTTGACATTTTCAAGTTAAAAAATTAATTGAAAATAAACAAAGGTAGATAAATGATGTGTAACCTGTGCCTCACTTCTAGGCCGAGCTACTGTAATTCGTTATAATCAGGTTGCTTTAAAAACTCCTTGAAGAGCCTTCAGTTGATCCTGAACACTGCAAGGGATGGATCAGGTGACACTGAACCCTTCTTTAGTAATGCTGCAACAGGCTTAGGCTGCTAGGGGGGGCTTCCTGTTGCTCATTCAGTCTGTTTTCAGTACCTCTGTTAATACATCACTAAATCACATTTAATCTTTATTAATTATTAAATATCTCTCCCATCATGAATCTTTTGTCCTGTCTTCCTCCTGTCATGCCCAACCGGTCACAGCAGATGGCTGCCCCTTCCTGACCCTGCTTGTGGTAAAGGTTTCCTCATGTTAGAAGAGTGTATTTCCTTCCTACTGTCACAAAGTGCTTGCTTATAGGGGGTGGTGTGATGTTTCTTTTTGTTTTTTGTTGGTTTTTTTTTTGTTTTTTTTGGGGGGGGGGGGGGGGGTCTTACTAACCTCAAGGAAATATAAACGCAATATATCAAAGAAGTAAAAAAAAAAAAAAAAAAAAAAAAAAGTAAAACTGCCAAAATGTCTGTGAAGGTTCTCAGTCATCCAGGTCATCGTAGTCAAAGGAGCTTGCAAAGAAAAGCGTCTGGACTTCTTTAAGTTGCTTGAAGACGTTTCACCTCTCATCCGAGAAGCAGTAAAACTGCCAACAACTTCTATGGACACAGTTTTTTACTCACAAGGGTAACAATTTGTTACGCAGCCCAGTCTTCCATAAATCTGGTCATGCATGAAATGCTTCCCTCAGATATAGATATAGCTGTACAGAGGCTGACGGATTTGAAGCTATTTAGCTATAGAACATAAGAGGCACGCCTCATTTCTGCTGTGTAAATGCAGAATGGTAGCCTTTGCAAACGCGTCTTTATCTCTGCGTGTGAGACCTATTCATCAGCAGCACTGAATACAATAACTCTATAGTGTACAGACCTGCAGTGTATCGTTCACTTGGTTTGTGGTACCTGACACTGAACCGCTAGGTCGATCAGAGAGGACGAGACACAGCCGGGACTTAAGCCTCTCACAGCAAATCCCCAACAGCTGCACTCATTCTGATGTCTCTCTCTCTCTCTCTCTCTCTCTCTCTCTCTCTCTCTCAAACACACACCCAGTAGGGCTGTACTGCGAACACGTGCTAACTTTCTTCTTCCTTTCTTTCTTTTCCTTTGTCACACACAGAATATATGCAGTACCATATGTAAACACGTGCTGGTCATACTATAGGCTCCACGTGAGAGCAGTGCTGCACAGCTGTGCTTACTTTTGCTCAAGTGTTTCTCAGGTTCTCATATCTCACTCAGAGGCTCTGTGGGAAGAGGAGGAAAAAAAGTCAAACAGCAGAGAGGCTGAGAGAGAGTATAGCACAACGCTCCGTCCTCTCCCCCAGTGTGACTAGTAAACAATAGTGCCTTTAAGGGGAGGTAGTGCCGAGCATGGGGAGGGGTGTCGGCGCAGAAGAGTAGAAACATGTGCTCTTCAATCAAGAGGCTCTGCTGTGGTTTATAAATATCTGTACTGTAGTGCGGGATGGATGGTTCAAAGCCCTCGGCCATATGTGTTAGGCCTCTTGGCTCCAGTACAAGAACACTGAAGTTAGTGTTCGAGAGCCCTGCGTGAATGTGCGGTTCCAGTTGGTAAAATACAAAAACTACCAAATGCCAGTTAAGCTGACATAGTTTGTGGTGGAATAATCCGTGTTGTTATGGGCAAGTGAGGAGGGCAGTCACTGGTGTAGCTGTGACGAAATGAGCTGACTTAAGACTAACTGGAAGGTTAGTTAGTCTTGGTTTAATGAATTAAACTGGCACAGTGAGTTTCTTCATATTTGTTGACTGGTAATTGCAGGTATACAGAGTTATCTGTAAAAGCCAATGAAGCACCTTTTTCCTGCATTCGTTTTTGTGTTTTTAGGACTCGGCTGTCTCCATGACTCCTTCTCCTCGGAGCCAATGAGAAAGTGACGCTGAAAATGCCAGTGGGGGGAGGAGAGAAAGTACAGTGGCTATAAGAACCAGATATTTGTCTTGCCCCCTTTTGGGGGCCTCACAGTGTGTGTGCAGCTCCACCAGCAAGACAGGCCCTCAGAGTCTAAAGGGGAAAATACGAAAGGAGGTAGCAGAGACACAATGCGGTCTTTATCACTTACACACGCCTGCCCGTCACTGACAGCTTAGAAATACCAGATACCAGAAATACCATATATCCGCTGTCACGCCGTGCTGAACAACAATACCAAAAATGACAGCAGACATACTGTAGTTGTAAAAACACTGCAAAATAAATGTGCTGAAAACAACTACACAATCCCCCTTCCCCCACCCTCCAAAAAACTATGTTAAATGTTCTAAAGTATCATGCAAGACTAAGCTTCCAGTGATCGTGGACTTTGTTATGAGCAGAGAGAAAACAGAAGCTCTGCAGGCCCCTGGCAGACTGTGGAGACATGTTGGGCGCACAATAAGGGATAATCAGACTTAGAGGCTGTGCTGCATGATACCCTGAGGGCTCAAGGGGTGACAGAGTGCACTGCAACGGAGGAAGAAAAAAAAGAGAAGTGATATTGGTCTCTGGGGTGTGCAGATGATACTTTACTATCAAATCTGGCAGCACTTGTTAACAAAAAGGTCACTTTTACTGCATAGCTGCAGTCAGCAACTGTCTATTATATGGTTATTAACTTTACAAGTTATAGACGTCTCAGTATTTACGGGTCAAAGATTTAAAAGTGCAGTTGCTGAGATGAAACAACACTGTGCATGTTAAAAATAATATGATCCAGCTACAAAGAGAAAATCAAATCTGATTACAGAGAGAAGCGTGTTAAAACTTCAAGAAAAAATGCCATTTAGTCAAAACAATCAGGTATCCTAAACATTAGACGAAATGCACTGTCACAAAAATTACACTGAGCCTTTGAAACAACACAAAAGAGTGTGACCTTTGAATGCAGTAGTCTGTCATGCGCAACAGGCAGGGGAGGCACAGCGGGGACTCATTTGTGTGACTGTGTGATGGATAATGCAGTGAGATGTCTTTTCAGTGCAAAGACCTAAGCTTATCTGCTGAGCAGAACTGCAGCAAAATAATAAAAACTAAAGCCACAACAGGTGTAGTTAACTCCAAATGGAGAATAATCTGATCCTAAGCTTTGAAAAAGCTTTTAGCGTGGAAATACTTTGCAAAAATGCACAAATGTCAGGTTCAGCGGCTACTGCTTTCATTAGGCTGTTTTTAGCACTGATCCCTACAACATGAGTGTCCTCGGAAGAGGGGGTGCGGGGGGTCACATCGCCCAGAAAATACGTTTTAAAAAAGGCCATCTGTTTCTCATTGTATTACATCCCTTTAAGAGATAATTAGGAATTTTACAGAGCTACCCATGAATACATAAATCAACTTCTCCATTAATCCACAACTAGAGTTGTTAACAAAAAAAGCCACTTAAAATATTTCTAAGGGATTGAGTTTTTACAGTAATCTATGTTAGGAGTCAAACAGAACAAAGTGCACAAAGATAGGAAGAAAAGGGCTTCACTTCACACTTTTTCTAGGTGCATGTTATGTAAGGTGAAGGATACCGGCACTGAGGAAATAAAAAACAAACATTTTTTTCAAAAGTTAAATATACTTCACCTCTGAAAACAATGCTATTCTAACATTTCTAGCTGCTGCTCTGAAGCAGGAAATAGTTTGAGCAAGTATTCAACCCAGGGGAAAAAGTTTTTTTCATGCCAATCAACTTTTTCCCAAACACGGCTAAAGCTCCCTGCTCCCTCTTCCTTTTTAAAGAGACGTTTCCCTTTAAGCCGTGCAGAGCAGATGGTCCACAACAATTCTCGTGGAAATACCTGAAGTCAGCATATTCGCCTCGCTGTAAGCAGGCTAATCAGACATGCACACTATCCCCCTGTGTTATCAAACAAACAATGCAGTGCACATACCCATACACGCCAGCGTGCAACCCTCATAATCCAGTGTGGGGCTGAAGTTTTTTTTCCACCCCCACTCTTGGCGTAGGAGAGATCGCTTAAAAAAAGAAAGCATGAACATTTCTTTGTCTGGGAATTCAGGGTCAGGTGATTGCCGACAGGAACGCTGGTTGGCTAGAGAGGACTTGCAAAGTTTTGGCAAGGAGCCAAGAGGCTCTCTTGCAAGCAGGGTTGGAAATTTGCTGCAAACCTCATCTTCACCCTCATATCCATAGCACAGAGTTCATTTCCATAGCTGGGGGAGGGGTCCTTGGAAGAATGGAGCAGGGAAAAGGAGAGGGAGAGACCGAGAAGTCCACTGTAACACAGGGCAAATGAAACAAACAGGGATCCTGGAGAAAGTGCAAGACAGCCTTTCAACAACATATGGCCCCTGTTGCAGCAGAATGCAACAGCAAAGATCTTTGTAGCAAGAGCAGAACCAAAATTACGGGATATGAATCATATCAAGAAAGGGCTTTTATGTCAAAACAAATCACCCTTTTATGCAAATGAGTTCAAAGCTTGCAAAAAGCCAGATAAGAAAAGGATGGGGAAGGGGGGGGGAGCAGGTACATTCAAAATTTGCATCTTGCAAATCCCCATAAATCCCTGTCTTGTACAGCTACTTCTTCAAGAGTATCCACCTCTGTTTGGAAAATGTGAACTACCCACTTTGTATTTTATGACATTTCACTCGTAGGACTAATTTGGCAATATTTTCTCTCTGGAGACACTTTTACGGTCCCGAGGAGAGCAGAGGGAGAAGCGAGCAGCAGAAGAAATGGAAGACTCCCCATTATGTAACAGATGAAGGTAGGTGCCATCACATTACTATGAGGATTAAGTAAGCAATGTGGAGAATTTTACAATGATGAAGGATGATCTATCATCATTCACAGATGATAAATGTTCTAAAAAGAAAAATCAAGGATAAATATTTGCCAGAAGATAAAAGAGCAAGCTGTGTGATTGTTCTGAGTGTAGTTAATGGATATAAAATATTGTTTGAAGTGTGTTAACAGGTAGCACAGAGGTCTTCATAAAACCTGCGTAAAAATCCCCTCCTTTATTTGGAAGTGGCCACTGGTTCTGGCAAAAATAAGAAAAAAAGGAAGGCCAACTGTACCACAATGCAACATCATCCAACAGTAAAATTAGACAAGTGGAAATTCCTGGTTTGCAAATGCTGTTTGATTCAGCAAGAGTACTATCAGGGACCATAAAAACAGATCATATTTCTCCTATTTCAGCTTCTCTTTATTGGCTTCCTTCTAAATCCAGGAATGACTTTGAAATCCTTATTCTGACAAAGTCCTGAATCATTGGCCTCCAACATATTTTTTTGTATTAGAGCAGTTCACTCTCAGAGTGTAGACTAAAAGTAGAATGGGAGGCAGACCCTTCAGCTTTCAGGCACTTCACCTGTGGAACCTCCCAGTTTGCATTTGGTAAACAAGCATGCTCTCTAACTATCATATTTGATAAAGCTTAGAGTTAGCGCTGTACTCGGTGACCCTGGACCTTCCCTTAATCTCCTAGAGACTGAATGGCGACCGCCTGGTCAGAAAAAATATATATGTAATTAATCAAAAAGATGATGACATGCAAAAAAATTTCTTACAACTGCTTTGGTTGCTAGTATTTCGCTGCAGTCGCCCATACAGAAGAGGTCAGCTTGTCTAAAAGCACTCCAACTACATGCTAAACCATAGGGAGTCTGTGAAGAGTGGAATGCAAACAATAAAAAGGAAACCATTTATTTTCACAGTAAAAGTTGCATCTTTTGAAGTGTGTTGGTTTCAGCAAAAAGGGACAACTTTTACTTGAATAGCAAAAGTTCTACTTTTGCACTTTGCAAAAGTAGAACCTTTTCAAGTTTTGCAACCACATGTTTGCAAATCCATGCAACCACAGCCACAGAAATCTGCTGCTGAACAAACCAATTAGGTTTTTGATGCAGCACCTTCTTTGCATCCAATCTCACCCAGTAGCAGCCAGCAACCTCGAGGAACCACTCAGCAACCTGTCAGGGCATACACATTTTTCTCTACCGACTGGAGATTGGCAGGGGGTTGCCAACCTGTCTGAAGACCTGTGCGACTGAGGCCTTAGTTATGCTGCTACCAACTGAAGCTGCTGGGGGACTTCCCATGATGCACTGAGTGCTTCTTTTCGACTCATGATGCATTTACATGCCACTATAAAATCTACTTTCGGCAGCCCCATTATTCAATAGGGATTGCTACAGCTGGTTGCTCAGTATGTTTGATTTGGCAATACTGTCAGGGGGGCTTTACTTTAAAATACAAAACACCTTGAGGCGATTGTTGTTATGATTTAGTGCTACATATAGCTATATATACAAATTAAATTTACTCTGCAACTGTTGGGTTGAAAGATGAAATGATTGCTACTGTGATTACGTTTCAAAGCAGTAAAGTCGGCTGGTGTTTGTCCAGCAGAGGAACTCTGACTTTGTCTATAATACGTTCTGCAGTACAAATAGCAAAGTACACAGCACAGCTGCAGATGGTGGGCAGAGTCAAGCAGTGTCTTCACATCAAGTTGTTAACAACCTTACAAATACATTGCTAGAATTTTTTTAAGTGCATCTATAATACACTACTTTTTTCTATTTGACTGAATACACAGGAAGAAAATGGGTTAATATGCTGATAATTACTTTTTTTACTCCTGAATCCTTTCCCATTAAATTATGAACCCGTGCCATATATAAGCATCTGCGAAAGCTTTGAAAATACTACTCTTACAAGATCATCCTCACACTGGACTTCTTTAATTTTTAAACACCATTTCTTAAATCTAAACTTAGTCTGATCTAGCCAATTAAAAGTACATTCGATATTAACAAAGACAGAGGGAGAATCTGTCCTTAGGAGACTGCATTGGCTGGCTCAGCTTCAACACACCAAAAGCAGTCAGAATGATGCAAATCGAAATGTAACACATTTTCATCCAGGAGGCATGAATCATATCAACACACCAAACGAATGCTATTTACACAGCTGTGTGTGATTTCTTCTCTGCAAATGCAAGACACAAGAACTAAGCCAGGAGACACAGGAGCCTACTGAGCCAGAAAGGCCTGGAAATCCACTGAAATAAATGGTACCTTCATGAGATATCAAATGACCCATCAAATACACTTGGCAGAGCATGAATGCACTACGAGCTCTGTCTTTTACCCTGGCGGCTTTAGTCAACGCCTGTCACTCATCCTGCCGTCTGTGGTGGCTGGGACAGAGCTGGGGTACTCACCTCCATCTTCCACTTGGCCAGCAACTCCTCTCTGGTCCTCTTGCTAATGTAATAAGGGTCACCAGCCTGGAAGGTTATTCTGGGCATGGGCCTCTGACGAAGGCTGATCTCCCAACCAACTCCCCCTCGCAGCCTGCCTCGACCTCCCTGTTTAAGGCGTTAAAAAAAAAAGTTAGCTATTTGTTTTTGATTCTTCTTCTGAGAGTTTCTGTCATAAGGAAGCATCCAGATTTGTAGTAAAATGACTGATCTGTCGCTACAACCTGCAAATTAACAATTTAGGTAACAACTGGGTAATAATAAACTTAAGATGGGGTTAACTACATTGCTAAAAATATGATGTCTCGCATGCTGGTGATTGGTCAGGCAGGAAGAAATGATGTCACCATGTCTAACAGACTCAAGGCCAACAATACCGACTTATACAACAAGCTCCCAAGTGTATTTGATATTTCAAATTTATACACCATCAGGTACCATTTCTTTCATAAGTCCAAAGGCAAGAAAACGAATAGCCTCCACTTGTGTAATGGTGCTGATACAGTGTAGGCTTCTTTGCTCCATTTATGGGAAGGCATGTGGCAAAAGTTTAATGAGTAAGTTTAAAGGAATAGCTTCTCATTTTTGCCATGTTCAGTTCAGAACCCAACCGGTTTGACTTCTGGTTTGACACGAGCAAAGTAATTCACCCACTTCAATAAATGAAGCTACACTTCTGCAACGTGGGACAGTCACCTTAGCTACATTAACCAAAGAATAAAGACACAACAGGACAGAAATCTTACCTCAGTCTTTACCGCATCACTCCCATCCTCCTCCTTGTGCTCCACATCTAGAGAGAAGACAGTGACACAATGGATGGCCTGAATCATTCATAAGAGAGAGGGAGCTGGCATTGGCTTTCGCTGTATCAATGTTGAGCTTCAGTGAGCTCTCGTCCATCACTGAGCCATATTATACATATATTAATCTGACCCCCATAAATGACGTGTTTGATCAAATTAAAGTCAAAGTTAATAAACTGCTGAAAGATACCATAGCCACTCCGAACATTCGGAGGGCCTGCCCAAATTATGATGAAGATGGAGGGTGGCCAGGATTACTTGCAAATGTTGTGTTTCTGACCTGATATCCCCCCTTCATGAGAAACACAGCTGGCTGCCATTAACATGGCCCCTCCCTAACTACTGAGAGTGAGTTTTGAAGGCAACAGTACACTGCTTCACGTCTGTGACTCTGGGGCTGTATATAATCTCCCCGCCAATCTCCAAAGCCTGAAATGGATCGACACAGGATTCTCATTTCCCTGCAGTTGTCTTGTGTAGATGGAGATGTATGTAGTGAGGAGACACAATAGCCAGTGCTTGTCAACATTATTTTGGAAGGAAAAAAACAGCCTCCTATTTTGTGTATTAAAGCTGAGGAGTGAATAATTTACTTTGTACCTTAGCTGAGTACAATTTTGTCAAAGCTAAGTTTGGGCATTCAAAGATCACAGACTTCACAGCTAACAGGAGGGTTTCACCTCACAGTTCATTCAGTAGGAGTTTTTATTTTTATTTTATTTTTTTCTTAGTTTTAAAAGATTTATTTTCACATTTGGAACTGTTTTAATAAACCCCACTGAATCAATTTAATGGAAAAATAAAAAAGAATAAAAAGAAAACCTGACAGCTGAGGCCAGCTGGCTACAGTCCAAATGACATCTTAAATTATCCAAAAGATAACTGCAGTGTCATATCTTTGTCCACACATATAAACACACACACCTACACGCACACACGCACACTTACACAGTTACCTGCACACACCTGTTTAATAGACTTCTGTTTGATACGCCTTTCCAAGCCTATCTTTAGTTTTCCATTTTAAATATATTGTTTGGTTTTTTTTTTATTCCTTTCCACACTACACTCTTCATGATGGAGTCAGGATAACAGCTGGGGGGGACACTTCATACAAATACGCTGCTGCTGCCACAACTCAACTATTTTTCCTTCTTGGTTGTCCCAGTCAATTGGTTTAGCCCATTTTAAAATCCACTGATACCATTTAGACACATCACTTCATGATGCATTCCTGCTGGCTGGTTGGAAGACATTAAAGAGGTTGAAGCTCCAGTGCTTACTTGACCAATACGTAATGAAGTACCACAGGTTTTCCTGGATTGTCAACCTGTCTAAAACTACTGCTTATCTCCACAGACCTTGGAAGTAGGTGAAGCTGTGCTAGAAATGTCCTAAATATTAGACACTGTGAGAATTTTTTTGTCCCAGATAATCTTCGGTTGCAAGACTGAAGACTGAAGATTACATTGAATGCCTCTCGCTGTACAACACAAGCACCGTTTTGGGATTTCCATTATCTTGGACACCCCAAAATTGCAAACTGGCTTTAACACTGCCAACACTATAGAGAAGAAATCCCTCATGCATCCATGGCGATGAGAAAAATGAGTATTGATAGTTTTGATATAATATTTCTGAGGGACTTCCTACAGATTATTAGTACGGTTTACTAGACTACATTCATGCAGCAGTTAAAAATGTCTGATTGCCACTGTACAACTTTTAGAATATGATATCACACGTTAAATTATACAACAGCACAAAAGTAGTTCAAATGTAAGTAGTAGGTCAAACTAGAGCAGGGCGATATGACCAAAAATATTTATCACGATATGCATTTGAAAATTTGTGATAACGATATAACTGACGATATAATTGACACTAGACAAAATACTTTACAACTCCACAACTTTATTAGTACAAAAAAAATCCCATCAATGTATTTTTACTTAAACAAGCAGCTGTTTTTATGAGCATTAAAGTTATATAAAAATTTAACAGTGCAAATGCAAATTCCTTGCTGACAGTTTAACCAAAAGGCATTTCTAGTGGAAATTGGCCTCAGCATAACCATGTATAATATCCATAAAACTTAAAAAGAGGTTATACACACACAATACGATAATATTATGTTGAAGCACAGTACGTATCACTCTGCGAGGCTCCTGCCTATGATAGCCGTAATGCTCCGACAATCCATCAAGCGGTGCGGGTTCGTAGGTTAGCAAAGTCGTACTAAAATATTTGACAGATTTTCGAGCGCCGTGTACGACATAAAATCATTTCGAGGTCAGTAAACACAACCAGAATTCATAAATAAGGCACACGGGATTATAAGGGGCACTGTTGATTTTCAGAAAAATCAAAGGATTGATTTTAAGTGTGCCGTATTTTCCAAAGAACACGGTAATAACGCCGTCCCGCTAGCATGCTCTACCAAAAATAGTGCTTTGTTGTGTGTCTGACAGACGAAAGCTAAACCAGTTCCACACCACTGAAGTTGCAGCATTTTTACAAACCAATTCTGGTTCATCCGTTTCATTCAACGACCCGCTTTCGCCCTTCTCATTCTCCACCATGCTTTTTCCGCCATGTGCGTATGAAAAGAAAGGCACTACGCATGTGCGTTTTACCCATATTCTATCGCGATATTTCATTTTCTTATCGTTGCCCAACATTATACCGGTATTACCGTGAACGGTATGATATGGCCCAGCCTTAGGTCAAACTATAACCAGCTACAGTAATAATATAGTAATAAGAATCTTTGTAAACAAGCAAGCGTTCAAGAATTTTGAGCAATATTTAGATTTTAAGTGGATGAGTCAATCTAACAACTATAGTCCTTCATTTATAAGCAAAAAGACAACTAATCATGGATATGTGTGGGTTTAAGTGGGCAGAAACTCAGTGTAAGAAGCTAAATTTTTTCAGGGTGCTATTCTTGCCAAGAAATGAGGAGATATTCATATAAGAAAAGCTCTAACCGCTGTATTATGGCATTTTGATCCAAAAATGCAAACCTCCCAACATTACTACTGGAAAATTCTACTCTTCTTTTTAAAAATCTGTAAAAACATTCACGCAATTACATGAAATCATCATGCTTTACCCACCGCTGATATATTATTACTGCTCAAGACGCTAAAGAGTACCAGCAAGTCCAGTGTTTTGCACAGGAAAGAGTGCCTAACTGTACAGAGGAAGTTGCGAAACCGTAAGTGAGAGGTACAGCAGCGGGGTAAAGCTGTCAAAAATGGCACTGAAAATATTTGCTGAAACGTGCACTGAAACCGCAGTCTAATAAAAATGCTTCAAACACAGTAAAAGCTCCAGTTGGGATTTCCCATTAACTTGGCCATGATTTAATGTCTGGGGGTGCACACCAACAACGGCATGTTATTCATTCTTAAAAGGCATTGTTTGCCTGTGTTCAGCGGAGCAGCGAGAGGTTAGCCTGCGAGCATGGATATCACCCAACTGAAACGCTAGCCTGGCAGCAGGGATTCATGATTTATGAAAAGGTTTTCTGCCACAGTGGCTGCAGAAACATTGATAAGCAAGCCAAAATCAGCTTCATCACAGAAGCTCAAACCAGAAGCTCGTGTATTACTTTCACTATGTTTAATCTGAATGAAGGCACGTGTTTCGAAAAGGGCCCTGGCTCAGTGATATTACACCGGGGCAGCATACACACAACATTGAGACAGCTGTGGCCTGAATTAGCATGATGGCACAGCCAGAGTACACATAACTAGCTGCTGTTTTAAAGCCCAAACACTATCATAACACTCGAGTCCTAAGAGGTTAAGGACAACTTTTGATGGCGTGTTTTCTGCACAGGATTGTTAGTGAAGTGCCCTGCAAACCTGTCCAAACAATAGTCCGCTCTCTTAGCAGCCTCTTCAAGTTGGTTCCATGTGTGGCTGAACTTGCTGCACCACCACCACCACCCCCCCACACACACACCCTGACCCCACCTCTCTCTACTGGTCTCCTTGTCCTCATCGGGAATAAGTGACTATATAACAAATCGGTGAGGCATGCACACTGCCAAGGTCACTGGGTTTGCATGAGGAGCTGGCTAATGTTGCCCACAGAGAGTATACTTTGAGTGGGTTCCAGCTCTAGTATTGCTGGAGCTCAGTTCAACTCCTGCTGGAGCTAAAGTCCTTCCTGTACCCTCCAGATGGATAACAGAAACCCTGTTTAGCTGACTATTGATCGACCGCAGTGCCTCCCACCAAGGTCTCTCCACTCTAAAAAGGATATACCAACACATTTTAAATGTTTAGTTAAAACCTTAATAAGCCCCCTGCATGGATTGTTTTGGGATTTTTTTGCAGTCTGATATGCTGTTGAGTATAATGCAATAAGGTAAATGTTAACATCATACATGCGCATGCCAGAGTGTTTGCATAACGCCTTGCTGCTTTCACATTTCTGTAAAATGTCACCATCCTTTCTCCATGTTGATTAAAAAAAAATCTTAAAATCTCAAGCAAACTTTCTGCTGTATCATCCCACATAGCTGCTGGTGAACACCATGATGCAGCCATGTCGCTAACATCTGCTGCAGATTTTGAAGGACTTGCAGAGTGCTTGCAAACCTCTACTCTGAGTATCTGATTGTGAAGGTTGTTTGTTTGACTTTGTGGCTAACGGTGCTTTATCACACTACCTAGTTCCTCTGTCTGACAAACTGGTCTGACATGTCGACAACTGGTCTTATCTTGTGAGAGAAACTTTGCTGAGACCTTTCATTTCTGTTACACAGCTAAAGTGGAAAGGAATGCTTATAGGTTGTTTCCTGCAAACTCCCACAATTCACTCTAGATTATCACGGCACAGGGCTCATTAAAAGTGGTTATCGTGGAAAAGAGTGCTGACAACCCTTTCAAAATTTTAGAGATTAGGTCATTCTTTATGTGGTCTTAATGTTTGAAAAATAATTACAAACACATTTGTCACTGAAACACTGGGAATTTACAAAGCTGCTGTTAATTTTCTGAGTTAGCATGCTCCTATATTAGACTAAAGTTGTAAACAGTGCTTTAATGTTGCACTTTCCACTGGTTTCAAATCAGTGTCCTCAAAAAAGACACATTCTTTGAATAGAGGCACGAGTAACACTTTTTCTGACAGTAATATTAGCCTTTTGACAGACTGGTCAAGTGCTTTTCAATAGTTTTAACTTCATGCAGTCCCTAATAGGATACTCCCTAATAGTTTTCACTTCATACAGTCTACTTCTAAGGCTTCTCCTCACTGTAAAAATAAAAAAAGATGCGGTGCATTGATTAGCGCTGTCACCTCACAGCAAGAAGGCCCTGGGTGTGAATCCCAGCTGGGACCTTTCTGTGTCAAGTTTACACATTCAGGTTTAACTGGTAATACTAAATCAGCTGTGGATGTGAGTGTAAATGGTTGTCCGTCTCTGGGTCTCTTCCACAGTGTTTTTTATCCTGTCTTTTGTCCAGGTCACAGCAGACACCTGCCCCTCCCTGAGCCTGGTACCCCTGGAGTTGTTTTCCTGTTAAAAGGGAGTTTTTCCTTACCACTGTTGCCAAGTGCTTGCTCATAGGGGGTCATCTAATTGTTGGGGTTTGCTCTCTATTATTCTAAGGTCTTTACCTTGCAATATAAGGCGCCTTAAAGCAACTGTTGTGATTTGGCACTATATAAAAAACTCAGTGGAATTAAATTGTCTCACTGTGTTAGCCCTGTACCAAATTGGCAGCCCGTCCACGGTGTACCTTGGCTCTCACCCTATGACAGCTGGGATAGGCTAGTTCTCCCCACGACCCTGAATCAAATAAGCGGAAGAAAATGGTTGGCTCAAAACACTTTCATGATTTATCAGAGAATTACCATCATTAAGGTAGAAATGTGGAAATCAGATTTCCATGCCATCTGCGTCCCATGCTAATGGTGAGCGGCACTGGACTGAGCTTTAAGAAATCTGACCCTTTTTCACCTGCAGCCAATATGCATATTCCTGCCTTTTGCTTGGAAGTGAAGTAACAGATCCTAGAAGCACAGATCAGGTGTATGCAGAGTGCAGACTCAGTTTGTAAAGAGTTCTGGGCACAAAGCCATCCACCTGGCAGGACCCCCGACAGGGAGGTGGCCACAACAGAGACCTGCCAGCTCCCAACAGAGGCCCGTTGCCAGGAGAGAACTTGCTCCTCCCCTCGATTTATTTATTGCACTCATCAAGGTCATAGCCAGTGTGTCTGCCGACTGAGAGCGGAGCAGGAGAGGCACGTGGCTGAGGGAGAGATAGGACAAAAAATGGAGTGCATGTGTGCTGTGATGGGTGTGTTGGGGGGGCTAAGTGATATGGTTAATCTCCATCTTGGCCTAAAACCTACCTGTCAGCAGTATTTTCTCACAACAATGCCCCACTGATTTACATCGCTTTACATGGTTGTTTTATCTCCTGGTGCACTGCGACTGGTGCTGATTTAGTCCAACAGAACAAAAATCTGATCTATACAAAATAATTATATTTGCCATAATTATTTTGTCAAATTATTTCCTGAAAAATAAATATTTGAGGCATTCTTCAGTACGACATTTCCTTTTTGTCCTAATTTTCTTGCATCCCTCTATTATAAACGATTTAATCCCGCTAATTTTAACTGTTAATGTGGCCATATTTTCAAAATGAACATGAGTAGAGTAATAAATTACATGCACTAATCATTTTGTCTGTTACGTTGTACAAAGTCCAATAAATGCAGCGAACATTCGCATTCGAGAAGCTGGCAGCAGAAACTACTTGTGCATGAAGAAATTATTAGAAAAACTGAACAGACAGATTAATAAATAATTGCTTCTTTAATCTAAAACTGCACACTGGGAGCAGAGCCTGTTCTTGTCTTATTAAAAAGTTAAACATCTGGGCATTTTCCCTAAATTTTTAATTAAGTGTTGTCTTCAAGATTAGTTTGTGAATTCATACTGTCAGAGCTGCTGGTACATGTAGTCTGCGTTTTGATGTTTTAATGAACTGCTGGATGAGTCGAAACCTTTGGGGTAAATTAAATTTGTATTCTTTTATATCCTGCTAAAACGGCACATTGTAATTAACTTAGAGGATAGCATAATAAATGTAAAGTGATCCACTCTTCTTTTCACTACATTATCTGGTAATTATCCCTTTCTTTTTTCATTACATTTGTAATTTCATTTTTGTCATATGGAGCACGCTGAGCTTTTAAATGCCAACTGCTTCTGCATACTGAAAGCATTTGGTAGCCCAAACTGAGGCAAAATAAGCGACATATTGCATGCATAACAGTCTGCATACTGTGTCTCACATAAATGTTAACAGTGGAGATCATCATCACCAATTTGCTTTGCAGACTAGTCTGTGCAGCAGCATGAAGGCACCTCTTCGAGCCCAGTGTTACTAATCCTGGCAGCATCAGTCGACCTACTTGGTCTGACATCCATTTACGGTTCATTACTCAACATCTTGTACTTGTCACACGCCCAGGATTTTTTCTTCCTGGAGCCACACAAGACTGATCAAAAGATAATAAACCTCAACTAAAAACTAAAAAAAAAACCCCAAATGAAAATGGCCAAAATCTTACATTTAGTTGGGTGCTCCAGTTTCCGCCTCCCTCGTTTCTTGCGCGGCGTCATCAGGCAGTCATCATTGGCTTTCTCCAAGTCCTGTTCTTCCCGGCTGGACAGGAATCCGTTCTCTTGAGGATGACTCAGACTCTGCCCCTGAGAGCTGTCCTCTGCACGGCAGGAGGAAGGGTCTCTGGGAATCCCATTCTCGACTTCCCGCTTCTCCTGTTTTGGGAAGCAGGCATCGGGCATCCTGTCTCTGATCCCGCCCATGTCCCCATTGAAGACCTGTGCCATCGCCATAGTGTAGCTGTGGCCTACACTCGCACTGTCTTTAAGAGAGCCACAGCTCTCAACCTGCTGAAAGGAAAAGGGGAGGTTGAAATGTTAACATCCTGATGATCGATCATCCTTAAAGATTCTTACAGCTGTATGCTATAAATTGATGTTTTGAAGTGTACAACAGAGTTGTGCCTCAGCAGTCATGAAATATGACTGGATAGCTGGCTGTGAGATAAACACAACCTTTCTGAATTTACAACAAATCATCCAGTGGATCTGAACGACCCACAATAAAACAGTTGGCACTATCCGTGTCAGGATAAGCACTTTTCAGCAGTGGCTAAATGGCCTTTTTCAAAGAGAATGTGAATGAAAGCATTCATCTCTTTCATATTAGACAAGCCTAATTAAATTTCCTCAGCTCTATCTGGACAGAATCAAACATGTAGCTCAGCTCCGCACGTATTAATCTGTGAATTATGGCAAACTTATAAACTTCAAAGCTGTGCCAGTAAATGTGCTGTACAGCCATTAACTTGCAAGAAGGAAAGGGATTACATTACAGTTCATCAGGTACACTAGTGCACTTTTTGTAGTCATGTATTCATCATTACAGCAGCACGGAAATATGTTGAGAATGTTGGCTGTTTGACAATGGGAAGGCTTTTTCTCCGGCCAGTTTGGAACGCCCAGTCAAGTGTTTCATTCTATAAAGCGGAGTAAATTCAAATAGAGCTGACCTGAAGCTGAAAGTTTCAATGGCAGGAACTCAGTCATCAATCCTTAAATAAAACACCAACTATCTTAGAAGACCTAGAAAAGTCCTAAATGTTTGAAGCAATGTAATAGTGTCTTTGCTACTGCCTAAAAATAGCCCTAAAAACCGAGTTAGTGAGACAGTCCCACTATAGGGTCACTGAGGGGAGAAAGTGGAGTGTGTCTTGTGAGATTAGACTGTCAGCAGTTACGACAGTATCTGAAACTTTTATCTGCAGGTATTTACAGAAGTTTGAGGAAGGGGGAAAGCAATGCCTCAGGAGGCTTGTCTGTCATCGGACGACGTTGAGCAAAGATCCTCTCCAGGAAGGTAAGGATCAAATCCGTAATCTGATTCTTACAGTCGGAATAAGCAAACACAACTTAAATCAAGTTTTAATGTCTGTGTAAGGGATGCAATGCAAATTATGAGTGGCAGACATGCAAAAGAAAAAAAAAGCTTCAGTGGAAGTTGCTCTGAATCGTAAAACAAATCTACAGCAAGCCAAAGTCGGTTTCAAAGCATTCTTCAGAGGCCGCAGAACTCTAAACGACTTCATCACTGTAGTAACTGAGAACAAATTAACTGTAAACTGAACAATTGCACTCCTACAAAGAACAGCTCTCCAGTAAATCTCTTTGACACGATGAATGAAAACAACCCAGAGCTCAGACATTATTAATATTCTGACTCAGTTTACTACTAGAAAAAGAGGCTACTGTGTGTGTGTGTGTGTGGGGGGGGGGGGAGGGGGGGGGTTACGCAAATATCACACACATGCAAAAAAAGGAAGTAAGCAAAGAGAAAACCCAAAAAACTCATATTCTCAGACACACATGCTAGCAACACACAGAACTCACAGTGAAAGAATTACGCAACAGATTTGTGACATAGTTAACAACATGCGGCCCCTGCTACAGGTCAAAAGTCAAAGTTGGTAAATCAGGCAGCTTAGACAGAGAGAGAGGTTGAAAAAATAAAGACTAATTACCTCAACCAACTTACTGCTACAACACTCACACACCCTCATAGAACTAGGTGCAGTAATAATATGATTATAAAGGTTTCTAAAAATACACATTGAAATTAAAATTAAATGCAGATGTACGCCTGAAAATATGAGCTAATAATTCATTACACTGCCTGATAACTTCTTACATTATTCAATTAACAGCAACTGGAAACTGTTATGCGAAAAGAGGTATTTTGCTGCCTTTCTACGTGTTATTATCATTGATTGAAGATCTTCTGTTTCTGGAAAGCTAGCCGAACAGGAAATATTAAGATGTTTATGGAAGTTTTTCTTTATTTTCAGGGTTTTTTTTTTTAATACCACTCCAGTGTTTGATCTGTTTAACAGAAAACTAATCATCACATTTAACAGGCAACAGGGCTTTTTTGCAGGCAAGTTTTTGTTTGGATTTTTTATATTTTTAGCCTGAAACTTCAGAAATTCATCAGTTCACGTGAAACTAGTGCAGTGCAGCAATAAAGAAGCTGGGTGCCCTAAAAAAAGAGCTTAGTCATGTTACTTTGTTCAGGCAGGTTTTCTAAAGGATTAGCTCAACATCTTTCCAAGCAAAACCTGTTTATTTATGTTCCTGCCAAGTGCTACGTTCTCATGTCTGTACAATAAGAATTAAGCTATAGCAAGTATTTTATCAAAAAGACTTTACACACCTTATACAAACTTATTCTATACATATGATATAGTCAGTATATAAATGGCTATCTGTGTACAGCTCCTAAGCTATGCTAACATCCTGATGGCTTTAGTTTCATACTCACTTTGTTACCTAGTATATTGATCTTGTCACTGAACACTTAAAAAGAACGCAAATATATGTAAAGAGCAGAATGAGTGAGTATGTACACAATAAGGACAAAAGTATAGACCTGAAGCAATGGGGCTAAGATTCAAAGATTAAGAGGTTTGACCCAATACTTTCACCCATATACAGTAGTGTGCATTGATAAAATACATACACTTTTGTAGAAAGGACATTTCTGAGAATTTCTCTCCACTGTCTTTGTCCATGTGGGTAAACGCAACATACGAAGAGGGCTAAAGGCTTGTTTACGCTATCCTTTCCAACAATTACCTTCTGTTTTCACTCAGCTTTTGACAGTTTGCATGGAAAACAACATTTTAAAACCAATGTTCCATGTCAGCCTCTTTTCAAAAAAGTCAAACAAAAAAATTAAAAGAAGGCTTTCTGACAGCATTTGAAGTTGGCCAATCTGGCATTTGAGTGACTCTTTTATTCAGAGAATAACAACAACAACTGTGAAACATCTATGTGAGCAGAACGCCTGGTACACATGGTCAATCCCCCACAGCTGTGAAAACACTCAGTGAGGCGCCCCGATTCTGCGTACGGCTTTTCTTAATCAGTTATTGATACCACTCCTCAGCTTCTTTAAATACAGGGGCACAAACCCTCTGGCATATCCCGTCCAATCATACATTATCTGTAAATATTTGTCTAATCCTTTTTTCCCTTTTTGGTTTGTTTAATTGCACAGTGAGAGTTAATTAAGATGATTTTCAACAGAAGCTTATGCAAATGCTAACATCTCAGGGAAAGAAAAAATACCCAGAAACATGTTGGCCCTTAGAGTCATTATTAAATCAGAGCTTTTAACTACACAAGGCATCACAAATAGACTGCAAATGGTGTTAGTGTAGTGCATGCATGTATCTTGGAAACAAGGTTCAAGAATATGTCATGTTTATTCATGAGTACAAAGGAGTACACGTTGTGTCTTACAGGTTAACAGATTTCTGAAGGCTAAAATAATACTTGTTTTTCTACTGAAACTGCTTATAGGTGCCATGTGCAAAGACAAAACAAGAGCTTTCATTATAAACTGGTACATGCCTCAAATAATGTGGCGTACAGATAAATGATTACTTGACGATGAGGCAAAAACATGGCGAAGGGAAGAATAATATCAAATGTTTTTAGATGGGCTTTCCTTACAGGCATTTCCGCCATTATAATCTTTCTGCTTGAATGGAATGATGAGATTCACTCAGTACATCGGGCTTATAAATACCAGTGAATGAAACCGAATATGGCCAGGTGGGATTCACAAGAACAATCATGTTGAAACTGGTCAGATGGTTAAACACATCGTTCTGACGATGCTGGAAAAGGGCTGAATTTTGAAACCAACAGTCTAACAAGCACTTCACGCGATGACTGGCCAGCTACAGTATGTGAAGGTGAAAAGGCAGCCATCTGTCCTTCTGCCTTCCAGGAGGGTTTCAGTTCAGTAGTTTCAGTTCTGAAACAGCAAACCTTCGGTTGTGGTTGGACAACTTGAACCCATTTTGAGTTCTAAATTTATTTCTTTGCAACTTTTTTTTTCTTTTGACATTTGACACTGAAGGCAGGAAACAACGCAAGTCAGCGAGGAGGCTGATATGTGACAAAGTGAAGTGGCTGTCTCGCTCAGAGATGAATTACAACAACAGCAACAGTGAACATTTGAGCATTTGGTACATGTGGTCAATTCCCCACGCAGCTGTGAAAGCACTTACTAAGGTGCCTTGATTCGAAGTAGAGTGTTACTATACCAGGTATTAATACTAACTCCAAGCTGCTTTAACCTCCTAGGACCTGGCGTCCACATATGTGGACATCACATTTTGTGTTATTTAGACCAAAATACTCAGTTTTGCTCTACAAGGGCCTGATATCCACTTACGAGGACATTATACTGCTACTGTTCTATCAAAATTTTAAACGAATATCCTCATATGTGGCTCTTATTTTTCTTAAAAACAAAAATAAGTTTTAAAAAAAAATCTGGTAATTCTTTGTTTTTACATTCATCGGGCCCCAATGTGACCAAATATCAAAGAGAAATTAAAAATGCATGCCGTGGAAGAGTTTGGGTCTTAGGAGGTTAAATTTACTTACACAAGCCCTCTGGCACATCATCTGCAAATATTTTTCTAATCCTATTTTTGGGTTTGTTGAATCAGACCTAATCACTGCAAAACAAGTATGCATGCGTGGACAAATGTAATTTGTTTAGACATGTCAACACTCACTGAAAACTGCTTGCGTTTTCTTCCAGGCTTGCTACTTTTAGGTGACTTCTCCTCCATCAGGTCCGAGTCCAGTATTGTTCTCTCACCCTATCAAGAAAAAATGCATGCCACAATTTAGACAAAGTACCTGCAGCTGCTTGGGTAAAGATGCACGTAACACTGAATGATTTAATTAGTGCATTTTTGTGTACAATCAGCTAGATGGCAGTTTCACCTCCACCAAAGATACTAGATCTATAGGAAACAGAGACAACTGCACTACAGTGAAACACTTGAACATTTGGGAGGGCTGGAGCAGGTCCTCCAGTGTCTTTGGTTGAGTGGACAATGAGACAGATAGAAACTGAATGACACATTCCTTTGAAGTAGGCTGAAATGAAAGCTCCTCGGACGCAGTGCTGACCTTCCACAGACAATTCCCTCTTGACACCGTTACAAAGACATAGATCGGCCCCCACCTTCCCCTGCTGCAATTTCCCTTTGATTAATAAAACTGTCTAGCCCCAGGAACAAAGCCCCATGTCTGCCATCACCAAGTACCCCTGGGGTTGACGGGAGAAAAGATGATCCTAATGTAGATGCTTTGAGTTTCAATATTGACTGAATAGAACCACCAGTACCAGGTTTGAATGCAAATGAGAGTGCAACGCCATTCCTGACAGCTGCAGTGGGGGGGTGGAGGGCCGGGTCCTTATTAAATTCCTTCAGTACTGAATGTGAAATTCCATCAAAGATAAACGGGGTCTCTGCACTGTAGGCATTCTCCAACCTCTGCTGACATGTTGATAAGTGTATGTATGTCTAATCTCTAGTGAGATGGCGTAGTACAACATGATAAAATGTTACTATGAGATAGTACAAGCTTTTGTCTATATATAATGGGTGGAGTTAAGTCTAACAAGAGGAGTTACTGAATTACGGAGGTAAAGTGGTATAAAACATTAATAACTTTAAGAAGCAGCAAACCAGAGTAAAAGCAGTCTCCAGTGCATATCCACAGTTAATTTGTCATCTTAAAGACATTTAACTAGAAATTACAACAATGAACATATGAAACTACGTCAGATTTAGTGTATTTCAATATGACACAGAATTACTGTGCTATGCAGACTATGGAAGTATCAAACTGCAATTAAAGATAAAAGCAATTATGGCATTGCTTTAACCTTGGATGTTGGATCTCATGTTCATACCTGAGCTGTCTGCGCTTCATCAAGAAGGCGATGCCATGAACACAATCCTTCAGCAATACATGGAGTGGAAGGCTGCGACGCGTTCATGGATAGAGCCTGGTGGGTTTTCTATGTATGGCTTATTTAGGGAGTCATAAATACACAAGACATGTTGCCATTTCAATACTGTTTGTGTGCAAAGGTGGCGCTGGCATGAATTCTCCAACTTTCCAAGTGGCACGTTGACTTGAATGGGCATTCCAGCTAAAACTTCAGAGACTGGAAACTTCCTGCTTCCAACAGAATGCAGGATAACTGTGGGACTGAAAAGCGAATCCAAGGTGGAAATGCCTTGAACCTTAATTATTTCACAATGACCAGCAGGAGGCAACTCTTGTAGTTGCTGTATGATCTATGAGTAAATGGGCCTACTTCTCACTCAATTTATGACCTCAGTAAACACTCTCCTACTGAGTTTAAGACCTCATTCACTCATTTCGCGTGCTGTTTAACACAGCATGACGTTCATTTTTTAAAATTATGGTTCCATTTACAGTAAATTAACAATAAAGCAGGTTATGCTTTAGGATTTGGCTCATAGTGTGGTATTTTGGGGGGGGGAGATTGGCTGTGGTTCAGGAGGTAGAGTGAGTCATCTATTTTTTGGAAAATTTAATCCCTGATTCCTCCAACTCGAAGCATCCTTGGGCAAGATACTGAACCCCAGGTTCCTCCCGATGTATTCTTTGGAGAGTGAGTATATGAATGCTAGGTCATAAGTGTTTAGGAATAGAAAAAAGCACTTCTATGAATGTTTGTGTAAATGGGTGAGGCTTATAGTCAGTGTTGGGGAGTAACGGAATACATGTATCGCCGTTACGTATTTAAAATACAAAATATGAGTAACTGTATTCCGTTACAGTTACCGTTTAAAAAGGAGAGTGGAAAAGTACGAGCTGTCAAAGAGCAGAAACGGGAGATGAAAGCATGTAAATATAATAATAACCACTGCAGCCAAAAAGAGTGCCTGATGAGCCCAGTTGTAAGTAAGCTATTAAGACTCGACTGTACACTGTGATCGTATTTTCCTCTAAAACAATAAGTTACGTTGGAGCAGCCTTTCAACGCCTCTCTCTGTCTCTCGCTAGCAAAGCGGACTCAGACAACAAAGTAAAGCTAGTTTTCAGCTACGAGCCCGACATGAACCTGACGTATTAGCCAGAGGTCCCTTTACTACGGTTTCGGAGCCGCGGACCTGTTCTATACACGCGCGGAATAGTTTTCTATATGAAATCGCTGCAAAAAGTGCAGCCTTACCTAATGTCCACCTACTGTTACTCATTTTATATTAAGATTTAAAAATCTAGTTGCTATTGGTATGGAGAGTATCCTTCAGTTATAGTAATAAATCACACAGCAATACTACATTCATGTAGTTGTAAAAAGCATGATAATATATTAAGTAATCCAAAGTATTCCGAATACGTTACTCTCATTGAGTAACTTAACGGAATATGTTACAAAATACATTTTGAGGCATGTACTCTGTAATCTGTAGTGGAATACATTTGAAAAGTAACCTTCCCAACACTGCTTATAGTAAATAAGAAAGCAATTTGAGTCCATATATGCTCCTGTTACATTTTTTTTTTAAACAAGATGGCAGCAGCAAAATGAGACTAAGCAGCCCACAAATCAACAAGCTGCTTCAAAGTGCATGTGCACGTCTTTTACTTACACTGCATGACTTCATCTGGTCTTCCACCCTGGTGTTACATGAAAACATTTACCTTATAGATTATACTCTAGTGTCATAATTTATTCTGGAATTAAAGAACAGGGAATGAGGCCACAGGATCCATTCAGCATCAGATCTAATTAAATCATTTCCTTTTATCAGCACAAAGGGTTCAAAAGTCAATTAAATGTTCAAATTTAAACACTTAGGGGGTAAGGGGTTCTTGATTTGGGCAAAAAGATTACAAGCTGCTAACTGGGCCTTGGAGTTAATTATTCTTTCAACTGCTGTCTCAAAAGTCAAAAATTCACCTCATATGTTAAACCAAAATGGACGGGATTTCCTTCATTTTCTCAGAAAATTATTTAAACAGGAACAATTTCATTTTAGCCGTACAAAATGTGCCCTTTGACGATGATCTTGTCATGTGAAAAAAAAAACTTGCAGTATGCAAAGTGAGTTTTTACAGTAGCCTTAGTGTTGAGCATATTTCATGAAGTACCTGGTAGCTGTGACATTCTGGGTTTGAGTCAGTCCTACAGTAAAATCTGCAACTCATCCGATTCTGTGCTGATGAAATACTATAACTATATAATATGTTTTAAAAAATACCATAAAAGTACCACAAGGTCTACTAAATATTTTAAGGGCAAGGGGTTTTAATCATTATAGGCAGTTATTTCAACCGTCTGGCCACGTTTCGCCCTCAGTGTCTGCCATAGCCATCAATGCTCCTGGGAGATAAACTAATTTGCATAAGGAAATAGATATAATCAAGGTAAATGATACTCTGATTGATGGGCAGAGGATTAAAACTGGAAGAAATGGTTATAAAATAAGTGAAAATAATGACATTTTTGTTAGAGATAAGCATTTGAACGGTTATTTTTACACGTAGATTTGAAACCTTTTGTAAGAGAATGTGTTTTGATGATGGTTCCAGTTCATTGTGTGATCACTAATAGAGTGCCTGGTGCGTCGGTTTTTCCCTACCAGGGCGGCAGAATTTGCATAGATAATAGCACGTTTTGAGTGCAGCCTGGTGTGCAGGCTCATTTGGGAACCACTTACATGGATGACACAATTCAGTGGTGCCTGGCTATCTCTGCAAGGACAGCACAGCACAGCACACCGCTCCTCCAGTTCTCTGTTAGAGAGCTCAGGCTGAGGTCCTCCGACTGAGGACAACACGCCATTTTCACATTCAGCTTCGCCCTAATATTTTCTGAGAAAAACAACAAAAAAAGCCTGGAATATAATTTGTTCTTGCCTGGAGTGAACCCTATTACATTGTCAATATCTCTGCACTATTTCCGTCTGGGTAGCCAGTTATTTAAGGCAATGTCTGTTGCCAGGCAACAAGACTAAGGGCAGTACTGTGTAATGGGAACACAGAAGAAGAGGACAGATCCCCCCAGCAAAAGAGCTGTCGAGCCATTCCAGCTCCATCTCAACCTACACCAGCCAACGCCCACGTCACCAACCACCATTATACCAGTAAATGTCACAGAATACAGCTGCACCTCCCAACAGCCTCTTCGGTGCCGCTGCTATTGCTGCCACACAGGTGATGCTGCAGTTACACAGAGACTGAAATTACAAGTGCGTCTGCATCATGAAAGGTGACAAGGCATGTCACGTGCTGTTGGATTCTACTGTAAAAATTTGCCCATTTCTTCACTGAATAGAGGAATTCATTGCAATGAGGTCTGCTCTAGCAATTCTTTGGACTGCACAGATTAGTGAGTGTGGGTTAATGATTAACGGGAATCGTAAAATTGAGGAAGATTTGAATTGGTTTTGGCCTGAAGTGACTATAGAAATCAATCCAATCCACTTCCTTTCATTTTTAAGGCTCTATCTGTGTAACAGCACGGTCATAAAAAATACAATTCATGTACACATACTCCGTGCCAAGATCATATGAAAATACAAACAGGCAGTGCATGCTATATCACTGCAGGACGAGCTCAGGGGTGAATAATGTCTTTTTAAATCAGTGCTTCCGAAGACATTAAAAGAAGCACTTTTCAGTGATGGACGAGCAAATCCAATTCAATCTTGAGCTCAAGTCAAGTGATTCAGAAACCCTCCCGACATCTTTTTAAAATCACCAGATCATGAGTTAAGTTCCGCAACGTGTCAAGTGACGCATTTTTTGTTGTTGTCACACACGTGTTTCTTACCATTGGATTTCCAGGTGAATCAGCAGTGGTGGTGGTGTTGGTGAGAGTGTTGGACGGCATCATTGAGTCTTATGAGCTTATGGGTAATGTCTGATGATGGGTAGTGTAGATATGGACTTTCACGTTAAAAGGAAGTTGAAAAGTTTAAAAGAAAATAAAGCAATGACGGATGATCCCCTCTTCTTCCTGCTCTCCTGGAAGTTAAAAGAAGAAAAGCAATGGTAAGATATGTTCAGCAAGTTTGTCTTTAATGTGTTGATTCTTTAGTTTCATGCAGACTAGATAATCCAGTGACATATTTTATGTATCTTCTCTAAAATGAAGTTGTTTTACCCTGAGCATCAGCTTTCTCTTTGCTGAGTACACGTCATGTAGCTATAGGACCCTCACAGGCTTCTATAGATACTGTATGGCCACTATATCCTACAGGCCCCTTTACACCACATGAATGTGTGTTGTGCAGTAGACGACATGAACTGGGTGCATCGTGCAGCCTGAAAATAAAGAGCGCGATGCTCCAAACTAAGCGCAAAAATACTTGTATTTTTGTGGGGACATTTTTCAAAATTCATTAATATTTCATTTCCATCGTGAGAGTCTGGGTTAAAGTTACTCGAGCGGTCTGCCTAACGCGCAAAGCGAAGCCACAGTTACACTGTTTTGCACTCGTGGAAATTTACAACAACAACAAAAAAAAAAACAACAACCTATATTCGTACAGGATGTGTTGAATCTAAGGGCTAAAATGAGACTGATGACACTCGGTTGTGATTTATTTAAAACATGCTGTATGTAAAACACACTGCCGGATTTACGTCCACGCTCGTGGAAAATAAATGTAGGCAACAACCAGAACGTGTTAAAAAATAATTTATTATAAGGCCACACAGGCGTTCAGTGTCACCGCATTTCCATGCCATCAGCCTGCAATCAGGCCACACGCTTACACCATACTACGATCGACTGGTGTGCATATATTATTCAACCGGCTATGCGTTAAAAATTGCAAAGTTTTAGACGTCTTTTTACAGCAGGGGAAGTCTGCAATATGACCCAGGGGATTGTGGATCTTTTACAGGCCACGGACACTGAAGGATAACCCCCCCGTTATTTCCTTTAATGAGGCCACAGCTTTGAGAAGCCGCGATGCTGGTTCCGTGCTCCAAAACCGGTCAAGTTCACATCTCGACGTCCAATCAGCACATCTGCAAAAAGCGAACCCTAAATCGCTATTTCCCCATTTCCATCGAGCGCCTTCCGGTCGTTCACGTTTTTTGTTCACATAAAGGTTACCCTTCCTGCGTGGTTGCTCGTGGCGGGTTAAACAAATTTACATGCGTGAGTCACTGTGTGTCATTACCCGGTTTTCCCAAGTCCCAGGCCTGACCCTTTTTGTCTCGCTTGCTCCCGGAGCCTCCTTCCTCTTCTCTCCCCGTCCTCCACCTCCCCAGCCGGCCAGCTCTCTTCCAGATGCGCCGCTCTGACTGCAGGGGCCTGAAGTGTGCCTGCTTTTCTCTGGGTCCTAGAAACAGTCATATATCGTGGACTCAACACATTTGCAAATATCTACATTTTTGCACGATAATAGGGCTGGTATCGTCACTGATTTATATAATCGATTAGATTCCGATTCACAAGGTCCCGATTCGATTGGATTTCGATTGAAATTTTGCGTCAGATAAACAGCTTAAAAGTAATTTCTTCGGTATTAAACAGCAGAAATAAGCAATAAGCAAGAAAATTATGCAGAAAACTGAGATTTAAGATGGGAAACTATTCTTGAACTACACTGACAGAGAGAGAGAGCTGTGCAGGAAGTGTGATTTTATCCTGATGGAAGCAAAACAGCAAAAATAAGAGTAATTAATGACCATATTTATCAAATTTAAAGCGTAATTTGATCTTCTTTTACTGCTGGTTCAGTGCATTTTGGTCGGAGAGCGACAAAACCTGCACCATCAAAATCTATGAGGTGTCGAGTCTGCGCTTTGTGTTTACGTCTTTGTGTTAATAAGAAAATCGATAATTGAAACCCAGCCCTACTCCATGTGTATCCCCCGAACATTTGGGATGCCTTCATATGTTTATTCTTGAGTATTTACCAAAGCTATTATAATTAACTAAACGAATATTTGGGGAATGCATCTATTGAGATTTGTGTACATTGTAATGTGTGCATGACTGTGAAAATAAATGAAACTAAGCTGAATTGAATTGAAAACAAACACTCAAAGTAAAATTTAAAAAAAAAAGCTCAATTGGAAATGCAAGTCTTTAGTAACTCTGGCCTTTACCTTATACTCTAACATGAGACAGGTAAAGGGGAATCCTGTATAACAAAGATAATTCAGGCTGGGACTCATGCTACCACACTGTGTGCACTGAAGACCACAAGGCTGCAGGGATGCCTCTATAACTTTATTTACAGGTCTATGCATTATTGCACAATTGGAACAATACTATGCTTAGTTTCTAAACGGATTTTACACCAGAGACATTTTAATGGTCCAGATGTCCCCTAAGTGCTGCTCTGGTTGGCCCCAGTGATGTGACCTTAGGGTAAAAATAAGCAGTAAACCAAACCACATTTTTACCACTGCCCCTTAGAGAGTCTCTGCGTGCCTGTGCCAAATGACAATATGCACTTGCAGTCATAACCAGTCCTGAGCTGTTTTGTCCTTTATGTGTGTGTAGTCCCCATCTCCTTTTCTGCTCATTGCATATTCAAAAGATTGTCCAAATCTCACATGTCAAAAACCTGATGAACCTGATCATTTAAAGCTATCACCAGCAGCTGTTGAAATGCCGTGCACGTAAAAGTGACACACTGACAAAATATGCAAGATAAGTTCTTAAATGTATCAAAATACACAAATACTAAGTTGAGAAAAATGAAACAACCAAGCATGCAAGAAGTTTCCTGTTTGAAAATGATTGTTGCATTTTTAGTATTGGCACTGAAACACACAAAGGCTTGAACTTGTTCAAATGTAGTGTGTAATACAAGTAATACATGTGTAATAGAAAATAATGACAAAACACACACACACAGGAACCTGGAGAGACTTCCTAGTTTTTATTTTGTTTCTTTTATGGGCCCCCTGGTGGCTGTGGGGCCCCAAGCAGCCATGTAATTAGCTGATGCCTGAAGCCAGCTTTGGGGTCTGGTGAAGTAACACTTGTGTCATCTATGCCTATTTTAATTAAACTGCAATGTGTGTTTTACTTCTTGACGCTGGTGTAGACTTTTTCTTTTAATGCCCCACTTTTTTTTTTTTTTTTTTTTTTTTTTTTACATATTTATGGATTGTAACATTCCCTGTACAGTCTGTTCATCCCTGTTCAGACCCTTCAAATTACTCGTAAATGTGCCTTTGTTAGATTTAGACATTTATGATTCTTTTTTTTAATCCTAGATTTCTTATTCTGTACGCTAATTGGTACCTGCGATGCTTTGTCTCTGGTATCTAATAAGGGATGAGAGGACAACAGTATCCTTCAATCCTTTCTCGGTCAAATCAACAGTTTTAGAGAAGCAGACAGTTCAACTGGCGAAACGCAGTTGGGACTAATAAAATGTTCAAAGTTTCACTGTGATGCCTGTAAGCGCTGGAGTGGAGGCTGTGACAAATCAAAAGTAATTTCTGTGAAAAAACTTTGGTACGTTTCCTGTAAAAGAAAGTTTACTTACACAAAGACAATTTAAAGTCATTTACATCATGCATTAATACATAATAATAATAAGGCTTTTAAATGCAAATTACAAGAACATTAAACAAAAGGAAATAAAAACAAGTTTAGAGATGTAAGAGTAGGATAATTCATGATGAGCTTTTAAGGCTCAGCTGAAGGCAATACACAATATTAAAGGTATTAACATTTAGTATCTGAGATCTTTGCTCGGTTTTACTCAGTAACTTCTAAGTCCTTGTTTAATTTGCCCCCTGGGAACAGTTAGTATCCTTTATATCGCAGTAAAGAGTCACATTAGTAGGATTTATTAAGATGGCAAAACAACACATTAAAAGAGAAGCTGGACAAAGGTATGAGTTTAAAAAAAAACAGTGCAAAGGTCTAAGATTCACTTTATTTCAAATGTATCTTAAATTAAACGTGCAAAAATGCATGCAGTATATCAAAATGTTTGGGACTATAGTCCATATAGAATTCTTCATCTTGCACCATGTCTGTGGTTTTATCATTTTCATTTTATTACTCACTATTGCAAACAACCATCTATACCCGTACATGCCACTAGACGCAGTCGCCCAATGCCAGATTCCGGGAAGGCTAAATGTTCACCGAACAAATCCCTTTGGGGCAGCTTGAAGGCTTTTCATGGGCAATGAGGAAGAGAGGACATGTGTGCGTAGTTGGCAGATGTGGTTCACTGATATGGAAGTAGCAATGGCTCCTCTTTCTCATAGTGTCATTGGGACTGAGTGGTTCATCTGAGGATAGCAGCAGCAAGACGATGGCACATGACCTACAGACATAAGCAGCGTGCTGCTGGCTAGTGGACACCCTTTGTCTATTCGTGGAAACCCCAAGAGGAGGATACTGAGAGGTCACAGTGTCCTGACCTCATGTCAGCTTCATAGCTTTTGATATGATCTACGCCTGAAGTATTGGGAAAAAGGCCACACTCTTTTTGATATAGAGTTTGGTGGGCTTCAGTTTTTGCTCGGTTATTCTGTTTCTCTGCTTCTTGTTTAAAAGAAGATGCTGAAAAGGTGGTCGTACACAAAAGATTAAAATCAAGGGTACTCACACTTTCTTGTGTCTGCAACTTGGAAATACTTGTGTAAGGTTGGCGAAACAAGCAGAAACTGAGATGTAAAGAAAATAGCCTGTTAAACAAGTAAAATATGGATGGATATTACACTGTAGACTTACCTATATTAACAAAGGATGAAACACTCATAAGACAGCAAGTGATGATTTGTCCTTAAATACACATTGGAGTAAACATTTTTTTTAATCTACTCTACATGAATGAAGTGCATATTAAATAAAAGGGATGTGACCAACATTACTTGCAAAGTTTATCTATTTCCTTGAACTCTATACTTCCTGTATTAAGTGAAATACATGTTAAAATAGCATAACAGCATGTGTCTTCACCACTAATGCATTGAAATAAAGGAAGTAATACTTTAAATGTGTAAGAATGACCTCATTTACAAGTGTGAACATCAAACTAGACAAAAAAAGTGATCAAAGAAACCCAACTCAACATTTGCACTGCAACAAACTTGCAAGTACATTTCAGGATTCAAAGGCAGTTATCTTAATGTTTCTATGTTACAATGAAACCTAAGACTTTTACTGCCCCTATTCTTTTAATTGGTATAATTAATGCTGGAGAACGTAGTCTAATTAAAAATAATAATACTGCTATGTACAATTCAGCAATGAAACACTAACTAAAATTAGTGAATGAGATTTTTGTAAGAACATTCACTATAAATTAATAGTGATGAGAGTTGCTATGAATGATGCTTCCATTATGTGTGAATTGTAGCCTCAGTTTCCTGTTCTTAGCTGACATGAGTGGCACCCAGTGTGGTTTTCTGCTGCTGTAACCCATCTGCTTCTAGGTAAGACATGCTGTATGCAAATTTCTGCATACCTCATTTGCAACGAGTGGTTAGTTGAGCTACTGTTGCTTTACTGTCACCTCAAAGCAGTCTGACCATTCTCCTCTGACCTCTGGCATCAACAAGGCATTTTCTCCCAGAAAACTGCCACTCACTGGATATTTTCTCTTTTCCTGACCATTCTCTGTAAACCCTAGAGATGGTTGTGTGAGAAAAAGACGACAGGCCAGCAGTTTCTGAAACACTCAAACCAGCCTGGCAACAACAACCAAGTCACCTAAATCGCTTCAGTTTGAACTTCAGCACGTCATCTTGACTATGTCTACATGCATAAATGCATTAAGTTGCTGCCGTGTGCTTGGCTCATTAGAGATGCATGTTAATGAGCATTTGCCAGTGAGTACATGTTACTTGCCACCAATGATAGCTGATGTATGCATCGAGTGATGATAAATAAAAAAACGTGACCAGCCGCAGCCATATTTTAAATCTTTTTAATATATCTCACATTTGATTTATTTACAAAAGACAGTGGCTTTGTGACATAAAACTCTGTTTTGTAAAATCAACATGAGAAACAATGGGTACCAGAAGCATAACCATACAGAACACATACATAGATAAATAACATCAGGGGAGCGTTGTCGCCGAGGTTGTCCTCGTTACACATTGTCTCTCTGCAAACATGTATCACGATGTATGCACCTCTGTGTGACCAGCTATGTTATAATTGTATTACCCCGAGTTTGGTCTGACAGGGTATGTACATACAGTATTGCCTCTGCGTTGGTTAAAATGACATCAGTGACTCTCTATCAGTAGATCTGGAATGTGTGTGTGGTTTTTTAAATTATCTTTTTTTCTGAAATATTTAATATGAGTTTGTTTTTGTTTGGGGATTTTTTTTTCCCCAGCAGATGAAATCATTAAATACGAACATCTTCAGGCATTCTGTGAATAAACTATGAACAACAACGTACTAATGCAGATATACTTTGATATATACCTGGAATTTGACACACAATGTCTGCAAACAGTTTGGCACAAATGTAAAGGCTGAGCATGAGTAAGTTTCCCCCAGAACATAATAAATAAATAAAATCAAAAGCTAAAACAGACATAAAGGCTGACAGTATTTGCTGAATGGTTACTTTGTACAGCACTCTACAGAACAGCTACAGGCACGGACTGAAAGAACAAACGGAAAGCTCAATTTTGCACCGGAATGCATGGTTGAAATGACGGGGAAGACAGGAACTCGCTAAATTTTTACCTGTGCAGTTTTGTAATTTTGGGACCTTTGACGCCGGACGAACTTTTTGACAGCAGGGGTCCCAGAATTGTACTTTACGGCACCTGCTATATATTATATTTGGGCAATTATACAAGTGAATCCTTATTCCAACAAAATCATTACAATAACGATACTCCACTAATATTGTAAACCATAATAACAGTAATGATAACGCAGAGCAGAAAAGAGAACTTAATGAAAAACGTCACATTAAGAACAACAATAACAGAGGAGTGTCTTTTTGTTGTTTTTCTTGACACAGTGTAACAGGTTGTTCAAACCCTATACTTAGCTTATAGCACAGGCTTAATTTACAAATCTCAAAGCAGAAAAAAAAATGTAAATAAATAGATCACACTTTTTGTAGTTTAACTGAGGCAGACTTTACCCTGCGCTTCTTTCTGGGACTGAACACATCCCTCTTAAACTGCTCACCAACGTTTACCAATCAAGCATTTACTTAAAAACCCGACGTTGCCTGTTTTCATATGAGATGAAAGGCTACTCTGAAGGACAAAACAGTGAGCTAGACAAAAATGTAAAATTAACTGAGACTCACTCTACTAGTGACGTAGGATAAACTTCCTTTCATGTTAACAGCTGCCTCCTTAACAGGCGAATCACTCTGCTTTTCCACAAAAAGTACAAATTCACACACAGACAAACTATATTCAACAACATGCTTCACTGAAATCTCCTTTTCTTCGAATCCAATAAATAAAACAAACTTGACTTGGTAGAATGTGAAACTATTTTGGGAAACTTCAACAAAGCCAGTGACCACAACTGCACTATTCTGCAGTTAAATCCTCCATCTTCAATTAACATTGATCTTAGTTTGTGGCAAAAGATTTCTTCATGTTACCATCACATTTCACCTAAATTACCTCTGCAGTCCCTGAGCACCTACCTTCATTGCACATACACATTGTCAATATTCTCGAAATAACAAAATAAAGCTATTAAAACATTATCTACTTGCTCACTAAAACCTTAAATCCTCAAATTTTATAACTCAAAACTAAAAGTCAGTGCCTAATTCATTACTATTTAACATCCTGAGGTGCTTCTCTATACTTTAAACCAGTGTTTCCCAACCCTTTGGAGCCACGGCACATATTCCCCATTAGAAAAATCACACGACACACCACCAAACAAAAATGTCACAAAAAGCATATTGATCATTTTCCCCGGCACCGGCCATAGCGGAATTGGTTTGGTTTGTCCCCAGTATACCTTTTTTGCTTTCTTCTGACCACTACTCATGCTAGGGCAACCCATTTAATTAGAGCAGCCAGTTATACTGCCCTCTAGTGGAACAGAATGTAATACAGTAGTTCTGCCAGTCGCTGAGTACTAATCAGGTGGAAACAGATAACGGCACACCTGATCATTTCTTACAGCACACCTATGTGCCGTGGCACAGTGGCTGGGAAACACTGCTTTAAACAATAAATACTGAGGCTACCAGCTAGTCAGTGTCATTTGCAAGGAGGCACCATGCTGTGCTGAGCAGTACAATGCCCTTCAGGTGGTTCAGTTTTCACTGGGAGGAAACAAGGCTTGGCTCATTATTGTGTATAGAGCAGCCCCTCGGTTTGTAAGCGCACAGCCCTCTTTATTTGCAAGGGTTTGCTCACTGAGAGCACATTAGCAGCAGAATAGTATAGACTCATCGAGTGTGTTTACATGCTCCTGATATTCTGGAAACAACAGTGGTAAAAGTTCCATGCTATTCCTTATTCATTCCAAGATTTTTTTAAACGATTAAAGGAAAAATTCAGCCTTGTGGAAACTACACCTGCTTGCTTTCTTGCCAAAAGGAGAAAATCAAAATCAGTGTCAGATGTGTACTCTGGTCTGGAAGGTAAATGTAGGACAATAGCAATCCTTGCAATCACTGTGGTCAATGAAAGGTTGCCATGGTCACCAGCGGTTTGCATGAAAGACTTGTCTGCAAACATTTGCAAACTACTCACCAAGCTGTAGCGAAACTGTTTATAGTAAAACAGAAACCAGAAATGGAGAACTTATGCCGTCAAAGTAAAAGTTGTGCCTTTTGAAATGTGTTAGTTGCAGACGATAAGGAAACTTTGATTTTTTTTTTCTCACACTTTTCACAGCATCACTGTTGCTTGCAGACAAATTACCATCTCCATTGCAAACTACAGGTAGCCAGATAAAGGTTTTTGATGCATCACCTTATGTGCAACTAGTTTCAATTAGCAACCAGGGGCTCGTTGACTGGTTTCTAGACCTGTGTGAGTCAGGCTTAAGCCAGTATTCTTGGCTAGAAGCGGGTGCTCAACAGCTAACTTGGTTTTGCTTGCTTTTAAATATTCGTTGAAAGAAAAATAGAAAAAACAACCAAATCTAGTGATTTTATTTTATTTTTCCCAGCTAAGTTAGCTAGTATTTTGTTTTTGTGATTCTTGATTGCCAGGCCAATGGCTTCTGACAGACCAGCTAATCCTCCTCCGGCTTTTATACTAGATTAATCTAATTTTGTCCCAGCTTAATCCTTTCATAGCACTACGAGAAAGGAAATGAAATATTCCTTAATATGAAGCTTTTCTCCAGGCTGTGACCAGAGCATAGAGCGTCTTTGCTATTGGAGACTAGAGTGGCAGAATACAGATGTGCAGGTAAACACACTCAGCATGAATTCTGAGGCAGGACACTTCTGACACTCCAGCTGTCATCATAAACCCACAAAGAGCTGGCATAGTGTGGTACAGTACCTTTATCAAGACACGAGTGCAACGTCATGCAAAAAAAATCAAAACAGAAAAAAAGAAATGCTAGTGCTAATCATACAAAAAGCAATGACAGGGAACATGTGGTGACAGCAGGTCGCCTTCATGTCGGGGCATTCCCAAGGTCATGTGTGTACAGAATCTTATATACAGATGATCTGCTGCGGTGGAACAGTTGGGAGAGAAAGCACAGCAAGCCATTCCTTAGCAGTCATGAGGGAAATCATTGGGTAATTACAGCAGTTTTTGTTTACAGGACAACATACATACTTGCTAATTATACACATCTTGCTACCAGCAAGGTGCGAAGAAACTTTTTTTTTTCACATAGTGAAATCCTGTTAGATTACAGCATGCATTACTCTACGTGCTAATGCCAGGGGGGTTCTTGTTGTTATTGTTGCTGATTCTTCCCAGTTAATGACTGTATGTCCTTACAGGATGGGATGGTGTTCTCTTTCCCTCAGTGCTTCTGTAATCTCACTGTGCCTGGATACACAAACAGAAGAGCTTGTTGACAGCCCGAAGAGTCTAGATGAATTAGTTGGTTTTTTTTTTAAAAAGAAAAAAAAGAATGTGGCAATACGCCACAGTGCATCGCTGCTTTTGGATGAAGTGTGACAGAAGGAGCCCAGTTCGAAGAGCCAAACAAGTATATTTTTCTTGGCTGATATAGGTGCCATGCAAATATTTAGTCGGAGCCAATCATTCAAATCCAACAAATGAAGAAACAACACAGTCATTGTCATCAAAAGCTGCTGTTTCTGCAGTAATTTTATATTATCCTGTCAAATTTTGATTGATTTTATGTTGCAACAGAAAAGAAACCAAATATTGCATATTTTGATCCTGGCCAATCGTTATAATTACTATTACCAGACTTACCTCTGTCTCCACCATTCCTCATGTTGGTCTCCTCATCCTCTGCGGCATCGTCCACTTTAAAAAACAAGAACTACATTTTAGTGACAGCAGTTCCTTATGTAAATACTTGGGCACAAAAGGCTAAAATATAGCAGAAAGAACACAGAAGTGCCTTTTTTAAGATAAGAAAAAAGGACTGAAGGCGAAGAGGAAGAAAAAAAAGCTAAAAACCTATTTTGTCTAGACTAACCTGAGTGAAGCTCTTTCACCAGTGACGACATGGTGTTTGTGATTGAGTCAGCAGCAACTAAAAGATCATTCCGAAGATTTCTAGGCACACCTGAGGAACAGAGAACGGAGAAGACATCAAATGACCAGTCTTGGAGTGTAACTTTGCGTAAGTATAATCTGCTTCAAATCCTCTTTGTTTTACTGGTTTCAGACGAACCCTGAGCAAAGGCCTCCAGCACATCCCCTCCCACACCTGCCAGGCAGTCCTGTGGTGTGTGAGTTGGGGTGGACCCAGCCGAGGTGGAACGTATGGGCATAGGCATTGAGCAGCCCGCACCGTGGCTGGGAGAAGAGTGAGGGGAGCCTCCAGACTGTGACTGCAATGGATAAAACCATTTATGATAGTTACGGTAATCATCAGCACATTACCTAACCTCCAAACGTAGGAACCACATGCTGAAAGTTCACATGCAAGAGGGTAGAGCACAACTTCCAGGGAGCACTCTAAAAATAGTAGCAAAGTTGAAATTGGAGAGGTATACAACCAGATAAGCTTAAAGAAGAGACTGGCTACATTTACATCAGGACTGATTTCTGATATTTATGTGTTTGACCCTGGCAGGTACAAAGACACTAGCTGACCGGTGTCATCTTCTTCCAGAAGCATAATAAGCGAAAAACATGGAATCTATGCTTGCTAACCTTTAGTGATTCTACAGAAAGAAGATAAAAAAACAAAGAAACCTAAATATCAGCCTAACATCAACTAATCAAATTCTCGAACAACCAGTTTAAATAGATGATGCTCTATTGGGATCACAGATTGCAGCTTTAGGAAACCTTTTTGTTTCTAAAGGTGACTTCTAATGAAATAAATCTTGACACAGATGTGACCAAAAGAACTTAATCCTTACTGGGAGAACAAACAAACAAACAAACAAACAAACAAAATATTGGCTAAAAGCCACAACCCCCCCCCCCCCCCCCCCCCCCCCCCCCAAAAAAAAAAAAAAGAAAGACTTGTGGTAAAGCTATACTGATTGGCTTTACCTTGTCTGTCTATAGTACACCTTTACTGCATTCACAGGGTTAATGAGAACCATGCGTAGGTGTGCATGTGGGGCTTGTGCTGAGTTGGGAGCTATATCTCATAGAGAAAGGATCAGTGTGTGTCTCTGGGACTGTTGCAGGCCTGGGTTGATGGCTCCGTGCCAGGCAGCAGATGGCCAGCCAGACTGCAGTCATATTAGAAGTGAGTTTGTTAGCGCCAATGAAAGGAACAGGTCCCTGACATTTGGACCAAGAAAAACACAGTTCTCTCAACTCGCCTGGGTTAGAAAACAAATTTTAAAGATTGTGCCTCTACCGCACTGGCATGAAGCTAACAAGGAAGTGGTGGAGCAGAATCAAGTTTGACAACTAGATCAGTGTAATCATGTTAGGTAGTGGAATCCTATCATCTTTCTTAACAGTCGTCTTAAAACCTATTATAAACGCTTCCTTCAATCACATCTGTGTGGAGAGGGGAGCAGTGGACTAAGTGATGTGACTAGAGCAGGTATTGAGCCTTGCAAACTGAATTAAGGGCAACTTACAGCCTGCTTCTGCTCCTCATCCTATCAGCCAGCAAAGGTAAGCAGAGAGTGAGAGAGCAAGGAGAGTGAGAGCAACAGAATTAAAGCAATAAAAGAAGAAGAAAGGGGTTTCTGCATGCACCACATGGCACGTTTACATAAGATTACTGCTGTCTTGGTTTTGAAGACTTAAGGAAATTTTCAATTCATCAAATAAAGCCTAATTATGTAAGGTAGAATATCATTGATAAAACCTGTGAAATATAAAAGAATAACAGCAGATTTAGGACAGTTAATATCTGTTCTGTTCTGGGTTATTATATATCCCTACTTGAAGATAAATCTTCTCCAAGCAGGTGAAAGTTTTACCTTTAGCAGCCTCATGAGACCCTCCAGCTGCACCATCAACTCCCGCCTGCTCTCTTGCAAGGCTGACATGCGCCTCTCCAGCTCATCCTTCCTGTGTCTGCCGAGGAAGGAGGAAAACAAAAGATTTATGCATTCCTGTTTTATTTGTAAGGCATAATCTTACACCAGTGCTTTGCTTTAAACTCCAAACAGACAACAAAAGATTCCTGGAAAATATTCTGTAAAGAAGGCGGTGTCATCTGAAACTGAAAGCATTTCAGATGAAGTCTATTTCAGAGACTTCATCAAAGTCTATTAGCAAATTATTTCATACACTTATTCACTTCCTGAAGAGCAGCTAAGTGAGGGGATTATTTTTGTGTCTGGGAGACAGACTTGCCTTTAGGTCCAATAATCCCCGGATCAATTAGAGCCACTCCAGTAGGCAGTCTCTAATATATATAGAGTCCCACGGCCTTTGCATCAAGTATGTGCACCATAACCGGCATTATTAGGTAATATGTTTTCTCGATATTGAAAAAATGACATCAATGTCACACCTTAAACCAAGTGTGTCAACCTACAGCCATTAAGGTCAAATCCAGCCATTAACCCTCACCCTGACACTAACACTATGCTATCAGAATATGTGTTCTTTCACGTTTTGGCATTCAGGAAACAAAGACTCCTGGATGCCAAATAACAAGGCTCTAGTGTGTTTTTCTGTTCTTGCTATGATTAAGCCCCAGTGTTCCCTTTTATTCTTCATGAGCTCTTTGTTGTTCAGAGGTCTGTTTTAGGATAAAGTTTTGATTTGCTGCTTTTCATAAAGTACATGCACAAAAAATGGTCTAAAATAATTCTTTTATATATAAAAACATGACTCTGTGACTGCTTGTGGCCTCTTTTCAATTCAGCTTCTGGCTCTTTATCACCCCCTGGTGTCCATACTATGTAACTGTATATTGAAAAAAAAAATTAAAGCACAGTAGCAATCATTTGTATGGCTAAAGTTGTCCTATAAGAAACGTACAAACATTTGCAGATTGTAAGCAGCAGTTATCTGTTCTTCATCCTGTGGCTGTATAAATGCAATAGGACATCTGTTCAGTCCAAATACAGCTCCACACAGAACACTGTGCTGTTAAATATTTACCATTTGATGATGTCTGCCCTAAAGCAAACATACTAAGAGAGCGTATTAATATATGAAAACCTGTTTACTAGTAAGAAACAATGTGGTTACGTGACATAAGACAGAAATTACCTAATAATTACCATATTATGAAAATATTATCAACACTAACATGCCAAAAAGAGTCCGCGTGGGGAGTAAAATTGAAAAAAAAAAAAACCCATGATACAAATGGATGAATGACTAAAGATTAATTTAGAAGCTAAACAGTTAAGCTATAAAACATTAAAAGATGATGTGATTTGAACCTTTGGCACAACTGTTGACTTGCAATGTTGCCTCTGATGCATTATTTAGGCCAGTTGACACAATCAAGGAGTCGTTCAAGGTAAAAAGTGCTGTAACATGTCCTCACAGGGTGACTCTCTCCCAGCAACTGAACCCAAGGGTCTCAGTGTCCTGCCAGCAAGACAAATGTCCATGCTGTTGTGGAAGCAAATGCTCCCTAATTAGGCACACATTAATTTTACGTAAAGAATGAGTTCAGTCCAAAAAGGTACAACCGCCCTGAGGTTTTGTTTGTTTTTATTTCTTTATCTTTTTGACCCCTTAATGATGATGTTATATGTGATGTATCGTGTCGGCAGGTTGATACCTGAGGAGTCGTAGTTCGGTCAGGAGTGTGGGGTTCTGCTGGGCTTTTTCTGGTGTCGGCTGAGAGGCCTGTTCATGCTCCAAACGCAGCCTCTGGATTTCCTGCAGGATCTCTCTGAATATAGCAGACAGCAGAGACGAAACGTGAGCTTTATTACTCATGCTGTGTTGTCACATGTTTAAAAATACCTTAAATGCAAAACTTGCATTTGAAATGATTTAAAATGTGAAAGGAAAAGCACATATTGTTTACATACTGTACTCAGATGAGTCAAAGGACAAAGATTTAATAATGGGTTTACTGCTAATGCATTCACATGCAAGCAGCATTTTAATATTACAGATGGCTGAGAAACTTTCAAAGGAACAGCTTGATTAGCCACGCTGTGCACCGTTGTAATATTTTTAGCACACATATATAATCATCATCTCAACTAAAGGCTGTAACAGAAAGCAAATGAGTGCAACAAAATCATGCATCACTGCTTTACCACCAACAAGCCAAAAAAATCAAATCAAAACCTGTCACACATGTATGACAATGGTCGCATGATAAGCTGTACCTGTTTTTGTTCTCCAGCTCTGCAATCAGCTGCCTCTGCTGCTTATTGGCATCAAAGTTGAAACTGAGATCTGTTGGAGGACATTGTTGCTGAAAAACAAAATTATCATAAAACAGTATTAAAAACACGGTGGGGAGAACAAAAGTTAAATACAAACAGCTATCGCGTCTGACCACAGCGAGCAGTAATGATGCTCCGCTGGAGACTTATTATGTTTCAGCATAAACAGGAACCACAGCGTCGCTTTATCCCTTCCATATATAACAAACAGTGACAAAGAAATCTACTGCTGCTGCTTCACAACAAAAGAGTTCAGCTGGCGAAACCAGCGGGGCGCTTTTTATTTTGAAGCATGTATGTGTCATCCTCGTTACCATTTTTCTTCACCAAAATGTGCCTTCAAAACATATTTTTTTCCATTTCTTGGAGAGGTTTATGTTTAAATTTCTAAAAGGTAGCAATGGAATATGAAAGAGTTAAGAAGGAGAGAGTTGTACTCTTCCAGCTCACGACTAGTGGAGCATAAAATCAGAAAGCAGTTTTTATTAAGAGAACCTGATTTTGTTTGGCTGCAGAGTAAACAGACCCAGCAGTTGGTGTATTTGTGATAAGGAATCTGGCTTGAGGAGTATTTGTTGCATATTTGAGCCACACTTTGCTGTTAACATGTTACCAGCATAGAAAGGACTAGAACTTTTAATCAGATGACATGTGCTCCTTACTTCACTGTATTTCTAGAAAAGTCATCAACGTAAGGGCTACATTTCCCATTGCTTAGAGATTTTAATGCCCTGAACATGTTCAACTCCCAGCTTGGCTGACCTTCAACTTGAGTCATTTCCCTGCTCACTGCCCCATGTGCCCTGCCTATTTCTCTACAGCGCTCTGCCAAAAAGTAAAAATTCCTTAAGTCTTTCTAAAACAAATACAAGTCATGGAAAATAAAAGCTCACATTTCAGTTTCAAAATCCAAGTTCCCTGTGCTGATGAAGAAAACCTGACAAAAACTTCAAAGCATCAAATCTGAAATGCAGGGTGACTGATGCCCACCATGGGGTCTCATACTCACTGTGGAGTTGCCCGCCTCAGCTGCCAGGCGGGCAGCGTATCGAGCAATGAGGCGGTGCTCTTCATCTAGCCGGCTGGGACTCTCCAAGACACTGCCCAAAGTCAAAGATAGAAAGACACATCATGCACGCGTGCACACATGCACACAAGCATAGACAGCAACAGTGACTCAAATGTCAAAAGCGCTTATGTAAGTAGAAAGGAACAAAAAAAAATTGCATGGCGCAAGTGATTATATAAAATAATTTGCATGAAAACAAAACTTCATAATTAAGGCGACCTTACAAAGGACAATTGGCTTTGACTGCAGTGTTGATAGACAGTCTGAGGTACAGTAATTGGTCATAACAATGAACTGTGATGGATAAGAGAGAATGCAGCATGCCAAATGCATTTGTGACTGTGCCAATGCCCATTCTGGCCATTTCATCACTGACTGGAAATGTCAAATAAGGCGCAAGACTTTAAATGACCATGGGTGTGGCATATGGTGCGGACAGACGACAGGACATATGCTGTTCTTTCTCGGCAGGCGGTCTGCAGTGAAGAGTGAAGGACAGCTGAGAGTAAGTGATGATTAAGACCATTAAACCCAATCTGGCTTCAAACCCGCTGCATCAGCAACCACACGGCCTCAAAAGGACTGATAATCAGCCTCTTAATTAACATTTGTATTTGAATCTTATCTATACACATAAATCTGCTAGTGTACTGAGATCATTTCAGCTATTTTTTTCAATGTTTTTTTCCCATAATTTCACTGATTACATCATTAAATAGTCACTGTACGATTTGACATATTTTTAGATACTATCACCTGACTGGAGGAGATTAAACTTGGTCCACTAGAGGAGAAATCACTCAACCAACATGTCATAGCAGTCGTTTTGAGCCAGATCTCTGAAAATGTCTCGTTAAGTGGGGCACTTTCTAAATAATTTACCTTCTCGTCCTCAGGCCAAAGCACAGGCAGAGTCTGAGGTTTCTTGTAGAATTAAAGTAAGGCATTAACATACGTCAGGGAGCCGTTTGGGTTGAATCTTCAGGCTGGAAGCAGCTCCAGTGTTTTGTTCTTCAGGGAGTTTCTTGGCACCACCTGATGGCCTGAGCCAGGTTTCAGACAGAGATGCATGAACTACCTTTAAGCACTCCAAACTGGCATCTTTCCCAGATACTTATTTTAGTTGTAAGCATTTTTACTCAAACACAATTTCTCAGACACCACTGTGTCTGTCATGTTTACCTATTTCAGCTCAGCGTGGGCAGGCTCAGAGTTCAGATTTCTGGTTTCTTTGACGCTCCTATAAATAAAGACTAAATGACTTTTAAGTGACAGATTTTGGATATCAAGTGTTTACAGCACTAATATCAATATATATGATTTAGAGTAAATTCATCCATTTTCATAAAAAACAGCAAAACATTACATTAGGTCATTTGCCAACCACTATAAGTACGATAGAGTGACGTTAATATGTTTTTGAACAATGACGCAGTGTTTGTAGTTTTACCTAGGTCACCATCACATTGGATTTTAACCAAACACTAAATATGTCATTGAAATAAAGACATTCAGCTTTAATTCAAAAGTTTTGCATCATCTGTTTAGGACATTCAGCCATTTATACATAGTTTGCCATTTTCAGAGACTCAGAATTAAATGGACAATTGGATGACGAGCAGTTTTGTGGCTAGGTGAGGCCTGTTTCCTGGTTATTTACAACGATCTAAGTGGATAAAAGATCTAACGCCTAAATCCCAAGTGTTGAACATTTGGCTGCTTTTCGATGGAAATCTCAATATCAGGTCCAAAGAGATTCTGCAACAACTCAAGGAGTCTATCATCAGCCAAAAATCAAAATCTATCAGAGAGAGAAGAAAATTTCACACCCTACGTCAAGAACACTCTCAGGGATGAAGGTGTATTATTGTCGAAGTCTAGAATCAAGAGAACCCTTCACACATATAATTACAGGGGGCTCACAACAAGATGCAAACCACTGGTTACACTCAAGAACTAGAAGGTCACTTTGCGAGGAAACGTCTAAAAGAGCCTGCACACTTCTGAAAAAAAATTCCTTGGACAGATGAAACCAAGGTGAACTTGTACGAATGTGATGGGTGTACACGGCTCAGATTCAGCCTAATAGGACAGTGTTTTATAGTAGATAGATAATGGCCCAAAGCAAACTGCAGAAGCAACCTAACAGTTTCTCAGGTTAAACAAATGGTATATTGTTCACTGACCAAATAAGTCACCTGATCTCAACCCAACAGAACATGTTTTTTTAGTTAATAAATACAAATCTGAATGCACAGAGACTCAGCAAAGGCCTGGTAGGCCATGTCATGTGAGGAAATGAAGCATTTGGTGATTCCCACTGGTTCGAGAACTCAGACAGCCATTGATTTTATTTAAAATCAGGTTAGTTTGTCCGATTACGTTCAAGCCTGTAAAAAGCTGCCCATTATTCTGTATACATTTTAAAACCCTTGAATTAAAGCTGAAAATCTGCACTTCAGTCTAATATTAAATGCTTGACTAAAAAAATACAACGACGGTGTACAAGAATTGTGCCTTTATCCAAATGTGTATGGACCTAACTCTATCTGTTCCGTTTCATTTACTCACTAAATACACCAGGTAAGCCTGCTTCATGAAAATTATTCTCAACTTCAATGTTAAGCAAGCAATAGCAGTTCATCAATCACATATAACTACAGCTGCTTTGTCAATAGTGCTTTCATACTGACATTTGGTCAATAGTGAGTTGACTCTGAGTTAATGCCCTTTAAGTCTGAGACAGCATTTTGTTTTTTGCTGCTATAATGCGGCTAATAAGTTCTAAATTGTGGGCTGTTGGTTTGCTTGCTTATGCTGAGATATTGCTGTGTGAGAGGGAGATGTGGAAGAGAGCAGATGCCCTGTCAGCAGAGCAGACAGTATCAGAGAGCACACTGTGATGGAGGCTAGGAGCACAACACGCACTATTTTTTTTTTTTAGAGAGCATCAGTTTTTTTCTTTTCCCTGACATCTTATAGTTCTGTTTCTGTTTTTTCTTTTGTTTGTTTCCCTGCAGTAAAAAATCTGAAAGAGTCAACAAACAAGGACTGCACTGGTGCTGCTTTTCAGTTTGAGGCTTTCAAACTGAAGCAGAGCCACAAGGAGCTTTCCATTATTCAACAGTAACATCTTTGACTCGTACATCCTTAGTAAAAAAAAAGCAGGCAGGCTAGCGCTGCGCAATTATCAAATACAATAATATGAACCCACTTTGACCTGCCTACTGATATCCTCACTGCCACTCACAACACAACCTATTTTAGAAGCGTCACAATGGCTCAGTGCACAATTCCTGCCCTAAAAATGGCAGCTTTGTGGTTGTTAGGACCCCTCCGAGGCAACAGCATCTTCGGTGCATGACATCTTCCCATACAGCCATGACTCACAGAGCAAAATGTCAAGACAAAGGTTATCGGGCTTCTTCAATGCACACAATGAAGCAAATCTCAGGAGAGTGTCGCCTTCTGCCTGCCCATGCTGCAAAACGTAATGTCTTCCACTGACCTCCACAGGTTTGGATGTGAGGTATTGTTTACAGCCTCGGGTGACCCTATCTTGTCGGCTTCCCTCAATGCAAGCTGTAATCTCGATACCGTCGGGCCACACAGACAAGACTGCACTGCACAAAATGTTGATCTTGCAAAGAAAACTAATCCGGTATTGATTGCTACTTTGCTTTCAGCAAGGTTAAATACTTACACTTTGTTACCAGGTGAAGTGACTGATCTTTAAAACAGAAAAACAGGCTTATATTAACACGTCTCTTTAAAAACACAGTTTAGGGCTAAATCTAGTTGCACATCATTGGACCCTTTTTTTACAAGGTGCCCTTCAGCTGCGAGGGTCCTTGGCATAGTATTGTATGATACCTCAGCCTGGAGAAACACAAGTGGATTTAAAAAAAAAAAAAAGCATCCACAGGACTTCATTAAACTGCACACTGAATTCTTAAATAAATTCTTTAGAGTTCAATCAAACGCCGCATGCTAAATAGGTTTGATATTCATGCCTCTATTCATTCTCTACAGTGGACTGTAGCGTGTCTGCTAACGTGCCTGTCTTGCAAACACAAATTGCTGGAAAGATATGATAAAGAGATTGTGAACACAAAAAGGAAAATTTAACCAGCACAGACCTGCGAGAGAGAGTGCAGATACATTACAGCTCCCTCGGAGTGCTCTCCATTATTGAATTCATAACCACAATGGTTCATTAGCACTGTGAGTAAATAATAATTGAGGTTGCCTTTAACTGAGAGGGGCAGAAATAAGAGGACAATTAGGCTGCTTTCACGGGGCCCTCGCCTGCTATCTGCTTACATGATAAGGCTCCAGTTCTATCATAATCTATTTGTCAAATCAGCCCTTTAAGTAGGAGTGCTCGCATATTCTTCACGACAGCGGAACTAATTTTCCTCTAAAATTACTCACAAGGCAATGCTGTTCGGATGCAAAAAAAAAAAAAAACAAAAGAAAAAAAAGAAATGTGTGTCAAGTGTGAAGGAACAAATAACATCTGTAGTTTGATTCACTGACTGCCCTCTGTTATTTCCACTGATGGGAGGAAACCCGAAACCATCTGAATCCTGTGATTAGAAGAACTGACAGCCAGAGTGTGCAACTGCAAGTGACGTCTGGTCATCTTTTAAAGATGTTATACCTTCAGAATGACACCAGGCCTGAGGGTCGCTTACCTTTTAGTTGGAGTAGGTGCCCCAGAGGACATGAGCATTGTGTCGTTCATGTTGTTGGCCGCTGGTTTCGGCTGACTAAAAGACAAGATTAGAGGTCTTTAATGCTGCGCTGCAGAGGTCTGTGGTGCTTGTCACCAGGGAATGGAGGAGAGGGCATTTGCATTTTATTAATAATCATGAATCAGCGATCCTGGCTTCAGTTTAATCCAACTGTACCAGGAGGGTGAGGAGGGAAGCAGGAGGATCATTATAAACCACTGAGTGTGTTGCAGGAAAAAAAGCAACATGCTGTACTCCAGTTAACTTAAAATTGTTGCAAAATAATTGACTATTCCGGGAACAGCGAATTAGATGTTTTTGGGCTATTAGCTTAAACCTAATTAACATGAGCAAGAGCAAGAGCAGCAGACAAGAGATCTAATTAAACTGGAAGTCTGTGAAAAACTAGTAAAGGTGACATTGTAGGAGGTAATTTTTTGTGAGAGTAAACAAAGCAGTGGGGTCCATCTGGCGGCTGAATCAGTGGCAAACTCATCGGAGTCCAAACCCCCGGACCACAGAGTCTCATTAACGCGCCGAAATATCACTCTGCACATCTCAGGTCCTCTCAGCTTCACATCCGACACAGAAAACAGCAGAGGAAAGCATTTGATTTTCAAATCCTTGAAGACGCATCCGCAGTATCTTTGTGTAGTTATCAGCTTTGATTCTGTTGTAACAGTTTTATTTAAAACACTCATTACCACATAAAAGAAAATGCAATGTAGAGCACTGTGTCTTATTAAGATTATTTGTCCAATCAGCTTTTCCTTTTTTCTTTTTTCCAAATCAAACTATTTATATCTACATTGTGCAAAAAAGCCACCTTTACCCCCCCACAAAGTGCATCAACAGCACAGGCAGTTCTGTATATTACTCAGCTACTAAAAACAGAAATCAGCACAAAATATATGAAAAAATGCAGCAGTACTTCTAAATGCATGCTCCTCGCATTAACGTGGGTGCTCAAGGGGGTCAGTGTGTTCTTTTTGAAGACACACTGCAATTATTAATTCATTCAGACGTTTATGCCCCTCAAGAGTTGCCTAATGGGGTCGTAAGAGACGCAAGTCCGAGTATTTGTTTCTGGGGCCGTTTGCACAACCACAGCACTGCTAATTTCTGGATCACGCATTAGGATAAACAGGAACGCAAAAGTGTCACTACTAAATGGCCACGCGCTGCCTTCCAGTCTCCCTGACAAACACTCCGGCTAAAATCCCAGCGCATGTGAAAAATGTTTACCTCTTTTTTTTTTAATCACATTAAAAAAAAAAGAATCCACCCTGAAGGTGAGCTCCAGTCTGAGGACAGGAAGCGAGGCGCCACACTTACCTCTGTGAGGAGAGAAAGCACCTGTCTGGCTGGCAAAATACATCCAATTGCTGCTGTTGCCAGATGCCTAATCTGCCCTCAACTGAGCAGGCGAGCATCTCACTATTACACTGCTGTTGTCTCCAAGGAAACTCAGCGGTCATGTGACTTTGTGACGACGTAGATTTGCTCTCTCCCTCTCTCTCTCTCTCTCTCTCTCTTTCGCACACGCTCACTCTCCTCTCTTCACCTCTCGCTAACACAGTGGAAATTAGGGGGAAATGCCTTTTGCTCAAAATACCTCCTCTGCAACCTCTAAACAAAAAAAAAGCACAAATGTTTTATCATCTCCTCAGCAGACAAGCGCACAATGAACTCTACAGTTTCTACTATAATTGCAATTATATATCCTTACTCTTCCCCTTACCTTTAGTGAGTTACATAAGTCAAAGCTCTTCCACAGTTAGCCTTCTATAAATAATCATCAGCCCTTTTTGAACATACCAATAAAACTCCTCTGGCACAGCAGGGTGCCATAAAAAAGCTTCCTCTTATGTAAAGCAGTATTTCATTCTCCTCTAAATGTTAGAATGAACTCTAACAGGCATCCCGACTCGTTCACATCAGTGTCTGCAACGCTGTGATTCACTGACTCCCTGAACGCTGATTAAGGACACACAGGCCAGACATTTGGGCGGCACCTCAGAGGTCAACCAGGAGTGAATTGACACAACATTTAGGCACTAAGAGATCAAAGTCTGCAATGCGCTAAGCTTTGTGTTACCTGCGTGCAGCGAATGACAATGTACCACGTGCTATTTATACTTGGCTTTGAAGGGGGTACTGGGAAAATTAAGTCTAGTGGCACCTCATGCACACTCGTTCGCCTTATTTCTGAAAAGGACGGGTGCCTTCAATCGTCCTCAGTCGGCTAAAAATAATAAGCAAGCGTGAAGCATCCTCTCCTGCTGTGCTCCTATTTCCCGCGAGGCTGACAGTACCTCGGCCATAAAAACCCAATGGATCACGCTCTCAGTGAAGTGAATTATATGCCTGTTCTCTACATTTTAATGACACTGATGGAATTTTCATTGACCTGGAGAATAAAAAAAAGAAAAAGAAGAAGAGGCATAAAACAGAGGAAAGCATTTTAAAATGTTAATGGATTTCTAGGGATTATATAGAGAGTGGAAAATTGGTTACTAAATATTAAACACTGGAAGAGAGAATTTGAGCCTACAGACTCACAGACTTGGTGTGTTCCACATTAAATGCAAAGTACGGCAAGATGCCTATTTTTTGACTCTTAGTCTGTTTTGGTGCTTAAAGTCTTTTGGCAGAAGCGGTGCTAAGTCTGAAGGTAAGAAGCCGCATCCTAGATTTAAAGTTTCTGAGACAGACAGTGCATCCCAAACCTATAACTCCTCTCTAAAACACAAATCCCCAAGAATCTCGCTGACAGTTAGAGTGGAGAGAAGAAATTCACAGCTCAGCTCACTGTTGGTCTTTGCTTTCAGATGCCAGTAAATATTTCAGAATAGTTTCAGAATAGATGCACTTTGTCTGAAGATGATATGAGAGTTTGAACAACTGGGAGACTCGTGTCCGTTCGATTTTGATCAAACTTGACTCTCTAGCCTGATTCTGCCATTATTAGTCACTCACAGAAGCTCCGTCAGCCATCACAGACACACACACACACGCACACACACCTAAGAGATCGCACTGATGTATGTCCTCTGCTTTTACGATATGAAACACCATCTCTTCACAAATAACATTCATCAGAATTGGCAAGCAGCAGCAATAGTTTTAGTATTCCAACACTGCATCTCTCTCACTCTTATGCATCACCAGTAAAATGAAGTCGATGTAGAATAAAACTAGAAGCCTGGCAGTTTTCCTGTGACTAATTATCTGAGGGATCCATTTCTATAGCCAGCAGGGAACTCGGAATGGTATGCAGATAATTGCTGTGTTCCCCCATCATTTTTTTTTATTAAACTGCCCATTAAAAAACAGAATTATTCCATTAGCGGCAGAACTCATGGCTCATGGCTACAACGAGGGCATACGATTTACAATTTGATGTTGGATTTAACGGTACAGTTCAATTTAATTTTGTCCTTGTCTTACAGTCAAACAACAAATATCATATAACATCAAAGCGTAGTTGTTATTTTTCAGTTTTTATGTTTTATTAAACATCACAGATGTAAATTAATCAGCTCTAGAGGTGCTGGGAGGCTTTTAAACTTTAAACTTTCATCTGGAGCCAGATTAGCTAGCTCCCCCATTTCTGGTATTTATGCTAAGTTAAGCTAAGTTTTAAAGCTGCTTCTTCATAATTACTGAAGAAACATGGTTGAAGCACCGCTCTATTCACAGCCACTAACTGTAATTTTTATACTCTGAGCACCTCTTTTCACTCTTTACCACTGCAGTATGTCATTACAATTTAGTCTTCTCTCTCTTAGTTGGTTTTGTCCTGTCTCCCTATTTCCACTTAACCCCAAACTGGTGGAGGGCAGTGTTGGTCAAATTACTTGAAAAAAGTAATCAGTAACTAATTACTGATTACTTCCCCCAAAAAGTAATCCTGTTACTTTATTGATTACTTATTTTCAAAAGTAATTAATTACTTAGTTACTTTTTAAAAACACGATTTACAACCTGAATAGGTGATAAAGCGATAGATCTTTCAGCCCAATTCTACTTTTTCTGCATAATCCATCATACAAAAGGCAATCAAATGGAAAAGTCTCTTTTTAAAACTTGTTTCATTAGTTTTAATCGTTTAACTTTATGCATCAAGCAAAAATGTAATTATCTGCAACATTCTCTGACGGAAAAAATTTGTTTAACATTTAAACCTATTTTCTGCACATTCCAGCACATAAAATAAAATATTTTTGTGTTTACACTCACTCTTTCACATAGATGCAAGTAAAACACAGCAGAAAATAAATAAAATCAAAGACTCAGCGGTCCTGTTGCTCTATTTTCACCTGTAAAGCAGGACTGGCGTAGGCGGAGGTTTGCCCTGGTGCAGGTGTGCCGCAGCGGTCAGTGGAAGAATCCGCGAGCTTCTCTGTGAGTTTCCCATTACGTCATAGCGCACTCGTGCTTGTTCGGAAGTTTAGGGGTTTTTTTCGCTGTAAAAAGAAGTTTTTTTCCCACGCACAACAGACGCTAATGTTTTTGTCACTTTTTATGGAATCAAACTCAAAGTAAGGTCAGTACTTCCACGCTTTAAACGCTGCATGCTCATACTCTCTCCGCACTCGATATATTATCCATTGTTGATCTGCACACAGCTGTTGTCACTAACGTTGCACTCGCTTACGTCACTGTCATGAGACATTCTCGCAAAAACATCACAGTTTTAGTAACGCAGTAACGCAGCGTTCCTACGGGAAAGTAACGGTAATCTAATTACCGTTTTCGCAATAGTAATCCCTTACTTTACTCGTTACTTGAAAAAAGTAATCGGATTACAGTAACGCGCCCATCTCTGGTGGAGGGAGATGAGTGCCCCTCCCTGAGGCTGCTTCTGGTGGAGGCTTCTTCCTGTTGAAAGGGAGTTTTTGCTTCCCACCATCACATAGTGCTTGCTCTGTAGGGTCTTTACCTTACAGTATAAAGTGCCTTGAGGTGGCTGTTATTGTGATTTGGCACTACAGATGAAGAAAGTGTTTTTTTAACATAGCAAGGGATTTGTAACATAGAATTTCCATACATTGTAGTTTTCTTTAGAAACCAGAAATAATTTCTTTTTAGACACATTACTTCAGAAAAAAACAAAACAAAAAACATCTACCAATTACCATGATCAATATTATTAGTCCCTCTGGAGAACTGACCTTTTTATTAAGCAACTGCACAAACTACTGCTGTGTATTGATGAAATTTAACCTTGTAAAGGTTGTAAAATCAAGTTAAAACTGAGAGTTATCTCCAAATTTGCACACAGTATAAAAACTTCGGCATGGGTTTGAGCTGTCACTTGAGAAAGCATCACGCCAAAAACAAAAGAAATCGGTTTGGACTTGAGATAAAAAGAACTGTTGGCACTCACAAAGCAGGAGATGGATATGCAAAGCTATAGCAGCGTTTCCAAGTGTCAAGAACTGGAGTGAGAAGTATCATCAAGAAATTCAAAGAGAGCCACACAGTACGGCACAAGCTTGGCAGAAGCAGGAAGAGAAAGATTTCAAAGACTCTGGAAATAAAGAGATGTGTCAAAAGACACCAGAACAACTGCCAAAACTCTAGTGAATGACTTACCAAGTTGGCAATTGTTGTCTTAAAGACGAAAATCACTCGAACCCTCCACAGGAACAGACTGCAAGGTTGTACACCAAGAAAACAAATACAAAAAAGATAACTTCAAGCCTGAAGTATTCTAAGGACAACGTTGAGAAACAGAAATACTGGAGTCACTCCCTTTAATCAGGTGAGACAAAACTAGAGCTCTTTGGTCATACTGAAACTGTTTATGCTTGGAGAAAGACATGAGACGTGTACAACCCAAAGAACAACATCCCCACAGTGAAACATGGTGGTGGGAGTATTATGCTGTGGGGATGCTGCAGTGCATCTGGAACTGTGAGGTGGAAGGTGGAAAGTGGAAGAAAGATATGTGAAGATTTTGAATGAAAAACCTCAAACGGTCAGCACCAAAACTGGGTCTGAGTTATCACTTTGTCTTCCAACACGACAGTGATCCCAAACACACATCACTCCTGGTGAAGAACTACCTCCAGAAGACCAAAGTGAACATTACTGAATTCTGATTATGTTTCTGTGTGCAAGGTAAAATAAAGTAAGCATACAAAATAAAACCAGGATGTTTGGAAAAGCTGTGTTAAAAAATTCCTTGCTCTGTTTAAAAGCGCTTGGAAAATACTTTAAATACTTTAAATAAAGGGAGAGAAGCTAATAATATTGTCCTTATCTGTATATAAATTAACCTGATTTGAACTGAATGACCTCAAACTAATTTCTTAAACATGGCAACAAGTTCACTGCACTCATATGATCTGCGTAGTCACCAGATCTCGCCACATCCAATAGAAATCCTGTTGAATGTGGAGGAATGGGAGATTCCCTTCATGAATGTGCAGCCGACAAATCTACAGTAGCTGCGTTTACGCTATCACGTCAATGTGGACCAAAATCTCAGAGGAACACTCGCAGCACCTTGCTGAATTTATACCACAAAGAATTAAGGCAGTTGAGAAGACAAAAGTGGATCCAACCCTGTTGTAGCAAGGTGTACCTAATAAAGTGTCCAGTAATTGTGTAACATATAAAATGCTAATGAGGTTCTAGATTTTGTTACAGTTAGATAGAGCCATGCTAGTACTTTTCTCACATCTAAAGATAAGCAGACTTAAGTGTCATGTTTAATGTATAATTTCATACTAAGGATCATATTCCAAAGAACTAAACAACACTGTTATTTCCCCCTGTGTGTTGTTTTGCAGATGTATCTGCCTGCTATTTTGAAGACCTGCACAGTTAAATTTGGGAGCTTTTAATCCGAACCAAAATTGAGAATGACAGTCGCTGATGAATACATATTTTGAAGGGTTGTCAGGTTTAAAAGCTTCTTTTCATTGCACAGCTGATGAGAGGCGCTACTTCATCGCCACACAAATCAAAACATAAAATCATTTCTGGAACCAAAAATAGATGTTTTGTTTTTTTTGTAAATGCCCTTTCAGACATAACAATAGAGACAAAAAGATATAAAAAGAAGGGGTCAACAGTCACATCCATTATCCTAAAAGTCAGCAAACACGAATACAGAGTTTCAGCAACCTGAAAATGCCATCTGCAAGAGCATGAGGATGCTCTTGCAGATGGTTCAAAACCCTCAAAGGAGATCATAACAATAAGTTCTTGGAATTTCAAAGAAAGAATGCCAAACATATTTTTTTTATTAAAGCCCAATAAGCTATTAAAACTTAAAAGTAAAATTATAAAAAGTAGAAATAATCGTGGTACAACTTCCTCTAAGCTATATTATATTCAGTATTATTTAATCAAGGGCCTTTTCTCACTGCAAATTTTAGTTTACATCAGAAAATACTGAGCAATTAAAACCAGTTTTAGAGCTCTAAACAAAAGCCCCAGCTGGTTTCTCTGTGACGGAGCTCCATATTCTCCGTGACTACACTGTCTGAAATAATCAACATCATAAAAAAAAGATAGATATAGATATGGATTGCAACTTCCTGTGGCCCCTAGAGATACATAATTCTAAATATATTTTAGCCACAAATTTTATTTTTTATCAATATTAATCTACTTGTGTGAAGTAATTTCATGCTACGCAGCCTATAGTGTGCAAGCTAATCCAATCGCCTTATCTCTCAGTAGGAGGAAAACATCCGGGTCGACAGTTGGCTCTCCCTGTTGTGATGAATTGTAAATTTATGCAAATGTAAACTCCATCTTAAACGCATAAGTTTGGGCACAATGCAGAAAAAGCCCCCTGGCAGTGGGCAGAGTCTGGATATAAAAGCGAATCGGGGTAAAACAGGAAATCATGCGAATGTATTTACGTTGTGTCAATTTTCTTGGTATTCACGAAGCTACTTTCTCCCCTGTGATGCAGTGCACTATCAATTACTCACTGACACTTGCCAGCAACAAAAGGATATACAGACAGCTTAGATTTATGGTCGTGACTGGAATATGAAGCGGGATTTTGTTATGAAACGTGCTATGGGAACTGTCGAAAGCTCAAATACAAAAGTTGAGAGATTTCCTGCGATCATGTTAACGCCATAGACAAGAACAACCATGGACCACTGTTTTTATACTCAAAACACAGTTAGATGTTGTCTTGGTGGAGACCATAAAGCGTTGGAGTTTCAGTGCAACAAAGAAGACGCTACGTGAAAGTATCTCAGTGGTGGAATTGATTATGTTAATAGTACTATTTTTCAGCTGAAATGTAAATGAGTCTTCAGGGTTTAGGACACCAGCAGAATATAATGCATTTTCTATAATGATTTCCCAAAGCCTAGAATCTGAGATTTATACCATCGTCCCTGTTTCATTGCCAACAGACTGATGAGGATGACTGCGCTTAACGGCAGCAGCGGCTGAATCTGTGTAGTATATCAGCATTTCCATGGTAGCAAATAATCAGGGACGAGATGTCTGAGCAGGATGGCGCACTATCAGTCATGTGGTGACAGCAAAGTGGAAAGATGGAGGCAGTTACATGACGGTAGCAGACTATAGATCATGAGGATACTGATCCTTGCCATGCTGTTAATCAACAAATCTGCTGGGGTTCCCTCAATAATGACAGAGAGAGCAGGAACAAATGCATTGGGAAGAGTACTTACACAGTGTGGGTGAGCTCCTGTGGTCTCTCGGCCTGCTCGGGGAATACGGGATGTGGCGGCTCTCCGATGGGGACGCAGCCTAGCGATTTACTGATGGCATGGCTCAGCTTTTTAGCCGGAGACTTCTGTGAGTTAGGCAAGACAAACAACGCATTGGTTAGCTTTGCAATTTTGTTGACTGCTGTGACTGTGTTGGAGTGAAAACAGTTTTACGCTGTTAGAAGTCATTTACATAACTAGGTCAAGACGTTGTTTACTGTGGGAAAAGTGGGGATGAGAAGTACTTGTTGCATACTCAGTAAAAGCTTCTATTGAGCAGGTTCGGTGGATTCTTTAATCCAAATGGCTGAAAAACTGCAGTGAAGCTTGACAGCAATGCTTCATTCAGGAGAAATAAGGGAAGAAGCTTCAAAATATAACAAACACATTTAGGTTTGGCTACTCTGACCAATGGTTTAGGATGATTTCCAGCACTTGTATTTCACTCTTTAGGAAACTCTGAATTATATGGGAAAAGTATACAGTACTATCCCTAATGTTTCTGATGAGTGATACTTTAACTTCTTAACTGAAGTCACTCATATCTTATGATTTTTTAAATTATATTTTCTCATACTGGCAGGTTAGAGCATCTTTCAACATATTTTAGTGCGGTACAAGGTGGTCACCACAACAGATCATTTGCCTTCATCTCATCCTGTCCCTAGCATCCTCTTCGGCTCTCACTAATCCTCTGCATGTCCTCCTTCACTACATCCTTTGGTGTTCCTGTTTTCCACCTGGCTGGCACCTCTGTGTTCAACATCCCTTGTCCAATATATTCACTATCACTCTTCTCCAAATGTCCAAACCATCTCAGTGCCTCTCTAACTTTGCCTTCAAAGTGCTTATCCTGAGCTGTCCCTCTGATGTACTCATTTCTAATCCTGTCCCTCCTGATCACTCCCAATGAAAATCTTAGCACCTTAAGCTACCTTCTACTCTGCCTCATGTCTTTCTTTTGTTTGACCGAATGTCTCAACTTAGAAACTTTTCTTTTCACTTTTGTTGTTATCCTTCTGTCACAAATCACCCCGGACGCTCATCTCCACTCACCTCTCTTGTGCACTGTCCATTGCTTTGGATGGTTAACCACAGGTATTTATATTCATGCACCTTCACTGCTTCTTTCAACTTCACCTCCCCCTCTAAGCATGACTCCATCTCTGCAGGCTCTCTTCCACCTGCTTCCTACTCTTACTACAGATCACAATGTCAAATGCAAGCATCATAGTCCTTGGAGATTCCTGCCTGACCTCATCTGTCAGCCTGTCCATCACCACTGCAAACAAGAAGGGTCTTAGAGCTGATCCATGATGTAATCCCACCCCCACCTTGTCACTCCTCATGCACACCTCGCTATTGTTGCTGCCCTCATGTTCTGCACCACCATCAAATACTTCTCTGTCACTTCTGACTTCCTTGTGCAGTACTACAGCTCCTCTCTTGGCATCCTATCATGTGATTTTACTAGAGCCATAAAGACACATTGCAACACATTCTGACCTTCTCTGTACTTCTCCATCAGCGCTGTCAAACACTACATCTGTAGCGCTCTTTCCTGGCATGAAGCTGTACTGCTGCTCACTAATTTTCAGCTCTCTTCTTAAACTACCTTCACCAACTCTTTCACTGGTAGCTCTGATCACTTGACTGTCATGTTGACACCTGAATGCAGGCCCAGAATGAGCCAAATGCCTCCGGCAAGTCAGATATCAGAAAGCGGCCTCATGAGGCTAATACATCCTTGCAGGACAGCTTTGAGTGCACACGGTGGACCTTTAGAGACACAGCTACATCAAGGGAGTTGTATAGACCTCTAGGAATACACAGATGCTGTCACTGAATTTGTAAACAAATGCACAGACGATGTGACTGTCATCAGAACTGTCAAGACACTTGGTGACAAGCCACAGCTGACAACTGAGGTCTATTCACCACCGAGGATCAGAGTTATCATCTGGAAACAGCTCAGCCTATAGCATACGAAGAAGCAACTGAAAACAAGCATTATGTGAAAAACTGTCAAATCATTTTACAAACAACAAGGACACACAGCGCTTGTGGCTGCGTTCCAGACAGCAGAAGGCTATAAACCCACTGTGCAATCAGGTCTTAATGACCCCACTCTACCAGATAACACTCAGCACTCTGAACACAGACAAAACTAAGGACATGATCATGGATGTCAGGAGGACAACCTCCAGTTGTGTCCCACCACTGACCATCAGTGGATCTATAGTAGAGCAGGCAAAGTGCACAAAGTATTAGGAAGTGTATCTGAAGGAAGGTTTGAACTCCAGTGACAACACCACAGCCCTCATTAAGGAGGTAAAACATTGTCTCCATCTCCTCTGTAACATGAAGACATTGAACCTGAAGCGGGACCTCGCCACTCCACCCCTGACAGTCTATTACAGAGGCACCACCGAGAGCATAATCATGTCCTGCATCACTTGCTGGTTTGGAAACAGCAGGTCTGAGGAAAGACACAAACTGAACAGGATTGTGAAAACAGCAGGTGACAGCATCATAAATGATCCCTGGTGTTTTCTCACCTGCAGTCAGGAAGAAGGTAAAGAAGCATTTTATTCTGCTATAATGATTTTATTCTAAATGCTTCTTAACCATGTTTTATATGATCCAGATATTTTTAAGTACCAATGTTTATTTTCATTATCATTGTTTATTATGGTCCTCATATGTTGAGCTAAATGTTTATTTTCCCTAGGGCAAGCAGAAATGGTATTTAGTTTTTATGCACATAAAAATGATACAGTTCAAGTTCTTTCCCATATCTTCATAGTGTGACTGATTAAACACATCCGTCTGTAGCTACTACAGCTCTGCACATCAACCTTGTTCTTGAAAATCGGGGCGACGTGCAGAGCTGTAGTAAACAGCACTCCTCTTTCTTGCTACGAACCTTAATGTTAGCACAACGTAGTGAGATGTGGTGTAGGAATAAAAATGCATGTCCTTGCCTGTATAATCTCACACTTGAGATTTAACTAACAAATAAAAGTAGGAAAAATAAATGTACTGCACTTGGAGGCAGATAGAGAGCAATTGAAAAATGGATGAGCATCCATTTTTTTCTGTCACATAGCCAGTAATACTGCCAGGTAATCAGGACCGAGGTTAACAGAAAAAGCATCCAAATGGCAACAGCAAATAATTTCACTGGTGTGCGTACATCATACCAATTTATCAGGGAAGCAGGACAACATCCCAAACAGATGCATGCACCTACCCCATGTTATAATTTTCTTTCTTTTTTTATATCAGAGAAAAAGCGTTTTGTTTTTCTCCGGCATGTCATTCCAGTCCTCAGGCTACAAGAGCAGTCATTCTTCTCTGTGTAAAATCCAAGTGGTATGTGAAATGGGTTCAGACTTCCCATGTTTCAATTTATAACATAATGATTGAGCTTTGGGGGCAGCAACACAGTAAATTCAGTCAATACAATTTTATTTGCCAAGATGAGTAAAACCCCATTAAATCCCTGCTGAATTTGTCTGAAAGGACGAGAAATGTGGGCACATGGTTGCTATGTCATAAAATCAGTCGAGATGAGACCGAAGAGATATTGACTTTTCAATTGTATGGAAATGGGAAAAGCATAATGTAAGACTGAGAAATAATCAGAGCCTTTTCCCCTTACCCAAGACGAGTGCTCCTTCATCTGGTGCTGGTTGCTATGGGGACCATTAGCATGGCCACGCCAGAAGCAGCTTTGACAGAGCTGGTAGCCATGGCACTGTTGGCACCGATACCGGAAACCCATCATGCTCTCACTCCGGCAATAAGAACATTCCACCGGATGGAAGACTGAGTGGATAAACACGAAAACAAAGACACTTTCCTGTCAGAGTGGTGATGTCACTAATCTCAGAGCTACTTCTGTATTTGGTTTGTTTTAAATAATAAAAAAATTCAGATACTTTACGTATGTCAATTTTATGTTACCTTATACTCCACTATATTTACTTGAGAAATTAGTCAATGCTTTACAGATAAAGGACAATTAAAAATGATCTTCTGAGTTGACTCCACCACTTCTGTAACAACCAATAGCTAGAAAGTTGACACTATGACACATCTTTAAGACAGCCCACGTCCCCCCACCCCGCCCCCTCATTAGCATATGAAATGTAGAGAGAAAATATTTTTATTCATTTGGAGAAATAAGCGACGGGAAAGTACATTTATAATTTATTTACACAATTTGTTGTCATCGTCTTGATTTTGGTCTTGGAGCCAAGCCAAGACTGGTTTCATGATTTCTTCTGGCTTTTCGTATAACAGGATTTCCTTGTTGGTTTTTTATGATATTTCACTCACTTTATAAAATGTTACCATGAGAGAAAATGTCTAAAAATAGTGAATTATTATTCCTTTCTCAAGCATCTCTTCTCAGTATTAAATTTGGTTTGGGAAAACTTACCATTTTCAACATTAGCAAGTCGGTGCATGAGCGGCAGCCACACAAGACACTGCGGGGGAGGATCTGCCATCAACACATCCAAAAATGTGTTCAGCATGATCTTCTTCTAGATACAAACACACACATGCATGCGTTGAACAAGTGTAAAGCACTGAAGACTTTGAAAAAAGTAAAGGAGAAAGCTGATTCAATATTCTCTTCCTACCTGCTGAGGGAAGCACGTCCGCACTGAGTGCTCCGTGTAGCCGAATGATGGGCCCTCGAACACGGCTGTGGGGAGTTTCAGCACCTCCCGAAGGAACTGATCAAACTTTGCAAACACCATGACGCCACTGGAGTCGGAGATCTGCGAGAAAATATCTGAGAAAGCAAATGTCACATTTTACTTTTGAGCAAAAACAGGATGCAAACCGGCACTTGACATTTATGTGAATGGAAACTATTGATCCTAGGTACACAGACTCAGCATTAACTTAATGCATTTAAAATAAATGAATACTGTATATATGTTGCAGCAGTGCCCCTGTGTGTTTAACTGGAGTAACTACATGCAGACCCTGGCATATGTAATTAACCAAAACATCAGCTTTTAAAAAAAGCAGTCAAAATTGTACTTACAGCGTAGTTTGTCAACAATCTTCCCTCCACACATTGTTGCCAGCATGGCTTTCATTGAGAAAACTGTCAGCTTCCCATGGCTTTCACTGCAAGTGGAAAGCATTCCAAGAAGCAGAAAGTTGAATTCAAAATGAATAAAATATACATTTGTTTATTAATTCTGCTCCTATAGTACTAGGAATTTATGGTTTTTATGCTTTTCATGCTTCTTTTTTTAATTTAACCTGAAGTTTTGTCATTTAAGAGGAAAAACTAACATTCAGGAGTACGAACAAAAATAAAATTGAAAAATATGACTGCAGTGTTGATTTTGCATCCTTTAGCATACAAAATGTGAAGAATCTTTAACTAAACCTTAAACTACGGTTGACCGTGGACGTACAAATGATTATTCACCTGCTTTATTAGGTTTCTACAGGGAGTGCAGAATTATTAGGCAAATGAGTATTTTGTCCACATCATCCTCTTCATGCATGTTGTCTTACTCCAAGCTGTATAGGCTCGAAAGCCTACTACCAATTAAGCATATTAGGTGATGTGCATCTCTGTAATGAGAAGGGGTGTGGTCTAATGACATCAACACCCTATATCAGGTGTGCATAATTATTAGGCAACGTCCTTTCCTTTGGCAAAATGGGTCAAAAGAAGGGCTTGACAGGCTCAGAAAAGTCAAAAATAGTGAGATATCTTGCAGAGGGATGCAGCAGTCTCAAAATTGCAAAGCTTCTGAAGCGTGATCATCGAACAATCAAGCGTTTCATTCAAAATAGTCAACAGGGTCGCAAGAAGCGTGTGGAAAAACCAAGGCGCAAAATAACTGCCCATGAACTGAGAAAAGTCAAGCGTGCAGCTGCCAAGATGCCACTTGCCACCAGTTTGGCCATATTTCAGAGCTGCAACATCACTGGAGTGCCCAAAAGCACAAGGTGTGCAATACTCAGAGACATGGCCAAGGTAAGAAAGGCTGAAAGACGACCACCACTGAACAAGACACACAAGCTGAAACGTCAAGACTGGGCCAAGAAATATCTCAAGACTGGTTTTTCTAAGGTTTTATGGACTGATGAAATGAGAGTGAGTCTTGATGGGCCAGATGGATGGGCCCGTGGCTGGATTGGTAAAGGGCAGAGAGCTCCAGTCCGACTCAGACGCCAGCAAGGTGGAGGTGGAGTACTGGTTTGGGCTGGTATCATCAAAGATGAGCTTGTGGGGCCTTTTCGGGTTGAGGATGGAGTCAAGCTCAACTCCCAGTCCTACTGCCAGTTTCTGGAAGACACCTTCTTCAAGCAGTGGTACAGGAAGAAGTCTGCATCCTTCAAGAAAAACATGATTTTCATGCAGGACAATGCTCCATCACACGCGTCCAAGTACTCCACAGCGTGGCTGGCAAGAAAGGGTATAAAAGAAGAAAAACTAATGACATGGCCTCCTTGTTCACCTGATCTGAACCCCATTGAGAACCTGTGGTCCATCATCAAATGTGAGATTTACAAGGAGGGAAAACAGTACACCTCTCTGAACAGTGTCTGGGAGGCTGTGGTTGCTGCTGCACACAATGTTGATGGTGAACAGATCAAAACACTGACAGAATCCATGGATGGCAGGCTTTTGAGTGTCCTTGCAAAGAAAGGTGGCTATATTGGTCGCTGATTTGTTTTTGTTTTGTTTTTGAATGTCAGAAATGTATATTTGTGAATGTGGAGATGTTATATTGGTTTCACTGGTAAAAATAAATAATTGAAATGGGTATATATTTGTTTTTTGTTAAGTTGCCTAATAATTATGCACAGTAATAGTCACCTGCACACACAGATATCCCCCTAAAATAGCTAAAACTAAAAACTACTTCCAAAAACATTCAGCTTTGATATTAATGAGTTTTTTGGGTTCATTGAGAACATGGTTGTTGTTCAATAATAAAATTATTCCTCAAAAATACAACTTGCCTAATAATTCTGCACTCCCTGTATTCTTCTTATAAATCGTTTTAACTTGCCTAGCGAGACCAGCTTGTTTCGTCTGAGATTCATTTAGCTCTTGCTTCCGAGCAGAAGTAACAGAGTGGATGAAAGCTCTCCTGCCTAATTCAGTTTGGACCTGAGGGACAGATAGCAAAACTGCTTCCTGTGACTGCAGCAAGTCGTTTCCAAAAGTTTCACAGAGATACGGGAGCATGAATAATAACAGAGTGGGACCAGAATGGCTTTACAGATAAAAGTAAACCAATTGAATGGATCCCTGAATGGAGAGGGCAAGCAGCCAATCAATTTGAGTACACGAGGTACAATAATGAGAGAGTGCTTTATGGTCAATAATAAACCTCCCTGATTCAGGAAGTGGATATTAAGAGGAGGGACGTACCGTAAAACATCTCCAGGGTTACCAGACTTTGTCGACCGGTACAGGGTAGCTTATATGTTAACATTTTTGATTGATGAGCGGTTTAATATTTCAGTTAGTTAAATGTACATAGACAGGGTCCTTTAATAAAAGTAAATATGCTTGTATAATCTTAATTATTAGCTAGCTTAGAGTCTATTTGTTAGCCTGATCCATACCCACCTAAAATCCTGATTTTGAACCTACTAGAAGTTAATAACATTTTACATTCTTCATCGATTGCTGGGTCATTGATACTCTGTCCTCTGCACCAATCTGTATTTCTGGGATTTCTGAAAACAAGATCCATGGACCATCTAAGTGCCAGTAATGGTTTTACTGTATTTTGATTATGTTTGGAAATAACTCAGCCATGTATAAGTGTCTATTTAACATCCTGAAAGTTAAGCAGCTACAGGAAATGTTCTCCCCTGGTCTTTTTAATCACATATAACACAACACAAACCAGAAGGAGAACACTTGGAAGTGCCCAAGCAAATCTTTGGGAGGTGGCAGTCTTTCTGTTAGTGTGACAAATCACAGAGTCAGAAATGTGGATTTGTGAAGATTTATGGGTTGAAATTTTAAAACTGCACTTGATTTAAAAAAGGTTCAAAAAGAGCATTGTGCAAAAGTCCAGAGCCACCTCAGATTTCTATATATTTTGCTAGGAAGATGAGAAAAGGCTCCCGAAATTACTGATTTATTAGTGAGCTTGAAAGTCAGTATTTAATTTAACCACCTACATTCGTCAACACAACCTGAACTCTCTTACTTGCCATTTCTTTAAGTAGTCGTCAGGAATAGTTCTCTTCCCACTTCCCGAAGGACATTCAAAGTTAAGTTCTTCTTTGGATGTTGGCTCCCTTTTGTTTAATTCTGTTGAGGTTTGGGCTCTGGGGAGGCCACTCCAAATGACTGATAGTTTTCTACTGTTTTTCTATCCAGGTATGCTTTTACTGCAGTGGCAAGGTTGGGATCATTGTCATGCTGAAAAATGAAGTTGTTGCTAATCAGATTATTTTAGATGGTATTGCATGGCGAATCAAAATCTGATGGTACTTTTCTACGTTCATAATTCCATCAATTTTGATAAGATCCCCCAAAACCACTGACTGAAATGCAAAGTCAAACCATGACAGAGTCTGTACTGTGTTTTACAGATAGCTGCAGATACTTTTGTACCTGATCTCCTCCATATATACTAATCATATGAATCCAAGACCTGTTGCCACTGATTTTCATTCCGGTTCTTGTGTAATTTGGCACACCTCAGTCTTTTATCCTAGTTTCCCTTCCTTGACAGCCAACCTACCATTTCTTTTGAGGCTTTAGCAAACAGTGGATTATCTGCAGGCTCCAGTGTATCTCTCGGGTCCTGTGTAAGGTTTTTGATGGATTTTTTTACTAGTTTTTTCTTCTATTAAGGGGATGACTTTCGACACCATTGATCTGCTGTAGATCATTTTTAGAACTGTCACTTCTTCTCTTGAACTTCAATTGCTGAGATATTTGGGGTGGCGGGAAAAAAAATCGAACCAGCACAGTATTGTGATTTTTTGCATGGTGATACTGTATTAACCCAGGGACATGAAATATCAATATTTTTTGTTAAAAGAATGAAAATAAATAGAAAATAATAAATGAAAATACCCTGGGAATACGACTCAACTGCATGACCATCCTGAGATAATGTTAGCTGAACAAGTTTACACTAAATCCAACACTGGAAAAACACTTAGCTTGATAAAGTACGTAATTGCCAGCTTGACCCATTCAATAGCAGACTGACAACAGAATGATAGCAGGTGACAAAGTTTATGTCACGGTCCTGGGTCAGTGACGCAGTGTTTTGTATTTTCAGTTATTATATAGTCTTTGATTTCATAATTTATCATTTCTGGTTTCTTGGTTTCTGTTCCTGTGCTCCTCCTGTGCTCCGTGTTTCCTGTGTCTCCTCAGTCAGTGCCAAGTCTGTATCTTTGTGATATCTGTGTGATTTGTGTATCTTATTTCAAATAAGAAAAAGCTTTTTTTTAAGCAATGCATTTTATAAGCGATTAAGAATTGATTATTACCTAAAAACTGATTTGAAGCAACAATGTCAAATAGTTGATGGCTTCAGCTCCTCTTTTGTGACAATGTGAGGTTTCCACATGTTTTATATTAGTGGACTTGATCCAGTAATCTGTAGCCACTTTTTGTCTTTTTAACCTATTTATAAAAACTATTTACAGTTTATTGCAAAACTCATGTTGGATTCATCTTTGCTTGTTGTTCTGTTGAATTTTTTTTTTACTGCATACAGTAAATTTTCTTGCAGTCCTGCAGTTACACTTATCTTGAATTTGCTATTAGCCAGCAGATTCAAACCATGAACCATCTCGCTGTGAAGCAACAGTGCTAACCACTGCTCCAATGTGCCACCCTCCTTTGGTAAATATTATCTTTAAAAGATCCTAAATAAGAGCTGTGCCTTTACTCTTTTGTTGTTTGTTGTTTCTATCCAAACAACACCACCTACAGACTAGACTACAGTATAGTACTTCTCTGTGTTGTGCACCTATTCCATACCTATCATATGTGGCCACCATGAAGTTGAGCAGGAGCCCAATGGACTGTTCCACATTGATCTGGTGGGTGGTGGGCAGCCGCTTGTTGAGCTGGTAGTAAATGGAAGACAGAATAGTCTCCAGTCGTGACACATTGATTTCAGCATTGTGGTCCAATGTGTTGAGCCCGTTGTCACGAAAGGCTTCGATCATGTTCCAGACATCCACCAGATGAACTGTGAGGGGGGATTGGCAAACAGACAGAATACAATCAATCAAGTCTGCATTCATGTTCAAACAAATGTTTCTGCTGGTGTTATAACGGCTGAAAAGAGGTGACATTTTTTTCTTACGGTTACATCTCTTCTGCACAAACCGAAGTTTGCAGGCAGTCCTATAAGTTGACAGTCTGATGACATCAAAGTTTTGAGCTCCTGAAAAATAAGAGAAACGCAGTCTCAAAAAATCATCTATACCTGACAAATGTAATCTGATATCAAAGTAAAAATATCACTTAAAGCTTTTTGAATGTTTATTTAATCAGTGATACGCTCTGTGTGGGAGGAATTACACGCGAGGGACCATGCATGTTTGTGCATTACATGAGATAGTGAAAAGACATCTCTCGCAGTCGACTCCACTCACTCATTTCCATGAAGAGCTGTCTCTTCTCCACCATGGCCTTGCCTCGTTTACTGCCTTCCTCGATCATTCTGTGGCACATCAAACACCAGTGCATGCAGCACTTACTCTTACTGTGCTTACTGCACAGCAGCATAGTAATAAATGCAACACACAACTCATTTCAGTGTCAGAAGTCATAGAGATAGGACTAAGAAGGATTTGAATGAACTACACTTCTTGCATAAAACTAAAGAAAATGCAGATATATACAGAACAGATGATTTTTGTGGATAAAACAGAATAGAAAAGGATCTGGTGTTCAAGTCTAAATTACATTTACCAGTGGAGGGCACACAGTAAGTGATCCATTATGTGGCTATAATGAATTATTGAAACACTCAGATGAACCCTTGAATACGGCTGTACCAGCAGGAAGTTTGCAATTTACCCTCTGCACAAAGGACAGCGTTAGTCATCAATATAACCTTGGTCAACTATGTAGATGATTTTGCTTTGAAATTTCACTTGTTTATTACTAGTCCATTCCCTATTACCGAGAAGGGACAGAGAACTGAAAAGAAATTATATATACATTATACTGAGAGTGTGCTTGGTAAAAGAATAGCCGTGTCAGAACTGTGACTTTTATTAAAAAGAAGAGTTTAACACTGTCCGGATGATGTTACTTCCTTCATTAGGTATATAAGGAAAAATTAAAAAATATATCCTTTCACATTTGTAGGTTTAATATGAAGCTACAATCAGGTGCCAAATAGCTTAGCTTAGTATAAAGATTTGAAAATGTGGAAATTGTTTGCTCTCCAGCTTCTAAAACTCACATAATGACCAGAATAGGTTGTAGTTTAGGGTGGGTTACATAAGGGATATTTATATATAGTATTCCAGTATTTCTGCATAGACAGTTTTACCAGTTTCTGGCTATACTAGCTTACCAATGTGAGAATGTTTTAGATCAATTACGCGATCTAACTCTTGGGGGAAGTGGAAATAACTAGAGATGCGCCAACTGACCAACAAGAGACCAGAATCAGCTGATTTCCAGTGTTCTTTGCCCAGACAGGTGACCAGCCAGTCAGCCTCATGTACATATATGGCTTATTATGGGCCAGACCACAATGGCATAGGCAAACAGTCATATACTAGCATCTTATTGGGTGAAGACACAAACCTTGGCAAAATAAATCGCCACAAAATGGAACAACAAATTTAATAAGACACTTAAATCCCCCTCACCAAGCTGAACATGGATATTTTAAAAAGGTAGCAAAGGCAAAATGGCTAAAGCTATCAGTATCAGCCTCGGTATGAGCAATGAAAGAGTAAGTGTAACTTACTGCAGTTTGGCAAAATTATTCAATCTTATCAATTCTTTACTAGTGAAAATAAATTTTGCATTAAAGAAAAGTATGCTGTCTATTGCAGTTCTTAGAAAGAAAATCTCAAGAAGCCAAGGAAATTGCAATCTCTACAAATCTTTTAAAATATGATGACAAAATCTATTTAGCTCTAAACTCACGAGCATGTAAATATTTCTCAGTGCCCCCAAATAATTATCTGATACCAAAGAAGAGATGCCTATTGAACAGCTTTAACTGTTGCTGCCTGATTGAACTTCACTGTTGACTCTGTTGTGCATTTTCAAACAGGATTCACTGCTGGTGTATGTTTTCTTCTCAGCTCAGCAGGGAAAGAAAAGCCCCCTTTGAAACAACACAGGTTTCATTACTTCATTCACTTCTTTCTCTGTACTATTTTTCAAAAGCATCTCCATGGCTTTTATTATTGTTATTCCAGTCACTTCTTTACAGTGTCACTTCTCTCAAACACAGGACAATTTAATTTACCGTTACCACCAATTCTTTTGGACTTGTTTTCTTATCTGACAAAAATAATTTACCGTGAAGACAATTTGCACATGGACACCGTATCCTTTCCTGCTTACCAAGCGCTTATATGACATGCTTTACATGTGACATATTATATCACACTGATTTTAAAAGTACTTACCTGCCGCACACTGTATGTCAACAAAGTGAAGCCTTAAACGTTGACCCTGTGAAAAAAAAACAAATTGAAAAAGGTCAGCGAGGGTGTCTTGATATTGACTCGACACCACCATTACTACGAGAGATGAGCTATTTCACGCTGACAAAATGTAGTAGACTTTTAAATAAGTAATTAACACCTCCCTTGTTTACCTCCTTCAAGGACTTATTAACTCTCACTTTGTGCTTTTCTTAACCTCCCCTCCATCGCCTCCTGTAGAGATACTGGTGAGCCAGCAAGGGAGCACTCCAGTGCCTGTGGTCTGTGCAAATGATAATTCTCTATGACATCCCGCTCAGCAGTGACTGCATCCTGTGGGCTAATGACACCGACTGAGCTGCAAAGGAACCACTTAATGATGACGGACACAGAGCACATTAGGGATAGCCAATAAGCCATTAGCACTGGGTGTCCCTGGGACCAAGGACTCAAGAGTATCCCAAACATGTTTAGATTACTTGCTTATTCTCATGGTGAATTGAGGGCATTCAGCTGATCAGCAAACCATAGAAGCCAAGGTTCGAAGTGTGTAGACAAGAAGCCCCCCCCCCCCCCCCCCTTTTTTTTTATTTTGCTTTCACTTCTATCCAACCTTGTTTTAGACAGACTGATCTCTAATGTTATGACAGAGCCTATTTCCAGTCACAAACTCGCACCTCTCCCTTGTCTTGAACATTTCTCTGTGCTGCTTACAAGAGCCAGCAAAGATTTTTAAAGGGGACGCTTCATTGAAATTAAGTTTTAAATAATAGATATTAATATAATAAGAGCCACATCTAAAGACTATTTTCAACATCAAACAATCTGCTGATATTTTTCTCAAATGTTCAATCAATATTTTTGCCATACGACAGCTTTGGGTGATTTCTTTAACTACAGCCTGGCTTTCTAACAAGCAAAACCTCCCACTTCCTAAACAGCGGGTTGAGTAAAGCAGAAAATCCAGTTGTGGGAATCTGATGTTTGCTTGAAAAACCAAACGAAATGTCAGATTTTTTCCAAATAATTAATTTTTTTGAGCAACTGAATGACTCATCTTCAGCTCTTTGACAACAACCACTCGTTTCACAAGCAGCAAAACCACTCTGTGCAATAGTCAAAAATCAGCTTCAGTGCTTATAAACACCATCACATGCCTTTGGAGCTGGCAAAGCATGGTAGTTTGGATAAAGTCAGACCAATTATATATCATAATTGTGATTCTAAATAGAGAAAAAAAAAGAGCTTTGGGGGCATTTTTAGAGCAGATATGTCAAAGGGGCACGGCTGCCCTTTGGCGAAATGGTTAAAAAACATTGGTTATGCAGTGGAAGACCCAGCAGAGACATGTCAGCAAAATATCACAATGGTTCATTGTAAATAAATTCCCTCTATGAGGTAACTGCTGAAATTCATGAGTATGCAACAAGGGTTGCACACTGGCAGTTCGTGTTTACAGACGTGTAATCAGAGCCTGTAAGCAGATGACAGTTTAACGGTTAAGTTGATTATTTGATGGAAGTTTTTAATAATTCATGCCAAAATAAATTCAGCACATTCAGATCACAGTCGGTGTGATCACTGTTTCACCGGTCCCGATCAATGGGATTTCTGGCTAGTGCCATTTATTCATCTCCCCATAAACAATCACAAGCTCGTAATAATTTGGATGTCAGATGCTTGCAGTGAAGTCAGACTGTGTAGTAATCATCACAGGCCTGGAAAGGTGCATTTTACTGTAACCGCACCTTCAGCTCCAAGGTAATGACAACATCCTTTGACGCGAGTCAACATAAGGACTCGGTTACTGCAGTATCTCTCCGCCGCTGATATCATTCACTTCTCCCTTTCTACGAGCCTTAATTCTAACGCTGAGCAGCACCGCAACACTTAAAAATCACTTCTAAAGCGACGGCAGAGCATCAACGCAGCCATGTTGCTGATTTAACCGCCTATTTACCTTATTTCCGCAGTGGGGAATGTGTGTCGTGATGTCCATACATTTATTTTTTATTTTTTTAATTTGTATTTTTTTGGTTAACAAACAATGACAATTCTGCATTTCTTCAAATCCTACTGGTGTCTCCACAGCCAAGTAAGATACATGGCGGGGAATTGGCCTTTACCGGAGGAAAATCGCGCAGGTTGCGTTTAGAGCATCATCATCATCGGTGGCAGCAGCAGCAGCATCAGATAGGGAGGATGTAAGTGGCTATGGGCGAATAAGGGGGATATTTCCTCCGTGCTGGACAGCCCCACTTCTCACCTTTAATAAATCCACGCGTTTCCCCTGATGTTAAAGCTGTCCGGGCGATGAGAAACAGCTCGGACCATCCATCGTCGTTTTTCAAGCCCCTCTCCCGTCTCATCCGACTTCAGTCTTCGCAACTGCGGTTGTAGCCGCACACAGAAACGTAGAGGCGCCCTGCTCCGCTCGGCATCGTCAGCGACCCAGCGGCAGAGGACAGTAGATACAAGCAGGCACGAAGATGCCATGCGCGACCAACTACTAGTACACTTTACGCATGTGCGCACGCACACTGGTTAAAGGCGCACTACTATTATTAATACCGCTGTTACTCTGAAATATAATCCCCAATATTATACACTGAATAGGAAGAAGCACAGAATTCATTTAGACTCATTTAAAGGGATACTGCAGCAGTTTGGGACTTTCATAAAGAGGGGAAAGAAAGAGATGTGGCCGGCGCAAATACTTTCTAAAAGACCGGAAAAGTATCATGACTTTCTAGTTGTCTGGAGAACCAAGCTCCATAACTCCTGGGCTCTACATTTCTCATAATGCAGTTCAACAGCGTCATAGAGTGTTCCTGTTCTTTATTCAACAACTGGACTCTTGTGGATAATATACTGACCCCAAATGTTTTTAAATATTAAATTAAATATAGTTTATTTTTTGAAGCTATTTAATGAAAATAATACCCCCTCCCCAACTGTGACAGTGTGGTGACCTCATATAAAAACATGTATCCCTCCTAAGGGCAGAGATCTTTAGGAGACACCCCACCACATTTCTTTTTTACATTTTTCTAAGACAGTCAGGGATAACTCAGCTACAGCAATCAGGGTTATTATGTCAAACTTTGGAGCAACAGAATTTTTTTTGTCAGACTGGCCCATACAGGGGTCGTAACATTATTGTGCTTTAAAAAAAAAAATTTATATATATATATATATATATATATATATATATATATATATATATATATATATATATATATATATATATAATTATAAATAGTACCAAAGACAAAAAATACAATAAAATGAAGATGCAGTCAAAGAAGAAACTTTTTCCATTATTATTTATTCATAATATTCTATTACTTTGATAAAATACACTTTGTTTACAAGTTCTGATTACTATATTACATTCACCTGGAGTTTTAAATGGAGACAAAATGACACTGACATTTAAGAAATTCACCTAGTGTCAAACATGACATTAAAAGAAGAAGGGAAAAAAAGTGGAGACCCCCCCCTTCCCTTCTTCCAGCCATTTTCTATATGATGTGCTCTACACATCCAAATGCACACACACAGTTAGCCTTAGTATTGATTGGGACTGCTGTTGGACTCTTGTTTCAGTCATCATTAACCAAAATGTCAGCTGCCTTTAGGATTGAGAATGATTGTTGTTAATATTTTTTGCAGTGCAATCCAGTCCAGCAGGACTCTAACATCACTTTCAACCAAATATGACGTAAATGTTTAATGGGGATCAAAAATGAGAATAAAAGAGACATCTGTATCACTAATTAAAACATCATTATGTCCTTAATAAGTGAAATTTCTATGCCTTGTGAAACTCCTACTAGATTCTAGCCCTCAAAAACAACTTTCCACAAGACACACCCACCAACTAAAAATTAAAACTATATTAAATGAATGACTTTTAAATGGTGCATTAAAACATTATCTTTTCATAAAGTGATGATGCAAATAGACAAGTAAAAGCTACACTTTAGACAACATCTTCATTGAAAAATATAGACCAATGGATTCACTAAAAAACCTGGACCATACAGAATATCAGATACCTGGACTATTTGAAAAGTGATTATTCTGCACGGTGGTCTGTCCAGCCTAGAAAAAAAACACTATAGGAAAGAACGGGACAGCCAATATATTAATATAGTAAATACCCTGTTGATTTGTCAAAAACAATTAGCAAATAGATCTTTTATATTAAAATATATTAATTAAAATATATTACTTTGATTAACTAGTCAGACATTTAAAAACAACTTCTGATTATTTTTTGTTTTCTTTAAGGTGACTTTGGCATACTACCTTGGAAATAATTGCTATAAAAGAGGTCATGTTTTGTACCTCCAGGAGATTCTAAAATATAGATGTGTCAATATTTGTAACCAGCAAAAACACAAAACTTTTGGAGATAACACTTCAAACACAGTGGCCTTTTTACAAGTCAGTACGCACTAAGCACTAATGTTAAAATCATCATAACGGGCCTGCAAAGGTTATAACAAGTGCTGACACCACTAATGTGTTGTGCATCACAAAGACAAATTACTGTTGATTAAATACATATGTGACAAATATCATTTTTACAATACTTCCAACCACAGTATTATAGAGGATCACTCTCTTAATTTCCTGGAAAAAGGCCACGTTAAAGTGAAGTGTTACACTCACTTATTGATGTATTGGTGACATATTGTACCTGTTTTTAGCATATTTCACTGTTCTTCTCTATCTTCATTCCACAGTAAAAAAAAACAAAAACAAAAAAAGAAAAACATTTTGAAATAAAGAGCCAGTTATGCTCAAGCAAGGTGTGCAGCACGAATAAAATAACAATATTTCTACATCTAGGCAAATACCATACATGAGCAAGTATATACAGCAAACTAACAAAATTGTCAGCATTTTCTCCACCCGCCTTGAGTGTTTAAATTAAGTTTGCCACTGCTGATTTATCTATACAGACGCACAAGCATTAGAAATCCCACACCAAGGGAGATCATATCCACAAACCTGATTTTTGGGGAGGAAATGCTGATTCACGCAGTAGGAAGTGACTTCAGACCTTCATTGGAAGTGAAAAGATCTTAATTTACCAACAAGGATTATAGAGGAATTATATATGATTCTCTTTTCTTTAGGTTTGATTTTAAGTGCTGTACACTGTTATTACTTTATATCCAGGTGGTTTTCGAGTTCTTTGCCTTGGAAACAAGTCAGGTTGATTTATATAAAGTATAATTCAAAAATCACTCTATATCTTCTTACTAAAACTATACATGTTCATTTCTAGTTCTTAAATCTGAGTGTGTTCAGTAATAAAAGTACAGTTTCATATAAAATAGTTACTGTAAGTTGCATTTCCCTGCCACACGTGCATAAATGCCAAATAGGAGGTACTCTACATCAAATGATTATCATTAGCGCCCTTTTTCTTCTTTTTTTTTGCCGTTAAACCATAACTGATTAGGACCAATAATAAAAAGTGTCAGTCTAAAGCACAACAGTCATTATGTTCTAAAAAAAAAAAATAGCAACATTCATTTTCCCTCCTCAAAAAGAAAAAAAAAAAAAAAAAAAAACTAGACGCATATATATATTTAAAAAAAATATATCACACTAATCTAGCCAAGTGCAAACACTGCCAGTTTTCATTTCTCACATATCTGACAACATTTGATTGAAAATGGATTGGCATTTCTATGACACAATTGCACAAAACGACTTTTCTTAGATGTTAGTGGAAAAACAAGACCATCCAGTGTAAATCCTTGCCTTTCCCACAACGAACCGATCCTAGAGCCGTTTTCTCCAGAGTGTGACTTAACATGTTTCAGCCTATTATGCACTGATTCTAAAACACTTGCTTCTGCTTTGTGCTGTGACAATACAACTCTAACCAATTTTTTGTTACTGTTAATTTAATATCATCGTACCACTAAACACGAGACACATAGTTTTGAGGGGCCTATGCAGTCATCATGGCAAAAAGCTCCACACCCCTTGCACATGATCATTGCCTTCAGTCGGCAGTAGCATTTAGACTGGACATCCTCCATGTTGGAGCCCTCAATGAATGACTGTTCAGGTGAGGGCTCGCCCTGGTGGCCGTGGTCTAATGAGTGACCAGCAGGTATGGTGGTAACAGTCACTGAGAAGGACATAACGCTCCCGTGGATGCCACCACCATCAGCTTCTGATGAGGATGTGGAAGAGCCGGTGCCTGCAGTGCTGCGGTTCAAAGTGTGAGGTACGGACATGCTGATAGTGCCACCGTAGCGTGACGCTACCGGGGGTTCCTGATTATCGAGTGTTCTCTGGGATTGAAAGGCAGTCGGCCGCTGGTGACTGGGATCCACGTGGGTAAGATATGGCTCGGAGTTTCCTTGATTACTATTGCAGAGTTCGAGGTGCCTTCGGTGTGATTGAGAAAAGGGGCTGGTGTCTTTGGTGGTTGCGCTGGTGTTGTTGTTATCACCACCAGCTTCAAAATACTCTGATCCAGGCTCAGTCTTTATGTTATAGTGATGCTGAAAGCCCGCTGGTTCATTAGACTTGCCTACTGAGCATCTTTGCTGCTCTGTTTTGACCCCAGAAGGAAACAGAAAAACCTTCCTGGCTGGTTGGTCCTCCTTGGCTGCGTCCTCTGCTTCTGTGGTTTCCCTTTTTGTGCTGGTTACAGTTGTGTTTGGAATGGCAGACAGGTGAAGTCTCCTGCTCTCTGATCCTCTGCCATACGTGGAGACATTGAGCAGGTAATGTCCTGTCATGGCAGGCCTTGGCATCCTCCTTCGACCCAAAAAACCAACAGAAATCCTGGATCGATCCTGTCGCTCTTCTGCGTGCATCAGTTGCTGAACTTTGTACTGAGGTGACTGAGGCCCTACACCCCCTCCATAAGGCTGACTTTGTTGGACTTTCCTCTGCATTAGAGCCTGTAGGATCTGCTCCTGAGTCTCCTTGTCAGGAAGTTCCCTGTGATGTTTTGTGTTTTCTGAGAAAACACCAGCTCGGCCTGATGTATTGAACTTCTCAGCCCTGTGCTCAGCAGAATGTGACGCCTTTGCCATAGTACCAGAGGAGAAGTTTGACATCTTTACTTCCACCTTGGATAGCGGTTTTGGGAGGATCTGCTCCAGTGGAACTTCTTTGCCCTGCAGAAGCTGAGTGACCAGCGGGTTGTTTGCAGGGATGCAGGAGCTGATTCTGGTTGTTGATCCAGCAGTTAATGGGATTTCCTGTTCCTTTGAAGCATGCACCAATGATGGTTGTGCTGATACACTTGAACTCTTTTGGACGCTATGGATTCCTGTACTGACTGTACCAGCAGAAAGACTTGTATGTTTTTCTTCAGTTTTGCTTAAGTACTTCTGAGACTGGTTTGGGCTACATGGACCAAAAGAGTCCACTTGGCAAGGAGAAGATATACTAAACTGTGTGGCTGCTAACCTAGCAGATCCCTGTGGGGATGTCGGGCTGGATAAGTGGTGTGTCTGCTCACTACTGCCTCCACCTGGCCCTGGGCCTGGCACTGCCCCCTTTGAAGCAGATGATGCTGCTGCTGCACGTTGTGCTCGGGCAAGCTGAGCTTTGGCTTTGATATCTGCCAAAGTGCGAGCACCAGTACGGCATGGGCTACTAAGTGGGCTTGGGAGGGGAGTCCTCGGTGAGATCTGGCTAGGTGACACAGGCAAGGGAAGAATTCGTGATACTGGGATCTGCAAAATGGGAAAAAAAACAAAACGGAGATGAATTCCCATTTGTATATCTAAAAAATATAAATAAAAAAAAAACATATAACAATATAAATAGGCTTCAAGCTGTATCCTATTTTATTTTCCCACACGTACAAAACAACAAACTCTGGGATTTACTGGGAAAACTCTAAGTCTTTGGAGCATAGTGAGACTAACAATATACTCAGCAAGTATAGTTTCCCAACTCTGAAAAGATAAAGCTACAGACCTGTCAGGTCCGCTCAGAAAATAGAGTGATCTGAGCAGACTTTGAGCTGCCACATTTATTCCTACCTTTAGTGGTGGAACCCTCTGACTTGTTGTTGAAGTTGGTGTAGCAGGGCTGGATATGGATGATGCTGAGGGAGACGCAGATGAGAATGAAGACACTGAAGAAACTGACGACATGCGGGGTCTTTTCTCTGGTGTTAATTCACCCTCTATCTCACTGAGAGACTTCCTTTTCAGTGGCTCTGAGGAGCCACTGGGCTCAGAGATGATCTCTTCGCTCTCTGCAGCAGGCTTAACCATAGACACCGACTGAACTTCTTTCAACTCTGAACTAGCCTTTGGTGGAGGGCTGCTGTCCACAGACAACTGGGAGCGTTCAGTTTTCTCCTCCTTCATGTCTTCCTTGTGCTCCTTTTCTGGCACTGTACATGCTGCACTCCATTCACCACGTTTCTCAACCTCTGGTGCTCTCACTGCAGCCGCCAGTCCAGTATTTGCAGTTGTATTCATCTTCCGATCCTCAGCATACTGTGAGCGTCGCGTCTTCATGGGTTCTGCAGTAAAGACAGGCTCTTTTTGAGCAGGCAGTGCTTTCAGAGGCTCCTGTGACGATGTCTGCGCTGGCTTTACGTCTTTTGCAGGAGCATCAGTCAGGCTGCTGTCCTTGGTGCACTTAGATTCCTCTAGTGCTTGAGCGACAGGTCCTGTCTGATGAGAGGGGGACTGAGGCCTGGCAGACTCCTGATTCAAATCAGCCTTTGTCAGCTCTTTGGATTCCTCATAGCTGAGCCCAGAACTGTACAATAGAAAGGGAGACAAAGAAAAAGAGAGAAAAAAAAACATAAATCTACGAATTAAGTCTTTCTTGAATGAGGAAAAAGTCATTAAACACTTATCTTTTAAATTATTTTTTTTTAAAAATACACAAGAAGAGCTTTGAAAATGACAATAGCCCAAACAAACTAAAAACTATTAATCAGCTAGTATTGTTTTATTCATTGTAGTATTTTACTTTTCAATCTGTTCTTTTTCTTATGAATTGCTTAATTTTTAACAACAAACTTGACAACAAATGACAAATCTTTGAATCACAGAATCTAATCTGAAGTTGTGCATTAAAAGTGAAACTGTTGGAAAAAATTCATACATCCATAAAACGAATGACATTTATGAGCGCTATCTGGGCATTGCACTGACATACTATTTTGCCCTGTTTGGTTAATCTGTTCCAATATGTTATACAGAAAGTAAATATCCTTTAGAAACAGATATTCAATCAATATTCTTAAGAAAAGTGACTGTTCCATTTTCCTTTTGTAAATACTACAAGTACTAAGATTTTAGTCTTTTTTGATATTTAAGAAAAAAATACTACACTGCAAGATAAGGGAGGGTGTAACCTAGGCCAGTTTTTGTAGATATAATTTCCTGATGTCCCCTAAAGTTCCCCTAGAGGATGATGGAAAAGATGACAGCTGTAAAAGTGAACTAACTGAAGGTGTGTGTGACTGTGCCATGGCTGTTTAGACCAGGCATGAGTGACTGATGTCATTTGATACAGGACACCAAGGACAGTATATAAAGAAAATTAAATAAAACCTGTCCTGATATCTTATTAAAAACTCTGCCAGGTCAGGATTAGATGACCTTTGGTAAGACTGAGAACTCTTTTTGGCTCTCATTTTCTTTGAAAGCCTTCAAAGGGCTTTCTGAGAGTGAAGACATGGGGTTTTTTACAGTTAAAGTAAGAAGTTGGTTTAGGTTAAGGTTTGGATAAAGATGTCACACTTATTTGTGACGGTTAAACTTGGGATTAGGTGGGGTTAGAGTCTCGGGAAAGCAATAACACCAATACATGTCCTCACAAGAAAAGCCAAGCAAACATGCCTCATACTCATTCTCCCTGAACACAGAGATTCTAAAATTTTAGCTAAAATATTAGAATTGGTCATCTAAACAACCCCAAACCTACGACACACTTATTCGGGGCTAAAGATCTTCACCTGCCAAGTGGAGACCGAACAGCTGGACTGACAGATTAGCAAGATACTGTATGATGTCCAGGTTCATGAGAACTAGGTAGGATTAGTGGATCAAGAAATTATAAATGAAACAGAGAACCTACTTCTCCCCATAATAGTTTTCAAAGAAGGCTTCCTTCCAGTGCTCAACTTTCTTTTCCTTCTCAATTTCTTGGCGCATTCGGAGCTGCAATTCAGGAGTGAATTCCCCTAAAAATGGAAGAGTCACAAAAGAGCAAATGTAAACCTTGGTGTTGTGCTTTTTTTTTTAATGTGAATTGAATTTTGCAGTTATGAACTGAAAGCTTTTGAACTAACCCTCAGCCAGCCTGTCTTTCCAAGACTGAGCTGCTGATGTGAAAAACTCATTGTTTAAGGCAGAGCTAGTGACCTTCAGAAGGCCGTCCATGCAAGCCTGAGGAGAGAAGGCACAATGTTATGACTAACAGCATGACGATCAACATCACTGCATCGGTACATTGACCTTATTTGGATTCTGCCTATGATCTAGAATTTGCATCAAGAATCATACAAATGTTTTACAGAGATTAAAAAGATATTTTATGAGGCATATATCAAATAATGACTGACAGATACTGCACACAGCAACAATTTTACTTACACATTTACATTTAATGTAATATAAATAGCAAACGTTATAACATATGTATAATTTTAGGGCTACCTGGCGGTCTACTTCTGGCAGAAGTTTGACCAGCCTTTGCTGGCAGTCTGGAGGCAAGACAGAGAAAGTGTGCTTGTTGATGATTGCTCGCAGGTTGGTGTTAACCAAAATAGAGTCTGGCGTCTCCACGTCTATTTTATACTTGGCACGTTTTATCTGCCCTGCGATACAAACAAAACAGGAAACAGATGTAAACCAAGGGAGATTCAATAATGCAAAGAAACAACTGTGAATTATGTAGTTCACTTTTAAATGTAGTAAAATAATTTGTTTTACTTAACTGTTTTCTGTCAAAGTAGAATAATTTTACTTACACCTAAGAAATAACTATGCAGACAATTAATTCTAGATTACAAGCAGACACAGAAAAGCTGAACATATAAAGTTAAACCCAACTGTCAGATTATTCTTAACACTCGAAACAAAAATTCTTACTGTAAATAATTTGGTTAACCCGATGTTAGAAAATTTCACTCACATATGAATTAATAGTGCGTGTGTGACTGTTTGTGGCATACTAATGGATATTTGTGCTATCAGGCTGATTAATGTGGGAGTGATTTAAAATACACTAAGAGGTTGTTATTGTGTGCCATTGTGCTCCTAACTGTCCTAAAGAGTATTTTTATTTGCTTCTTAAAAACAAAGCAGGACTACAGGGAAACTACTAATTGCTAACTTTTTTCTGTTAAATATTATAATTAAATCATAAAAATTTCCACACAACTGATTTAAATAAAAGCAGTTGTCTGAATTACCTGCACTGAGGCGACTGGACCTTTGGGGAACCTTTCTGGGTACGACTGGGTGGCATAAATCTGTTTGGAAAGAAGAAGAGGAGCTAAAGGAAATGCTCTGAGAAATGAAAGCCAGAGATCCGACTGCTTCAGTTTCCACATTAAAGCTGCCAATTATATGAGTCATGTTTGGATGATGATGATACATAACCTTTTGTAGTCTAGCTATAAAAACCTGCAATAATAAACAGGATAATTCCCAGAACTACATCACTATCCATCATCTATCTACAAAACTGTAAGTAATATCATGCAATTAACATCAGTAAACTATCCAACAATTTGGCAATGTAAGAGTTACCACCTACCAGTTTTTGTTGTAATGTTATCTGCCATGTCTTTAAGGGTTTTCAGAAGCAGTCTTGGACTGGAGGAGGTTGGCATTCCCCCCTGTCTACGCTGGTTTCTCTGCTGCTGCTGCTTTAGGGCCTTAAAATGAACAACACAGAAAGACGCAAATAGCCAGCAGTATGAGAAAAACAGAGTGTGAATATGTGTAACCCTCTGTTTCCCTGCAATTGCTCCCCAAGGGCCACTTGCCTGGTTAAATAACAGCTAAATAACAGCAGAGCAATGGAACATAGGTTGCATAACAGAGGCATAAATCCTCGCCTTGCTGTAAATCTGAGAACAAGTCAGATCAAATTTGTCACAAATTTCTCTACACGTTTAAAGAAGCAAAGAAAGGAGGTCCACCACAATAAGATATAAAATAGGAAACAATAAACAGATCCGTCCAGTAATGTTTCAGCCAAGTCGCCATCTTGTAGTGTTACCTACGCCCAAATAATGAATACAAATTCACACCAGCACAGATGGAGTGAATTACAATGTGTGCAATCAAATTAAATCTAATTAAATGGAACACAAAAGGCAAAAGACAGCCAATGGGAAATGGGTTCTTTGAAAACATTAACACTGTAAAAACAACAAAAAAACAGCTACAGGCATTTCTCCCTGATGTTTGAAATAATCAGCAAGATGTCAGATAGAGAACAAAAAAAACAAAGAACACCAGCTGAAACACTACCATTGAGTTATATGCTGCCAATTAAAACAAAGTAATGAACATAATCATACAAATTTAATTGCTCATTGTAGCCCAAAAAGAGCCCAAGTCTAAGACTCCACACTCTGTATACCGATGTAAAAACAAAAGGGTGGATTTGCATAGTGCAGAACACAGAGGGAGTGATTTATATGGGAGTGGGGTGTGGCAGGAACTCATGTTACTCATCTGAGTAGGGAGGATAAGTTAACAACTTAAATGTATGTTTAAAAAAGAAAAACAACAAGAAATATATGTTGTTTGCTGTACCTGTTTCAAAGCTTTCTTGCTGTGTTTCTGCGAGGGAGAGATGAGCTTACTGGTGGGGACAGACGGCGACGAGCATCGAGGCTGTGGAGACGACGGCTGTGACTGCAGCTTGGAGGGAACTATGAAATACAGAAGCACAAAACAGATGTTACCAAATACATTTCCTGAGGGCGGTGTGCAGACTTTATAACATTGTGCTTTTGTTTTGGCGAAACTGAAACCAATTCTGTAGACAAAGAAGCAGATTACATTACCTTACTAAAATATCATATTGTTAAAAATGAGCTCAACTTCAGAACAATCCCCCTCCTACTATCTGCCTTCTGTTTCTTACAGAACATCTTTCTACATTCTGCAGCAGTTCCTTCCCAGTGCTGCCTAATTTGCATTTGACTTTGCAGTCCTTTGCATCGATTATTTCAAAAATAAAGCAATATCAGAGCCCTCCTACTCAGCTGTAAACCAAGGTTATTTGCTTGGTACTTTTAAGTTGTGCATAATGAGGAAGTGGTCACGGGTCATACTGAGAAAAATCAGTTTCCTGTTTTAACCGTCACTTAAGTTATTCAAGTGGCAGTGAGAAATAATAAGAATCGGTAAGACCACAACCTGAGGAAAACAAAATAATTGGCACTTGATGAAAAGCTCCCTCTCTCAAACCGCATTGCAATCAGGCACAATCAGGTGTTCATTTCACAATAAAGCAATATCTTAACCCCACAGAATCACAAAAGATCAGAAACCGTTGTAATGTGGCTGTTGTGCGCTGCCAGCAGGCTCTTGGTGAACAATTATCAGACAGCATTAAGGACAAAGTAAAGCTCAAAGATAAAACCCACCTTTCGCTATCATCATGTTCAGTGCTGCGTGTATTCCAGGAAATGTTTTTGATGAGGTGGTGTATTTTATGTTTGTGGTAAAGCCACTTTCCAACTTGGCATGTCTAATGCGACTTGAGCTAGTTTCCGGTGTTTCCACAATAACCTACATCATCAGCTGACAGGGGGGTGTTAACTCTAACTGGCATAACCAATCAGCTACAATCACCTAAAAAAAAAAAAAAAGCCAAACATTATTGCATTATGATCTGTTGATGGGGTTTTTTCCTTCTCTGTTGACTGATGAACAGTGATGACACTTCAGCAAAAAACACACGCTCACTCTTTAATAAACGTCAACAGGGGTTGCATCTAAAGGTGTTTAAGGAGTTAGTAAAGACATATTTCAGTGCTTTATTAAGTAGTATTCACTGTTAATCTATATAGGTGGTCTGGAAGTTAGATAATGGTGACATATTTCAAATCTATAACACTGATCAACAAGTGTTTTGTTTTTCAAAATTTACTTTTTGACCCCAAATCTGAAAACCATTTTCATCTGGTTAAGCCATTCCAAGTACTGGACAACTGGGATGACTGAACACACACAGCAATGCGTTTCAACATTTAAGATGTAAGTTTGGTCTCGAGAAAAGTGAAGCCAAAATCAACAAAGATGTTTTTGTTAGTCCTGAAATCCGTGAACTGATGCTTGACGATGAGTTTGAAAGGAAATTGTAGCCAGCTGGATCAGCAGCATAGGAAACATTTGTGCAAGTAGCCAGAATTTTCTTGGCAATCTCAGAGCAGAGAACTTGTGTTTAACATGCTGAAATCATATCAGTTAATGATATGATGTTATTGTTTTGTCAACGTTCTTTCCATCAAATCTGAGCGATGTCAGTGATGAGCATGGTGAAAAATTTAATCAAGATATTAAAGTGATGGAAAACTGATATCAGGAAAAATTTAATCCGAGGATGAAGGGTGATTACTGTTAATTCTTGCAAGGAGAGACAGATATAGAAGCAAAAAACCAAGTGCCTCGAACATTTTTAAGTGCGCTGAAAATGTGCTTTATTGTGTCTCTCATATCACCTTCTTGTTTATTTTCAGGAAAAAAAAACACATTAAAACTGTTTTAATGGGAAATAGTTAACATTCCAGAGATTGCACTGATACATTATAATGATATTCAAGTGTTAAAAGAATATGATGGGTACTTCCAAAATCTTATGCGCAAAAGTTAATTAGATTTCATATCTAAAATCAGCTTCTCACTGCAAACTCCAGCTTCCTTCCATAGTCCAAAGACATGCAACTAAAACTAGTTTAACCAGGTTAGCTAGTTTGAGTTAGTTATACTGGAAATCTAAGGTGTAATGTTGAATGTGAGCACAAATGGTTGTGTGGCTCCATCAACTAGCTCTGCGATAGACTGGCAACCTGTTTAGGGTGTACCCAACCTTTCATCTGTAATAGCTGGATTAGGTTCCAGCCCCACTGCAACCCGAAATTGGATAAGCAGAGGAAGATGGATGGATAATTTTGTTTGAAATCTGCAGGAAATATAAGCTAAACATGTAATCGAGCTATTAAGAATGAGACCCTTTCTTCATGGCAGACAATCTGACTGTTCAAACTGCCCATTTATTCACTCTGTAGTCTACTATTCAGTAGAGTAAATCAGCCATCCTGCAGTGCATTTCAAAATTACAGCTGCAAATTTCATCCACTACAAGTATACACTGGTACAGTTCATACACTGACTTGGACCATAATGTTTGAGCAGTCTGCTGTCACAAGTTAAAAAACAAATACTCATTACATATTGATAGAATATGATTTTCTTACCCTCTGAGAATTCCTGGTGAACACTTAAAACTAAAAGACCTACCAAAACTGTATTTGAGACATCAGGTACAACTAAATTTTTGGCATGTCTGAAATGTGATGCTGAGTAGCCTGCTTATCAAATATTTACTTTAACGGAATTTACTGCTTTGCATCAATTATGTTAATTCACAGTTACAGCTAAAATCTTCATCATTCTTAGCTAAATAAAAAAAATACTTCATATAAAGCACACATTTTTGTGTTATGAAGTATTTCAATGCAATGGTGAGTTATGATAATTACAATGAGTACTTTTTTTTTTTTTTTTTTAAAGCCATAATTACAAATTAGATTACAAACAGACAGCACATATTAATGTTGTAGCAGTAAAGGTAGGACCAAATTATCTTGCAACAAAGAAATGTCTGGAAACTCATTGCAAACAAGTGACTTTAAAATTTATGGTCATGTGTAAGTTAATTAAAGAACCTGTATGCAAGGGCACAATACCTCTTCGCATCCACCTTCCTCTCCTGCCCTCTTGACTGATAGCACTACTGTTGTTTTCTGAGCTTCGAGAGTCAGAAAGATTGTCACTGCTCTCCTCAGAGCCCTCTTCCGACAGTTCCTTCACCACATCTGAGATGTCCTTCTATATGAAAAACAGAGCAAAAGACTCCATGTTATTTTTATGCAGGAAACAGAGCGGAGGAACAGTTAAGCAGAAGTAAATAAGAAAATGACCAGCTACGGCATGTACATTCATAACTTAATTTGTGTCCAGGTACCCAAAAAGCTGCAATTAGCAAAGAAAAACATGTGCTAGTTCTTTTTTCCTGTATTGGCTGAGTAATAAACAGTGCCTTGTGTCTCACAAACCTTTAATGTGTAGACTCCCATTCTGCCCGGAACTTTGTAGAAGATTCCCTCCTCACCACGAGAGTTCGTGTGCAGCATTGCATTCAGACACGCCAGCGGTGACGTTCCGCTGGATCACAAGAGGAAAAACACAGTTTACACATCTGTTCCCCCATAAATCAGATGGCTGGGAAAAGACGAAGGAAGGGGAGAGGTTGGTCTGGTAACTTGGGAGAAGCTGCTATCATGCATCAGGAAAACATGTGTGAGTTTAGGTCAGATTTGCATCAGTGCAGTTAGAGGGGAAATTTGCTCTGTGCTTTATGAGAAATCAGCTGCAGAAAACTGATCCAATGCTCATCTAATTAAAGTGATGGACCGATATTCACAGAATAAAGGGGTCTGACATAAAAATGCCTGTTGCAAAAAAATTAATCTGTCAAGCTTTGCTTAAGTCATGCACAAATCTAGACTGACAAATTGAACCTTACTTTTTTTTTTGGTCAAATTGCATTTGTGCTGCTTTACACAGTATAACACATAAGGCTTTGAACAATATAATTACTAGAAAAAACAAAAGTCTATTTTTAATTTTTGGGAAATTACTCTAGTTATGCTTAAATATTTCTAATTTTTATTTTGTTAATTACTCGGAAAAAAAAAGAAAATGTAATTTTTATGCAACAGGTGGCTGTGGAAGCTCAAACTATGAACGTAGCATTGCATTTTTATGCAACCTCACCTAGAACATGTTATTCCTATTAACATGCAAAAAGGCAACTCCAAACAAACCTGCATTGCTGTGAGTTTGTTAAGATAAGCGGGGGGGCTACCTTTTCTTACCTTCTGGATGAGAATAGTGAAAGTGAAACAAAAAGAAATAAAACAATTATTAATTGAGTAAAGTAACTGTGACTATGTGAATAACAAAAAGGCACATGATATGAGCAGCTGAGAAATGACAGATGACACCTGTTGTGCTCTCATGAAAATGTCTCATATATGAAGTGTATCTGCAGCTCCAAAGCTATGACAACAAGGACCTGTGTACCTTATTTCCTTAAGTCTTTCTCTTTGGATCACTTGCAAGATCTCTTTATGGCTCATAGGTGTATTAGGGTACTTCTCCAGAACCTAGAAAATAAAAATGCAGATGATTATATTTTGCTGAGAGATTATTTAAAGGAAAAATATTCAGAAATTAAGAGGCAGCCCAAAGGTTACTTCATTAAAGATATCACATTTTTTACACATCAGTAAAATTAAATTAAAATAAATAACCACAGGAACAACACTCCTCACTCACCAAGATATTTCTGTACTGTTCGGCAAGCTAACAGGATTTTATCTGTAGTAGGAGGTACAGGCTCCCCTTATGTAAGTATAACCACTGTAAATATCCATTTGTTTCTCTGTCAGTTAAACTGCAAAGTGCTCATGACTGACTGACAGAGAAGTGGCAAAGGTTTTGAAGCTTTTTTTTAATCTACTAATTGTTATTTGTTCTAATGACTGTGTGCCTTTTTAGGGTTTTTGTCTTGATTTTTATTGATTTTCGATGCAAGACTTGCCTGATCCAGGACGATTTCCTCAATCTTAGCTTAAAGCCTGAGCAATTTATGCAAAAACTCAACTAGTTTGTACTATGGTTAAAATGATCCAGTCAACAAGCACAGCACAGTTGTGTTTTGTATTTCTTCCTTTTTTCCACTATTAGAAATATAGTTGGCATGAATATTTTGCAATCTCTGGAGAAAATGCACAGAATCCGTCTAGTAATAAATAAGGGGTGGTAAATTAAAGTTTCATTTGGGTTTGAGGTGGATGCACCACCTTATGCTGTAACATCTCACTTCTCTGAGTGTTGGCTGAAAAAAAAAAACATGACAATAAAAGCTTCTCATAACAGTATAATAATAATAATAATAATAATAATAATAATAATAATAATAATAATAACAACAACATATCAGCAACTTTAAATCGGTAATTTAAATAAACTACTATGGCTGACCTTAAGATGTAGCGCTTACACTTTTCCCAAACCCTCTCGAAAAGCCTTGAATTACTTTAGCTAGTGTTTTGAGCACTGCAATGAAACATAACTTTGAGTCCTACAAACGTTATCGCTATTTATTTTCTATGCAGTTAGCATACTACACGCTGTGCGCAAACTATAAAGTGTAAATACCTGTATGAAGCTAACGCAAGGCGTTACAGCCGATTGCAATGTGCTTAAATTATAAATTACTATTGGACGTTTTGATAATTTTATACTCGTTAGCATGCTATGCTGTCAGCTAGCTCAATGCTAACAACATATATTGTACTCTTGCAAAACGCTAGCATGACTAGACGGACTTTGTCATCGATTTTGTAGTTAAGTAGTTTGCTCTTGGGTTGCTTTAACTACGGAAACAGGAGGTTTTGTAGTGGTTTATTTCCAAATAATACAAATCAAACTTGTTGACGAACAGAGTTGCGTTAGCAGGCGTTAGCCCATGCTAGTCGCGCTAGCGCGCAACATTGGCGTGATTACTTCACGGTTACTTCATTGGACTTAATATCCTACGAGACCTGTCAGCCTTACTATCCCCACAAAACACATACAGTGGGTTCAGAGGCATGCTTGGGTGCACATGACTTATATTTATTTCGCTGTATTTATGCTTTGAGGTGCCACTTGATGAAAGCTACAAGGCTAGTAGTGACAGCGGTCTTTCCAAATGTCGAACCGTCAACACAGGCCTTGCGCGGTGCACGCAACATTTCATCTTCACCAGCAGGTCGTGAACTCATAAACACAGTTGTACAAGTGGGAGCGTTCAAGGAAAACAACCACAACAAACGCTACATAAAACACCAAGAATACCGTTTTCGCTGCTTCCGCCCACGTCCTCCCCTTCTTCTTCTTCTGTCTCTCCCTCATTGCGAATGTCCTGTTGCAGAGTAGTCTTCAATTTCTGTTTCAGTTAAAATGTTGCTTTAGTTACCGCGTAAGATCCACTCCGTCTGCCATGTTGGACTTACTGTAAAAGAGTCATGTGACTCTAAAAGAAACGTCATCTTACTGTATGTAGCTGTCATTCCAAGTCCTCAACTTTCCCACATGTATTTACACATTTGCCAGCTGCAACTATGACGAGAAAGGAGGATATATATATATATATATATATATATATATATATATATATATATATATATATATATATATATATATATAAAATAATGAGTTTAAGACTGTTTAAGTCTCTTTATTTTCATGTGTAAGCAAATGGACTTTGCACAATTTCACAACTATGAAAAAATAAGGCAGCTGATATAGAGAGCACTGCAAGCTTTCTTCACATTTTTGGCTTACAATTACACTGGCTACAAACTGAAGCAACAATTCATCAAGCATACAGGCTAAACCAAAGTGGTCTTGCAGACACTCCCCCCACCTCCATTACCCTTCAGTGTTTTGGCAAAGACTGATATATGGCTAAACAGAAAAAAAAATAAGTATTTAAGTGTTCTTATTGGGGGTGGGGGACAGATTCAGTAAATACAAACTGGACTAAAATACACCCCTATTAGCTGAAAAAAGCCTGGAAGCCTCGTCTGTGCTATTTTGATAGGGCAGTGTAAGCCAAGAAAATTGCATGGCTTAGGCAACAAAGAAAAAAGCCAAATCTTATTAAGCCAAACAGCAAACTATCACTTTTAAGAGTCAGGCATTTGAAAAAAATCAATAAAGGTTAACTTCTGGGTTAAGCTGAACACATGCTTACTTCACCGTTTTGCATAAGAGAACTTAAAGCAATCTAAAGTCAAGACATATAGCCACCCCCCCCATCTCTCCCAGACATTACTGGTGCCACCATTAATTAAGGCCGGCCCTACAGTGCAGGTGTAATCGACATAAATCAGGGGCTTGTCTGAGTTGGACTTCCCAGTGGAAGATAGGTAGCTGAGGAAGGTCTTTGTCGCTGAGACGGAGAGAAGTTCTGAAGTTCTGATGTCAGAGTGGTGGACGAAGAAGATGATGTGACAGATGCTGCTTGTGGTGCCTGATACCTGCAAACCATTGCAAAAACCACTGACTATATTTTAATCTTTAATATCACAGAATGATGCACAAGATTTAATAGGTGAGATATAAAAAAACAAAACAAAATATGTGAATTGTATTTAAAGCAGAATGGTGCAATGTATGGTAAAGTGCATAGACATGTTTTCAGGAAATCCAATTTATTAAAGAGGAAAACTGAAGACAAAATTACAAAATTATTCTTCTAAAATTTTGCTGCAAAATTCAGTTAGAGCCATAAATAAAGAAATTATCTACTTGCTGTTCTCTTACCAGGACTTAGATTTCCTGACCATTGGTGATGCAGTCCTTTCTCTAAAGAAAACATTTGCCAGGGGATCGTGTATTAGCCTCGGTGTAAAGGCTCTCTCCAGGTGAGTACCATCAAGATTTAACATGAACATGGTTGGGGGAGACATGTCTAACTCCAAAAGCATGATGTTCTCAGCCTGTAAGGATATACAACAATAAAAATGTAGTTAAAAAACACATTTACTTGCACAAAAAAATCCAGCCTCCACTCTAAGCCAGTTTCCATGGAGAAGCACATTAGATTTAATCTGAACAGTCACAAGAGACCAAGATATCCCAGCTCAGTCTAATGTTGGGTTACACTGACACTGATGCAATCCTTATAAAAATATTCGTTTTGCTGGATATAAGGATATCAATATGATCCCTATGGTGGTTATTACTCCTTGGTTGTGCTGCACAGCCTGAAATCAGTGTTAGACTCTTCCATGGTGCTGACTGGTCTTCCCTGCCGTGAGTGTATTTGAACTGAGAACCCGGTGTTAAAGACCACTGCTGTAAAATACCTGTCTATATTTAAACAAGATGGCTATCAGGTAATCAGATATTTCTAACAGTCTGTTAGTACACTTAATCAGACAGCTATAATATTTACCAGACAACTGCATTAAAAAGACTCCATAAAACACCAACGCCACAGACATAGATCCAATCCAGTGACATGAATTAGCTGAAGTGATGCCTAGATGCAGAGTTAAAAGTTTGGACCCAGCCAAATTCTTTGCGATTCAAAAATGGTCTGCAACTGTTGCACACCAAAAACCTTCCATCATTTTATGCAAATAGTTTTCTCCCTTTCCAGTAAAGGCTTCTGTTGTAAAGCTTCTGCTCTTTAATGTCTTATTAACAGTATCTTAACACTGATAAAACATGAAACATTAAACAGCCATAGAGTGATGAGTGATTCTTCTGAAATGTAAACTGTATGCTTTCTTACAATAATGGCTCACTGGCTAAAGATGCGAAAGTTAAATCTGTGAATAGTTTCCATGGCTACAATGGTCTCCGCATCCTTCAGCAAAGGTTGGTGGTTGTGAACATGAAAATGGAAATTAGATCACAACTTCCCTGTTTCGCTGCTGTTTCTGCCAACTGGCCTTGTGAATTTCCAGACACTGACCTGGTATCGAGATGGGGCCCCGGTAGCTGTGGCAACAGCCATCTGTGCATATTGGCTGACTGGCCTCTTGTAACCCAAAGCTAAGAGAGGCCTTCTCCTGACCTGAGTGGGTGCACTGGAAAAAAAAAAAACATAGGAAAGGATGAATTTCTGCAGTTAAATACACTTAGGGTGGATGTCACCTGAGATGTAAACCTTTTTGAGACCCATGTTCCCCATAGATAGCCAGCTAATTAGCTTGTAGCAATATTTCTCAACATGGCAAATGTCCCAGGTTAGGAAATAAAAATACACCAGATTCATGAGAATTCATAATATATCATTATCTGTAATCCTTAAGACCAGAGCCATTTTCATGTGAAGGATTTTTTTTTTTTTACTTTAGTGACTCCCAGTGGTAGCTAAAATTATTGTGGCTGAAAAATACCAGATATGCTGTTAGATGTTATAATTTAGACACAAATTCTATCAATATAGTCAGTATATGAAGTGCTAAAATATCTTTTGGCCAGATCCACTTTTCTGGTTATGTGCTTCTGTTACTTAATTCCTATATTTTCCAGGGGGTTGATTGAGAGCCCATAGAAAAGAAATGTGCAGGTGCATTTAAGTGTAAAGCATGCAGATCAAAAGAACTCTAATAGCTACAGTAGAAAAAGCACATGTGTATCCCTTATTTAAAACCTTACACATTCCAGGTACACAGCGGCTGGTGTTTTTCTGTTTCAGTGATGGATTTCTTGCGTGCTCACAATTTCTTTATGAGAATGTTCTTTCTTTAATGTACCATTTACAGATACAGATATTTAATTTACTGACCTCTCTGATGGAATAACTGGTCGGAGTCTCCACTGGTCCTCCTCGCTGTCAAAGTACAGCCTATTTATAATTTTGTTCTTTTCCTCGGGAGGTATAAAATTCTCAATCAAGAGATATCTGTAATACAGAAGACAAGCGGGTGCAAATTGAAATCAGCCAAAATAATACAAATTAAATTCCTGTATAAAATGGTGTAAAATGGAAACAAAAACTTGGGCATATGTGTGTTTCATTAGGATAGTCTTAGAGTACCTTTAGATAATTGTTGTTTTGAATGAAGGTGAGACATCTGTTTAACTTGATATATATTAATGATATTATAGTGATACAGTATAACAGGAAGACACCTCAATGATGGCGTAAAATTTAAAAGCTTAGATTGTATATCTCCAGGTGAGGTCTAAAACAAGTTGCACCAATGAACAACAAAAAATATTATCTTGGTTACAAGCATGCATGAATAATTTGCATTCCTGATGACTAAGAAAGAACAACGCTAAAGACCCCAACTCATGAAAAAGTTTATTAGTTTATCAAATAAAAATGCATTATAGCCAAAATTGGGTGGATTTCTTTCTTCTTTCTTTCTAAAAAGAAAAATTCCATAATGTATGTTTTATGTACTACTTACTTGTACTTGAGCTCTCGGGTGAGCTCATTCTGCGTCTGTTCAAGTTCCTGTCTTGTTGTGATGTGTTCGTCAATGATTTCTTTCATCTCTCTCTTCAGTACCTGTAGTTTGGTACACAACTGTACAGAAAGGACAGAACAGAGGTCTGCATCACGAAACCTGGAGTAGCAAAATGTTTGCATGAAAACAGTGATGGTTTATGCAAATGTAAAATACCCCCGCACAAGAAAAGTCATTAAAACCTCAAATTTAAGCTCACAATAACAATGGCTAATCTAAGTATTTTACTGACATTGTCTGTGTAAAAAGGATTGTTTATAGTAAATAAGACTAATAGTTAATTGATTTTCCAATAATGCCATTGGGACGCATTAGTGGGTGAGTCATCTTACTCTTTTCAGCTTCTTTGTCTTAAGTTCGATCTCCTGCTGCAGGGAGGAGTAGGTTTCTTTCATTTCCACGGTCTCCTCATCCTGCAGCATCATCTGCTGTTGGATCTCTCGCTCTTGTCTTATCTGCAAATTAAACATTCCAAGCTGAATAAAAGCAACAAAAAAGTTTCTTTATTATTGATTTGATTTTAGACGCAATTAATAACCTGTTCTGCAATTTCTTGTCTCTTCTGCTCAAGCATTTTTTGTTGTTCATTGGTGTGATCGATTATAGTCTTTCCCCCAACTAACAGTTTGCTCTCCATGGCCTGTGAACAAAGATGCAATTAATTATTTATGCAGATTTCTTTTGTTCCACCAGTGTCTCGTTAATCTGAAATTTTACTGATTAATTCACTGGTTTCACACTTACAATACCTTATATTTCTCTATGATCTTCTCCACAGAATCTTGATCCCACTGCATGTCCTCCACGCTTCTTCTGTTTTCATTCAGGTGCTTTAGCTTTTCACTGCTTCCCTGGCAAGCCAGGACTATTGGGATGTCACCTGCATCTTTCAAGTTCCCATCTGGTTCCTCTTCCACAGTCTTCCACACATCAGCATCCCTCTCTCTAAGGACGTCCTCCTCCATGCCAGCCAAACTTTTACTCAATCTTTTGCTATTCCTCCTCCTTCTTCTCTCTTTCGCGAGCATTCCCCGCTCCTCTAGCTGAGCTTTCAAGCGTGCGATCTCCTCCTGAAACTCCCTCAGCAGGGCATCTTTGGGGTCCTCATTAATCCGTGGTTTGTTCTTTATTTTCTTGGCTCTGCTGGCGTATCTCAGCGTGGCCTGGGATTCATCAAAATTCTTGTGCGAAGGCCCCACTGTTGCTATCATGACAGTCTTTGCATTGCCACCCAGGGAGTCCTGGAGCAAGCGGGTCAGTTTGGAGTCTCTGTACGGGACATGGGTGCTCTTCCCATCCACCAGAGCTGAAATGACATTCCCCAGCGCAGAAAGGGACAGGTTGATTTTGGCAGCTTCCTTCAGACGCTTCCCCTTGGCGCCTGTCTTGCTCTGGCGCTCGCTGCCAGCCAGGTCAACCATGTTCAGCTTCCCAACTCGGATGTGGTCCTCACCGTCTGGCCCTACTTCGCTGCACTCCACAGTGATGACAAAAATTGCATGAGACCTAGAGCTGCGTTCATTCATGTTGGTGAATCCCACAGACCTGGACTGGTTGCCTATGTTCATCACATGTTCAATCTCTGTGGCATTCTTGGTCACCACTGAAGACAGGTCTTTAACATACACGCCAAAGTCTGGGCTTTCTTTAAGTTCCAGTTTCCTGTTGTTATCTTTGCACAGCAGGTCTCGGATTTCCTCCTGGTAGATCTCGAGATAGGATGACCTCACCAGGTATTTCTGATTCTGGGTTCTGGATATTTGTGTGAAAATGTGCTGAAATGAATTAGGTATGACACCTCTCCTCTCTGGGTCGTTTGAAACCCCTTGCATGGTGTGGGTTTTACCTGTCCCAGTTTGTCCGTAAGCAAATATAGTCCCGTTGAAGCCTTGGAGGACGGACTCCACCAAAGGTCTCACCGCATCGTCATAAATGTCGCTTTGCTTTGAATTCCATCCGTAAACAGAATCAAACGTGAATACTTTCATTGGCTCATCGGGTGGTGCCTTCGGGTTCCTGATGGTGATCTGCCCCAGTTTGTCATCAATCTCTAAAATGTTTTCAGACCCCGCTATCTCTTCTCTCCTGCTGAACGGCCGGCAGCGGACCACTACCCTGACCGCCTCACAATGTTTGGTTTTGGACATTTTATCTTAAAAAAAAAAGGCTAACATCACCTCACCACGTTAAAAAAGCAATTATCTCGCGCTGAGTCCACATAATTTCTCTTCTCCGTACAGGTGCAGCAACTCCCATTTTATTTAGTGAAGAAAGGCAAACAAGTCAGACACGCCTCATGTGAGCCGCTTTCATCACCCACCGATGACCGCAGCGTCTCCTCCGCCCCGACCATCTCTCAGAAAAGAGGCGATGTCACAAGCTTGTAGAGGAGGCTGATGAAGAGGGGAAAAACCCCCCCCACAGAATATCCATCCATCCAGACCCAGCCCACACGTCCCCGGTACACACCCTGCTCTGCGGACAATGGAAATAAGACATGTGACTTGCGCAACGAATTAGATTTCAGCAAACCTTGTGGCCCACAGACGCGGCTCGTTTCCCATCTGAGCAGGACGTGAACGCACCTTGCAAAAGACAACGCAGGTTTATTTCATTCAAGCTTTTATTTCACATCACATTGTCCAGACCAAACCAGAAAATCTTCCACGTAGAAAAAAGAATGAAAAGGCATTCGCTAAAACATACTTGTAGACATTCATTATAGAGGAATTTCATTGTTACCATTTGGAGCCGTTTATTTTACATCTACAGTGTTTTTACATATGCAATGTGTAAATAATTAGCCCCTAACACACCTATGCAATTTTTTTTGTTAATGATAAAAAAACAACTTCAATTTTAGATCATCCGTTGCCAGTTTATTAGATAGACCTAACAAAAACCAATGCAGTCTGATCTCCATGAAGATGGAAATGTTCCAGTTTTTCTGACAGTTTTAAAGAGGTATTGATTGCGTTTTATGATAATTTGGGATGCTTTTGTGCACACACACCGTGGGAAAGAATTCAACACACCTCAGATTGCATCCTGTCAAATAATCACAAAATTAGATCTACACCACTTTAAAACACATTAAAAAACAGAACATTACAAATTTCATGAAGGCAGAATTTACTGTAGGACTATTACATTAAACAGCATTACTTAAGGTTAGGTCAAGGTTTAGACTCAGTGCGTTTCCCCACCCTATACCGATATAAATGTTAGGCACATTCAAATGGCAGGCTGGAGTTTTTACTATTGGCTACTGGCACAGCATGGTGATTCGGTCACTTGTGAAATTTCTTGCTGGAATCTTTTGCATGGTCCAGTAGAAGCTGGCATGGTGCAAAGTGATTCCCGTAGACGGCCTCGTATTGCCTCATCTTGTTCACCAGTTTGTCAGCACCAAAGCTGTCCACGAAACGGAAAGGTCCTGGAAGCAGCAAGATGTATGAGAAATATTAGTATTACATACATTAAACAGGAGTAACTGCAAGATGAGTATTCAGTTGTGAAATGTCTTTGCAATCAAATCTGACCTCCAAGGTAGGGGGGGAATCCAAGACCAAACACTGCTCCGATGTCTCCTTCCAAGGGGTTGTTCAAAATACCTTCTTGCAAACACATCACAGCTTCGTTGACAAATCGAGAGACAAGTCTGTACTGCACTTCAGAGTCTGATGAACTGTGAGAAACACGAGTGGTTAAACATCCCAACCTCAAGAAGCAAGTAGAACACTGCATGAACTTTTAGATTTAGACCTGCAATGATAGCACTTTCTCTCTCCCCACCCCCTTTTTTTTTTTTTTAATAAGAAAAGTCTGAACTGAATGTCCTTTTACTACTACTACCTCTATAACTGTCAACTTACACAGAGGGGTTTGGTGTCAACTTATATTTCTCAAGAATGTCTCCAATATCCGGGTTCACATCTCTGACTTTAGTTCCTGGCTGGTAGACGTAGCAACCCTTTCCTGATTTGCGGCCTTGAGAATAATAAAGAAAACATTAACACAATTGAGAATCAAGTAAAATTAAAACTTAAGCCCTTAAGTCACTCACCATATTTCAGTAAGAAGTGAAGTACATACCCTTGAATCCAAGGTCCACCATAGTCTTCAAAACCTCCACATTTCCACCACCAAAGCGGGAGCCAAAAACTTTCCCAAGGTCCTCTGCCACATGGGCTGCAACGTCAATGCCAACTTCATCAGCCAGTGTGGCCAAACCCACGGGGAACCCAAAACCTGTGGTGAGTGCATCCAGTTTCTTGGGGTCAACACCTTCCTGTAAATGCGGAAAGATAAATTAACATATTCTCTATTAAATATTGATGCTGTTACATCATTTACAGCAGTCAGCACTGAACTCCGAGCTGGAATTTGTTACTGGAACAACACTAACCTGAAGTAATCGCACTGCCTCAGCCAACATGGGAGCCAGGCATCTTGTTGTGTAGAATCCGGGTCCATCCTGCAAAAACATGTTACATTTTAAGTTAAACCATTGTTAGTTTTAGTTTAAACTAAGAGGGGAAAGAACACACATGGCGCCAAATCTCACCCCAACAACTATGATGACTTTTCCTTGCTTCAGGCCAACTGCCACAGCGGAGGCAGTGGTGTCCTTTGATGTCTTATCAGTGGTTATAATCTCAAGGAGCTGCATCTTGTCCACTGGAGAGAAGTAGTGCATTCCAATCACCTAAGAATGGAGAAATAAAACAAATCAAAACTTTCTGATTTCAGGTTAGGTCAACATCAGCACCATTTTTATGGATTTTTATATATAGCATTATTTGAAAGGTGGATCTTAGGAAGTTAAACTCAAGTACAGACCTTTTCTGGTCTTTTGCTGGCAGCTGCGATGTCCTTTATGGGCAGAGCAGATGTGTTGCTGGCAAATATGCAGTGAGGGGGGATCACCTGAGGACAAAAGCAAGATCACAGCTCAAAGTTACAGTTAGTGCTACAAATGCTTACAAACCAAGTATAAATCACATGGTTTAAAAAAAAAATTATACTCACAGCTTCCACCTCCTTTATAACTTTATGCTTGATGTTTATGTCTTCAAACACAGCTTCAATAACCATGTCGGCCTTTTCAAAACCCTTGTACTCCAACTGGCCAGTCAGGTTAGACAGTATAGAGTCTCTCTCAAACGATGTAATGCTCTTCTTTTTAGTCTTATCATTGAGCCTTGTTTTAAAAGAAAGAAGTCATACGAGTCAGCAAAAAAAGCTATAACATTACCAGAGGTGACCTGACCGTTATTTTATCATGGCTGTGTCACTGCATTTCCCATCAGGAGGTGGGTTCGGTGCTGGGTGATATAGAAATGAGCTCACCCTTTGTAAACCTGCTGTTCGCCTCTTGCCAGTCCTTCCACTGTGGTGTCTTTCAGGATTGTATGCACACCTTTGTCCACGCTCACTTGAGCAATACCTGCTCCCATAAGACCTGCTCCCAAGATGGCAAGAGTGCTAGTGGTAAAGAAAGACAACCTAGATGTTAACTTACTGTCATGAGGGTCAATATGTCATATTATTTAAAAAAAATAAAAATAAAAAAATAAAATAAAATCAGCAGCAAGAATTCACGCAGGACTAAAACTCATTAAAAAAATATCAAGGGCAGGACATTAGCAACTTTAATTATTAAAAGAGGAAGACTTGCTTGGGAATGTTCATGTGGGTTGTACTTTTTTGAAAGCTTTTGGCTTGTTTATAGTTCTGTTTTGACTTCTGGCAAATTACCAGTTGTGTTAAAATTCTTTAAGTTGTTTTGTTTTTAAATTGCTGGATGCAAATATGCTAACTCCCTTCCCATCTGCATTACACTTACTTCACTTCTCTTTCAGGGGTTCCAAAGCGATTCTTCTTGCATGCAACCTGACCATGGTACAGACCAATCAGGGCTGCCGATTCTGAAGTTTTAGCCAACTGACCAAAATTCTGTGATGAACATGGATATTGATGCCGTTTATAAACACATTTTATTAATGTAAATATTTAGGGTGCCAATAATTTAGGAAAACAACCTCACCTGAGACTCCGCTAAGTATCCAGCAACAGGTCCTTGTTCAACTCCAGTTTTCACACACTAAGAGGAGGAAAAAATATATAATAAAAATGTTATATTATTTTCTTAAAAAATCTCGTCATAGAAGCCAAAGGTGCAGATTGCATGAGAAAGGTTTACCCAAAAGCGATGCCATGACTTTGACTTCTCTGTACTATTCATATCTTTCACTGTATTTCCTAAAACATATTCATTAGAAGGCGCTTTTACTTACTTCGATGATTTTCAGGGGTGCTGGATAAAGTCCTTTGCTTTGCTTCATAACTTTGCCTTGGACCGTTTTGTAAATCTGATTCCGGACAAAGGGGAAGCTCATAACATAGTCTTGAATCTCTATGGAGATAAGAACAGAAATGTTATTACGATAAAACAAGCAAGAGTGACTACAGAATCAAATGATAAACAAATCCAATACAACTTACTCTGCATTGTACCCTTTTCTTTGCGAAGAGAAATCTTTTTGTTGGCAATCCCTTTGGCACACTCAATGGCAACTTCCTCAAGGTATTCTATTGTTCTTTCCTCTGGACTCTTCAGTCCTGGTCCTTTAATACAAACAGAAATAATCTCATCCTCAGACTGAACAGCGTACACTCAAATACCGTATTTTCACGACCATAAGACGCACTGTACTAAAAGGCGCAGTCTCAGTTATGTGTGCCATTACTGTATTTAACACACACATAAGGCGCACTGGATTATAGGGCGCATACAAGTACTGTATGCGTATTTAAAAATAAAGCGGGAGCAAACCTGAGTTCGGTACCTTACTCACATTTCTATTACCAGTAATTGTCATCATCAACAACACACAAGCATACAAGAGTGCATATTTAAAAATAAAGCAGGAGCAAAACTGAGTTTGGTACTCACATTTTTATTACCAGTAATCGTCATCATCAACAACACACAAGCATACAAGTGTGCGTATTTAAAAATAAAGCAGGAGCAAAACAAAGTTTGGTACTCACATTTTTATCATCAATCAAACCCATCGAAGTCCTCATCCTCTGTATCTGAATTGAACAGCTGCGCTAAATCTCCATCAAACATGCCAAGTTCACTTTCTTCACTGTCAGAGTCACTTTCCGTGCCGTGCGGCTCCTCGGAAATGATGCCGGCTTTTGCGAAAGCTCGAACAACAGTGCCAGCAGACATGTTAGCCCAAGCATCTACAATCCATTGGCAAATTGTGGCGTAACTCGCCCGGCGCTGCCTTCCATACGGTGTGTTCACACCGAACGCGATGGACGCGAATAGAGCGTCAGGTTTACATGTAAAGTCAATGGAAAGGCGCGATGACGCGCGATTGCGGGTCCCGCGAAAATTCGGAAGCAGATTTGCGTCGCGAAAACGCCAAAACGCGTGAAACGCGCGTCAGTGTAGCGCGTCTGGCGCGTTTGACGCGCGAATAAAACCACGCGCGTGAGTTTTTGTGTTGCACTTTGTGCATACGCGCGTTTCGCGTCTACCGCTCGAGTTGGAAAAATCTGAACTCCAGCGTCAAATCGCGCCGCGACAACCAATCAGGAGCCTGGTGACGTGGCTGTTACCTAGGTCAAAGGGGCAGATCCAGCCAAAGCCTTTCATACTTCAATGGAGGGGAAGGCTAATCAATGCGGTAGCAAACAACTCGGAGCTGTACAACACCAGCTGCTTTCAGTACCGAGACAGGAATAAAAAGGACCGAGCTTGGAGGAAGATATGTGAAGAGATCGGGCAACCTGGTAAGTTCATTCATTTCTCTTTTGAAAGTTTTCACTGACCCGGGGAAGCAGCACAAAAGCTAGCAAGCCACCGCTATTTTCCCACTGACGTACAAATACCGTTCTGCTTTTATGCATGTTATCATTTAGGAATATATTTTATTGTTTATTAATAAACAGCACACAGTGGTCCCGCTGTTCATCCGTCACTGCTTTGCTTTTTCGCTGATTTTTTATTGCACAGTACAGCATTGCATTCTGCAGCCTGATTGACAAATCTCCTGCGCTTGCCAAATTTATCACGTTTGGTTTTGATAACCATCGCGTCCAACAGAAAAAACAGCACAAAAACACCCATAACTATGAGCCTCATTCGGAAATAGACACCTGCACCGTGAGGGAAAAAGGCGCACGAAAGTGGCGGGCAGATGAAGACAAACCGCGGCATAATAATACTTTTACGTTTTGCAATCTACAAAGGTTTGCACTTTGAGAATCAATTGTGAGAACTGTGACCAGGGGCTAGTTATTCTGAGAACCCCTGCAATAAATGAGGGACCACTGTCTACTCTACGATTATTATATCCAACCTGTTAACATTTAATACTGTATTGATAGAACCAACTGATTCTGCAGCAGAGCATCCCCAGTCCCTGAGCTCCTGCTGCTGCACCCACAGATATGTACAGCAAGCACTGATACCTTTTTAGTCGGTGGGATTCCCTTGTGATCACCTTTACTAAATATCTACAACCAATCTGATTATATCCTGTTATTGTTTTTTTTTTTTTCAATGTTGAAATTAAAATCTAGTAGCAGCCTTCTCATTTCTTTGTGTTTTGTGCTGTTTTACAGGCCCACAGAGGAGGACGGCTCCGAGGCAGATGAGGGACGGGTCCCAGGACGGTCCATCGGCGGTGGAGCTGGCCATCCTGGAGTCCCTGAAGAGGCCACACCAGTCTCCAATGGAGCATTTCCTCCTCAGCCTTGTTCCTGCTCTGGAGAGCAGCTGGTCCTTTTTATTCCTGTCTCTCTGTAAATTCTTATATTTTATATATTTATGTTTAATGTTTTTCTGTTTGAGACTTTTAATATTATTTTAAATAAATGTTTATAATGACTAATGTCTCAGTTCTACTACACAGCAAATGTTGGCACACGACTTGACACATGTAGACTTTATTTCATATTATACTAATGACAAAATATACTGATACAGTGGGATGCAGAAGTTTGGGCAAGCTTGTTAATAGACATTATTTTCCTGTATAAATCGTTGGTTGTTACAATAAAAAATGTCAGTTAAATATCATACAGGAGACACACACAGTGATATTTGAGAAGTGAAAAGAAGTTTACTGGATTTACAGAAAGTGTGCAATAATTGTTTAAACAAAATCAAGCAGGTGCATCAATTTGGGCACCACAAAAAAGAAATGAAATGAATATTTAGTGTATATCAATGTGTGTGTCTCCTATATGATATATGGGGTGCCTTTGTCTGGATGTGCTTCCCATCCAGAGCTGCACAGCACAGAGGAAAGTTCCAGCGCTCCTGGAATCCCTCTGTGATGGAGCGCCAGTCTCCAGGTGAAGGCACAGCCATGAAGTCGTCCACTAGACAGTCCCAGATGGACGTCGCTGCCTGGGGGGTGATCTGGCTCACCGTGGACACACCGACTCTGAAACTGAACGCGATGGTCCTGAAGGAGTCCCCGGTGACAAGGAACCTGGACAAAATTGTTCAAAATTAGTATTATGTGTGCTGCAGTTACAAAATACATTATTCAAATTCCAAAATACTTTTGTGATGTCAGATTTAAATCACAAAACATGAATCTTACATAAAACATTTTGTAATTATAAGGATAATTACAAAATGTATATTAGATAATATCTAAAACAGTTGTGTTTTGTTTTAACTTTAACATATCATAATTTGATTGGTAGCAACTTTCACAACTACAGTGAGCCAATCACTCATAATTCCTAAACATGTCAATCAGGTAGGAATGAAGTGAGACATTAATAGAAATAAAGAGTTGTGTGTTGACATGTAGCCCTTTCCTTGCTTAAATCATTAATATTTTTGAAAAATTAATCTGTGATAAGACAGCTTATCAAGATAGAACCATGTAACTAGAGATGAACCAAACTGTTCACAGTTTTATCTAACTCTGTTTTAATAAAGGCTGTGACCCCTGCTATAGAGTCTGACAGCTGCAGGGATTATATACAAATATTCAACTATCCCAGAATTAAACCAGGTCTAAATAAAAAGGAGTGAGTATCACTACAAAGGTTAACTCAGTGGTCCTAATGCTACAGTTTGATATCAGCAAACACCGAGCGCATACATTGATGTGACACCACAGCCATGCTATCATCGCAAACACTGATAACAGCATAAATCGAATTAAATCGGGACTTGATGAGACCTTCTGAGTATCACTAGAAATATTATAAAGAGTCGTCTCTGTACCACAGTTTGCTTTCAGTAAACACCGACAGCATTCACTGTTAGCATAGCACATCCATGTTAGCAGTGTATAACTGGATGGATTAGCATATTAGCACAGATATCAATAAAGGACTACCGTATTAAATAGTTTTACTAACCTCAGGCAGACGGACAGGCGCTCTGCAGGTGGGATTGAGCGTCTGTAGTTGGTGTCTAGGCGGGCAATGCTGGGACCGACGAGGGAAAGCAGGTCCTCAAACTGGCCAACGGTGATAGCGCTGGAATCGGCCGTCATCCAGGCGCAGCTCCTGGAGCAAGTGGTGAAACTCACCAAACTGCTCATGCCTCTGGAGGACCTGATGGACCCAGGTATGGCGAGAACGTCTTTTACGCTGCTGCTCTGCTCTCCACAGTACATAGAGAAGGGAGACTCTCTCTTCAAGCGCTAGCTCGATAGCTGCCATCTTGCAAAACCAGGTCTGGCACAACTCCCTCCCACATTCCTCCCACATTTCCGGTTCACGCGCGTCAAAATATCATATCATGTGTTCACACCGAACGCGATGGACGCGAATAAAACGCCCCAAACGCCCCTAATTTGACGCGTGTACATTCGCGTCTCAACGCGTGTCCAAGAAAAATCCATCGCGCGTCAAAATATGATATTTTGACGCGCGTGAACCGGAAATGTGGGAGGAATGTGGGAGGGAGTTGTGCCAGACCGGTATCTTTGCAAGATGGCAGCTATCGAGCTAGCGCTTGAAGAGAGAGTCTCCCTTCTCTATGTACTGTGGAGAGCAGAGCAGCAGCGTAAAAGACGTCCTCGCCGTACCTGGGTCCATCAGGTCCTCCAGAGGCATGAGCAGTTTGGTGAGTTTCACCACTTGCTCCAGGAGCTGCGCCTGGATGACGGCCGATTCCAGCGCTATCACCGTCGGCCAGTTTGAGGACCTGCTTTCCCTCGTCGGTCCCAGCATCGCCCGCCTAGACACCAACTACAGACGCTCAATCCCACCTGCAGAGCGCCTGTCCGTCTGCCTGAGGTTAGTAAAACTATTTAATACGGTAGTCCTTTATTGATATCTGTGCTAATATGCTAATCCATCCAGTTATACACTGCTAACATGGATGTGCTATGCTAACAGTGAATGCTGTCGGTGTTTACTGAAAGCAAACTGTGGTACAGAGACGACTCTTTATAATATTTCTAGTGATACTCAGAAGGTCTCATCAAGTCCCGATTTAATTCGATTTATGCTGTTATCAGTGTTTGCGATGATAGCATGGCTGTGGTGTCCTATCAATGTATGCGCTCGGTGTTTGCTGATATCAAACTGTAGCATTAGGACCACTGAGTTAACCTTTGTAGTGATACTCACTCCTTTTTATTTAGACCTGGTTTAATTCTGGGATAGTTGAATATTTGTATATAATCCCTGCAGCTGTCAGACTCTATAGCAGGGGTCACAGCCTTTATTAAAACAGAGTTAGATAAAACTGTGAACAGTTTGGTTCATCTCTAGTTACATGGTTCTATCTTGATAAGCTGTCTTATCACAGATTAATTTTTCAAAAATATTAATGATTTAAGCAAGGAAAGGGCTACATGTCAACATACAACTCTTTATTTCTATTAATGTCTCACTTCATTCCTACCTGATTGACATGTTTAGGAATTATGAGTGATTGGCTCACTGTAGTTGTGAAAGTTGCTACCAATCAAATTATGATATGTTAAAGTTAAAATAAAACACAACTGTTTTAGATATTATCTAATATACATTTTGTAATTATCCTTATAATTACAAAATGTTTTATGTAAGATTTAAGTTTTGTGATTTATATCTGACATCACAAAAGTATTTTGGAATTTGAATAATGTATTTTGTAACTGCAGTACACATAATACTGATTTTGAACAATTTTGTCCAGGTTCCTTGTCACCGGGGACTCCTTCAGGACCATCGCGTTCAGTTTCAGAGTCGGTGTGTCCACGGTGAGCCAGATCACCCCCCAGGCAGCGACGTCCATCTGGGACTGTCTAGTGGACGACTTCATGGCTGTGCCTTCACCTGGAGACTGGCGGTCCATCACAGAGGGATTCCAGGAGCGCTGGAACTTTCCTCTGTGCTGTGCAGCTCTGGATGGGAAGCACATCCAGACAAAGGCACCCCATATATCATATAGGAGACACACACATTGATATACACTAAATATTCATTTCATTTCTTTTTTGTGGTGCCCAAATTGATGCACCTGCTTGATTTTGTTTAAACAATTATTGCACACTTTCTGTAAATCCAGTAAACTTCTTTTCACTTCTTAAATATCACTGTGTGTGTCTCCTGTATGATATTTAACTGACATTTTTTATTGTAACAACCAACAATTTATACAGGAAAATAATGTCTATTAACAAGGTTGCCCAAACTTCTGCATCCCACTGTATCAGTATATTTTGTCATTAGTATAATATGAAATAAATTCTACATGTGTCAAGTTGTGTGCCAACATTTGCTGTGTAGTAGAACTGAGACATTAGTCATTATAAACATTTGAAATAATATTAAAAGTCTCAAACAGAAAAACATTAAACATAAATATATAAAATATAAGAATTTACAGAGAGACAGGAATAAAAAGGACCAGCTGCTCTCCAGAGCAGGAACAAGGCTGAGGAGGAAATGCTCCATTGGAGACTGGTGTGGCCTCTTCAGGGACTCCAGGATGGCCAGCTCCACCGCCGATGGACCGTCCCTCATCTGCCTCGGAGCCGTCCTCCTCTGTGGGCCTGTAAAACAGCACAAAACACAAAGAAATGAGAAGGCTGCTACTAGATTTTAATTTCAACATTGACAAAAAAAAAAAAAACAATAACAGGATATAATCAGATTGGTTGTAGATATTTAGTAAAGGTGATCACAAGGGAATCCCACCGACTAAAAAGGTATCAGTGCTTGCTGTACATATCTGTGGGTGCAGCAGCAGGAGCTCAGGGACTGGGGATGCTCTGCTGCAGAATCAGTTGGTTCTATCAATACAGTATTAAATGTTAACAGGTTGGATATAATAATCGTAGAGTAGACAGTGGTCCCTCATTTATTGCAGGGGTTCTCAGAATAACTAGCCCCTGGTCACAGTTCTCACAATTGATTCTCAAAGTGCAAACCTTTGTAGATTGCAAAACGTAAAAGTATTATTATGCCGCGGTTTGTCTTCATCTGCCCGCCACTTTCGTGCGCCTTTTTCCCTCACGGTGCAGGTGTGTATTTCCGAATGAGGCTCATAGTTATGGGTGTTTTTGTGCTGTTTTTTCTATTGGACGCGATGGTTATCAAAACCAAACGTGATAAATTTGGCAAGCGCAGGAGATTTGTCAATCAGGCTGCAGAATGCAATGCTGTACTGTGCAATAAAAAATCAGCGAAAAAGCAAAGCAGTGACGGATGAACAGCGGGACCACTGTGTGCTGTTTATTAATAAACAATAAAATATATTCCTAAATGACAACATGCATAAAAGCAGAACGGTATTTGTACGTCAGTGGGAAAATAGCGGTGGCTTGCTAGCTTTTGTGCGGCTTCCCCGGGTCAGTGAAAACTTTCAAAAGAGAAATGAATGAACTTACCAGGTTGCCCGATCTCTTCACATATCTTCCTCCAAGCTCGGTCCTTTTTATTCCTGTCTCGGTACTGAAAGCAGCTGGTGTTGTACAGCTCCGAGTTGTTTGCTACCGCATTGATTAGCCTTCCCCTCCATTGAAGTATGAAAGGCTTTGGCTGGATCTGCCCCTTTGACCTAGGTAACAGCCACGTCACCAGGCTCCTGATTGGTTGTCGCGGCGCGATTTGACGCTGGAGTTCAGATTTTTCCAACTCGAGCGGTAGACGCGAAACGCGCGTATGCACAAAATGCAACACAAAAACTCACGCGCGTGGTTTTATTCGCGAGTCAAACGCGCCAGACGCGCTACACTGACGCGCGTTTCACGCGTTTTCGCGACGCAAATCTGCTTCCGAATTTTCGCGGGACCCGCAATCGCGCGTCATCGCGCCTTTCCATTGACTTTACATGTAAACCTGACGCTCTATTCGCGTCCATCGCGTTCGGTGTGAACACACCGTTAGTGAAACTGTGGTCTCCACCGGTCATCCATCGCTCCCACGCCGCTCGCAGCCTTACTTTGAACGGGCGGTTCACACCGATGTCCAGCGGTTGGAGTTCCTTTGTCAGGCCTCCCGGAATGACAGCAAGCTCACAGTTCATTTGTTTCACTAGTTTTTTCACATCGGCTGTGAGATGGGCACGCATAGAGTCACAGATCAACAGCGATGGTGATGCGTGGAAAAAACCACCTGGTCTCCTTACATACACCTCCCTCAGCCACTCTTTCATCATTTCCTCATCCATCCAGCCCTTTTCATTTGCCTTAATGATGATTCCTGCTGGAAACTTCTCTTTAGGCAAAGTCTTTCGCTTAAAAATCACCATAGGCGGCAGTTTCTGTCCATTAGCATGGCAGCCAAGCACAACAGTAAAAGAAGACTTTTCATACCCCGTTGTGCGTATCGCTACCGTGCTGGTCCCCTTCTTCTCCACAGTGTGACTCACCGGGATGTCAAAAGTGAGCGGGACCTCGTCCATGTTTGTGATGTGGCTGGGCTGGATGTTTTTGTCGCCGATGTGTTTGCTGCAGTAGGAGCGGAAGATGGCCAGCTTTTCCTTATAATCCGCTGGAAGTTGCTGCGCTACCGTAGTCCTGGTCCGGATGGAAAAATGGCACCGTTTCATGAAACGAAAGCACCAAGACGGACCTCCTTGGAAATGTTCAATGTTCATCTCTTCAGCTAGTGAAACTGCTTTTAGCCGAATGGTGACCGTCGAAACGCTTCTACCGCTCGTTCTTTGCTCGATGATCCACCGCTCGAGTCTTTCCTCCAACTCGGGCCACCTCGCCTTATGTCCGCGGAAACTCTGCTGCGTTTTCTTGACCTGCTGGAGCTTGTTTTCTAGCTTCTTCCATTTGCAAACCATCGATTCGTTAATCTTAAATTCTCTCGCCGCTGCTCGATTTCCATGTTCCTCCGCATAGCTGATGGCCTTCAGTTTAAACTGTGCTTCATAAGCGTGTCTCTTTGCCATTTTCAGGGTTGTTAAAACAACGATGTTCCACATAATGCACATACCTGTCCTTTTATACAGGTATGTGCGATTGTCCGGTATATACGATCAATGCCCACACTTCACCCTTTAGCCTTCTCATGGTGTTCTCTACTACGTCCTCCTTACAACACACAGGGCGCACTGCGCTATAAGGCGCGGCGTACTTTTTGAAGAAAATCTAAGACTTTTAAGTGCGCCTTATGGTCGTAAAAATACGGTACTTACCAAACTGCACAGATTACAGCAAATTATAATACTTCAAATTACCCACATGTTCACCATTTTTTAATTTTACTTGGGTAGCATTAGAGTTTTACCTAGAGGATCTACAAGTTGGTCAACAAGCCTCATCTTTTTGGCTTTATCTGCTCGGATATTTCGTCCTGTCAGCATCATGTCAAAAGCAGAGGGGAGGCCAACCTACAGGTAAAGAAAGCAGATCAATAATGCACTGAATAATCATCACTATTTAATGTGTGGAGAAAGAAAAATACACTAATATATTTTTTTAATTTTTATAGAGGTTATAATGTGGTCCACACTAGAAAACAGCACATGATGAACTGGAGTGATAATCAGTCTGCAAAGTCTCCAACAGCTTAAACCAATTACGAGCATTACCTGACTGCTCTGTATTAGAGCTTTGCCAATATAGAACATCGTTGCTACCATTTCACAAGTATCTCCCTGAATGCCACTTTTTTAAGTGAATAAAGTTCAACAAAATCAAAGACAATTTGGGGAATAAATTCCAGTACTAACCATTTTGGGGAGTCTTTGCGTACCACCAGCTCCAGGTAGAAGACCCAGCATCACCTCTGGAGTCCCGAGAACTGTTTTGTTGCTCTTTGTTGCAACTCTGTACTGGCAGGCAATAGCAAACTGAAATGCAACACAAAGAGCAGGTTAGAGAACACATTATCATCATCGATCCCTGTTAAACACAGCAAGCTGCTAAAAATAACACTTATTTACCTCTAAGCCGCCTCCTAAGCAAGAACCATTGATGGCAGCGACAATGGGCTTTGGAGATTTTTCAATCTGCTCAAACATTTTCTGTCCTTCCTGAGAAAGTTTGGTAACCTCTTCTGGGGTTTTGCAGCCCTGGATCATACTGAATCAGATGTAGAATATTTTAAATAAAATGACAAGCCACTTGGACTCATTATTCAGAGACGTCACTCATTTTAGGGTCACGCTTTGTGTCTGCACTACCACCCTTAAGGAGTTTGTGCTTACTTGATATCAGCTCCTGCAATGAAACATCCCGGCTTTGATGAGATAAGAACAGCACTGTTAATGGCATTGTTTTCCCACACTTCATTCATGACCTCTGTCATCTCTTTTTGCATTTGAATAGACAGTGTGTTGACCTAGAGGGAAACATAATTATAGTTACATTTAACCTGCACGATGCAAGACTGTAAAATAAACTAACTGTCTGTTACTGAGCTCACACCTTTGAGTTTGGGTCATTAATCCGTACAACAGCGACGTCTCCCTTGACTTCATAGTTCACATGTGTTCGGGCTGCAAATACAGAAAGAAGAGAGTGTAATTAGGTTCAGCGAGTGTCTGACATATTTTTATACAGATGATTGACAGTATGATTGTTCTGAAATTACCTAGCATGGCAGGAGATACTGAGAAGGAGCGATAAGATGGGCCTGTAAAAACCAAGGGAAAAGACAGTGCATTATTAGTTTATGTGCCAAGTTAGTTTACTATTGGGTTTTTCCATCACAAATCTCTGTATGACTTCTGCTGATCCATGTCCCATCTGCCTGAAAATTTTATGATCTAAAGTTAGGATAAATACACTAATTGCTGTTCAATTTTAGCTTTATATAGGAAATCCATTTAAGATGCACTTTTTTGAAAAATGGTCCAATCCTTTTCCAACATTTTTTCCCCACAAAGTTAATTCTCAGGTAGTATTTGTACATGAATATAAATATTACCATAAAGTTCAATCAGAGCCAGGGGTCTTGGCCTTGGAATACTACTTACCCGAAAGAAGCTACTAATCCCCCTTTTATTACTGTTAATTACTCCAATATACATTTATTTTTTTATGTAGAAAAATATTTACATTATACTTTCTGAGCCCTTGAAATCTCTTGGTATATGTTAAACTTAACCTGAATTAACACAATCCTTCAGGGTAGCAGATGTCAAAATGGTTGGTATAGGATGTATTGAAAAGGATATGAAATATGCATGTATTTCACAAAATCATTTTCTTAGTTATAATTAGAGTAAAATCTGGAAAAATCACAAGTTTTGTTTTTCCGGAATAGCTACAGATATTTCTTTTTTAAGATAAGATAAGATAACCTTTATTAGTCCCACACGTGGGAAATTTGTTAATTGTTAATTGTTATTGTATAACTTGTCATATTAGCTCAATCCTGCACCAAAGTTAAGTAAGTTGATTATTCATTTCACGTTCAAAAGTATTATAGGAGTTTTGTTTTGCATAATCGTGAAATACAAGTGTATATTATTTAGAAACAGTCACGTTGTCTTTTTTATATAAAGGTTTATATTAGTGTGAGCTCAAATGTAACACTTTCTAAGACTGCTTAAATTTATTTTTTCATATTTGAACTAAAAATGCAGATATATCTGTCCCATGTTACAGCTTCTGTTTCAATGTTATAGTAAGAAAGAATTTCAGGGTTTTACCTTTAATAGTTTTTGAGATATTAATGTTCAATGGCGTCAGATTTCAATGTGCGGGAAAAAAAGCCTGAAACTGGATGGGCAGGCCTTCTATAACAAAAATCTCTCTTTCTACATATACACATACGTGCGTGAAGCTAAACTTTCACAACAAGCATTATGTATGTTCAAATCTTGGGGCATAAAAGACAAATAAGAAATGATCTAACAGAAAAAAATGTCATGATCCGAGATGGAATAACCAGTTTTTAAAACATTTTGAAATATTTTAAACAATATCTTTTGCGTACAGATTTAAGAGTCAATGTCATATTTAAAAGGAACTTAAACCGAATGTCCTCGTGCATTAAATACATCTGATGTATATGAGACGTTCACACAACATTTCCGTGACCTCAGTGCACAGCGACCTTTCACCTACATTCTCCCCTCACCAGTAGGACAGAAACCGCGGTCATCACAATTGAGAATACTGTACACAAGCCTTTAAATCTCAGTCTGAACTGTCTTAATCAATACAATGTAAGGCTTAAAAGTGAAGCAAATCGATTTACAGCTTTGATCCACTCCCACTTTAACTTATGGGCTTCCGTAGCAGTAGGCTAGCTAGCGCTTAAAAGTGTTCTCGCTGCACAGATAAAAGTTTAGGAGTGTCGCGCACTTTGAAATTCTGGTTAAACTTTAATTGAGATATACGTTTACTGACTCAAAATTAGCGTTATTTAACCTGCACTACCACACGTTTATGCAGGGCATTCATTGGCGATAAGAGCTAGTCGCAAGCTAATTATACATTTAATACATTTACGACACTTAAATACATTTGGACTCTCGCTGCCATTCTCTCTTCCGACTTTGCTTAAAATGTCTGCATGAAACAAGTGTACAGTCTACCTGTAAAAACGTTATATCTCCTTAATGTGAGTCTGGAGAGAACACCAACAGCTCGTACACCGGCCATCTTGGAAGCGTAGGTCAGTCTGCGGTGGCGTGAAGGGAAGCTAGCTAACTAGGAGGTGCTTTAGAAGAGAAGAACAAGACTTGTACTACTTCCTGAAAGCGGTCAATCGGACAAGGTACTTATTGGCTGTCTTTCAACAAACCCCCACAGCATTGGTCAAATCTCAGGAACTCGCACGTAATTGGACGCCCAAAGACTACAAAACGCCTCTTAACCAAACTGTTAAAAATGAACCAAACGTAAGTACTGCCGGCTGGGTTTCATCCACACTGTCCTTATACATTTTTTTAAATAAAAAATTCAAGCAATTACTACTATTGTTATTACTATTTTGTGTATAGCGAAAATGTTCAATTTTAAAGTTAACAATCACACCGTATTCATGATGCAATCGCAGCATGCTACCACAAGGTAGAGGCAGAAATCAGTGAATACAAACATAACCAGAATATTTGCACTGAGTTCTTTAAATAGCAGAGATATTTACCCATGTATATGTATTTATGACTAAAATGTCCTTTAGCTACAGATTTCAGAGAAGTGGCGCCTTTTAATAAAGGCACGCAGGAAGAACTGCGTCTTTTTTTAAAATTTATTTGCCTAAAGCTACAGTCTTCTGCATAGATAAAGGAAGCACATTTCTTCAGGTAGCCAACAATTTTGTGGTAGACTGCATGAATGATCAGTGCAGATTTGCTCTAAGAAAATTTGCTTTTTACATTAAGAAATATTCACACAGGAGATATTACAAATACAATTTATTGAACAAAAAAAAAGGAAAAAATATTTACAATTACTGTCTACGTGTTTGTTCTCCACAGTAACAGCACAAGGGCGACACCCCGTGGGCAGTTAACTGAATTGCATTAGATTGACAGTTTACGTTACAACCATCCACTTGAAGTTAACATACTAGCCTAACAGTTTTGCAGTTAATTCAATATTTATTAATGTTATAATGTTCACATTTGTGTTGAATCCGTTTTTGAGAGATTTCCTTTCAGAAGTGCGATCGTTTTGGATAAGGTGGTTTGTATTTCTGAGGAACTGCTCTACCTCAACTAACAGGAACTGATCACTTTCATGATATGCTGTTTGTGGCAAGACCAGATGAGGGGATAAAAGAAAATCTAAAAGAAAAGTAACTATAATTCCTTTTAGACATGTGCATAATAGTGAAACAATAAAATATTACTATCCTTAGGCAAAAGTCATACCAGCTCTGTATTGTTGGATTATCTCTTGAACCTATTGCACCATATTCCGTATTATGGTTATATGTTAAATCTGATACATTTTTCTTCATTCTAACTTTATTATCTTATTGACAGTAAGTAGGATAGGACTGAAGAGGTTTCATCAGAAAACTGAAGTGGAAAATCTAAAGTGAGATCTGCACCTAACACTGTAGGCCTGCATTAATTTATTACATTAGGACATGCGTGTAGTTTGTATTCATATGTATATGCTGTCTAAACTGATAAGAAGTATTTATTATACTTACATTCTGACCTTTGGCACAGCGTGTTAACACGGACATTTGAAGGCAGCACCAATATATTGGAGAAGGCGGGATTATGTGTCGTTACGACGAAAGAATCCAATCAGAGGCCAGCTTTTCACATAGTAACCCCAATCAGCGAATAGGGACTGGCTGGTTGCGAAGGTAGTGGTCGTGGTGGTGTACTGGAAGAAGCAAGTGTTTCCTCTGGGCTTGTTAGCTGCAAGGTTTAGTAACAACCTTTTACTCGTGTATCTGTCAGGTTAGGCGCCGAATTTATCGGCGTTTGATCCCTTTGTTATGCATTATATGGTTTCTGCATGCTAATTTTGCAATCTAGCTTGGCAGGTGAATCTAAATCTGTCTGAAAGCATATTTGAATATAATAGGGACACGAAATTACGATGCCATCCCCGATGGAGGGATCTTCCAGAGAAGGTGACCTGTTTACTGTGAAACACGAGCTGAAAAATGGTAAGTTAGCTGGGAGCCGGTAAAACTCAATGCTGTGAATTTCATTCGATATTTATGTTTTGGAGACACGTGTCGGAGCGAGAAAAATGTTAGCTGGGCTAGCTTAGGGGAGGCAACTGTCACTGTCAGTGATCGTTTGTAGTAAGCACTAACATCAACGTTACACAAGTTCAAACATGGCAGAGGAAAGCTAACATCCGACTGTCATTACTACTTATAACGTTACCGCGAACTCACACAAACTAACGTTATCTGACCATATTATTACGGCGAGCTAGCGGCTAGCGTTTGTTATAAACCGAACTCAACCAGGGAAATAACATTAGCTTAAGCTAGTTGTCAGCGTGTAACCAGGTTAAAAACAGAGCATCGATGAAGATTTCACTAAGTTAATGCCATTGTCAACGCCTTAATTTATTTTGCTGGGTTTTCCTGCTGTTGCCTGTGTGTGACTGTTTTTGCTGTCACAGCTAACTTCTCCTCAGTCAAAAAAGGCAGAGCCAGCTGCAGTGATGTCAAGTCCAACACGCTAATGTTAGCCTATAGTTTCATTCTGCATATTACACAATAGTTAAGATCACCTGTAACCTTAGCTACAGCTGTTGCTTCTAACAGTGCATGCAATGACATATTAATCTCCTGAGCAGCCTGGTTAACTTTATACTACTAAGCCTCATCCCTAAAAGGGTAATCTACTGAAGGACAGTATAGTGTGAGTTCACTAAGAATTTACAGTAAATCTAGGCAGGATTCACAAATAAACAGAGATTTTAATGTTAGTGTTCAATTCAATTCAATTCAATTTTATTTCTATTGTTCGAAAGAGGGTTTCTGTGAAGAAGTGAAGAAGACTGCTTAGTGAAGTTGTACAGTGGACAACTAGGTTATAATGATACAGGGCTCCTGTTCAGGCTCCAACATGACTATGCTGCACCCCGATTATTGCCCTGCCCTAAAAATGCAGTCTGTCTAGTTGTCACTTTTTTCCCTGTGTGTTTCATTTAACACAGTGAAACTTATGGCTACTTTGCATCCAGCTGTACCATTTTGTCTGTGGAGATGTCTTAGTCCAGAACAACCACACAGTTCTCCAAGCTCATATGTCAATATAAAAATATGTCAATATCAGTTGTCATTGCACCTCCCTGTCTTCCTGTTGGAGATCAAGGCAGAGCTGTACTAAATGTGGCTATGTTATCATAAAATAAGTAATCATGCTTGTGCTGGCAGTTGCACAATAAAAGAATATTCTTGCTTGTCCGGGGCTTGTATTAGATGTTGGGTCTTTAACAACAATTGCTCAGGAAACCAACCAAGCACAAAGTTTAACAGATCTGGTTTTTTTTTTTTTAAAGTTTTTAATTAATTTATTTTTTTTAAAGGAAGCATAATTTCCCTCCAATAAAGCAAAGGGATTCCTAGGACTCCTCTGTTAGGCTATTAATAAACACCAAAATCAAACTGGGCCTTGGCAGGGTAAGCTTGACAAGGGTGTTATGCAACCTGAATCTCTGACCTTAAATTTGAAGGACAGCTTTGTTGTTCTGAAATGATACAGTGTGCGCTCAAATTGCCTAACAGTTGCAGCATTTTGTCTTGTGTGTAACTGGAGAAGCAGAGGAAAAGATTAAATCAGCCGCTTTAATTGCTCAGTACCCTATTTCCAGAGTGCGAGACAGAAGGAATGTGTTCACTACAATGGACATGCATGTCTAAGAGTGTGCCGTGCTCAGTCAGCTGTACTGGGAGACCATGATTTAGTGAGACACAGGGAGTCACAGACAGTGTGTGCTGAATTCAGTGAAGATCTTTAATGGAAGATAATGACCTTTTGCTGGTTAATTTAGCGAGTTTGCTTGCAGTGGAAGGGAGGATTATTTTGTAGTGCTGCATATTTAGGAGACAGGAAGAGCAAATGTGTTTTTGTAACACTTGTTTACATGGAGGAAGTTTGGTAATCATGCATGTGTTATTTGCGGTCATTTTTTTTTTTTTTTAACGTAATGGTGAAGTGAAATCACCATAACAATGCTACCAGTCTGCTGTTGTTGGTGTTTTGTTGTCTCTTGTTTTAATTTGATGGTTCTTCATTTGAAAGCCCAATTCTCCAGCTTTTAAACCTTTTCATTAAGTCTCAGTTAAGTCACATAGTAAAGTGCATCAGAATTCAAACTTGACCCCAATCTACAAAACAAGTGTACCAAAAAATGTCTACTGGTAGACATGCAGTGTTGATAACTCAACAGTAGTTAAAAACAAATTAAGATTTGTTTTGTTGATTAATAATAGATAAGAGGAGAATTTTTTACTCATAGTCCTTTATTTCATCCCCAATAGAGCACACGAGCATGGTAGTTAACAAACCATCTTTAATCCTTATTATTTAAGACTGGAAACAGATATATTATAGAGCTGTGGGGTAAAGATCGGACCAGAAATTAAACCCTTCAGTTTTCTATTACAATGTGTATCCACAGTTTGTGCTTCTTTGAACCTTAGGTATCTTGACTTTACTATCTAATCTTTAGCCATTAATAGTTATTTCCAGGTACTGAAAAATGCCAGGTGGGAGCTTCATAGTGCAACTGCATACAGTCAGGCTGTGAGTATAAACAAGGATGCACTATGGGAAGCACTGAGACATTTGCTGAACATTGGTATTAGCCTATATTAGCCTTATTAACTGGTACTGGGATATTGCTAAACAAAATCGCATTTGCAAATATCAGTGGCCAATATTTATGTGTTATATCCGTTTTGCACTGGCCTGCCTGTTTCCCTAGAGCAAAAGGGGGAATAAAAAACAACAAAAACCAAATGAAAAATGAAAAATAGTCATATCCAGAATTTCAGAGCATCCCTAAATATAAAGTTTTTCTTGTAGTAAGCATTAAGTGATCTTTCAGTGCTAATAAACTTTACCCTATGTGATTTAATTGCTTTGGAGAAATCTTAAAAATATAATTTCACTGACAATTACTTTTCATGCCAAAAATACAGTATGAATATATTTTCAAGTGTCTGTGTATATTGACAATCAAGCCATCTTTATTATTTCAAGTATTCACTACAAATATATTAATATTGTTATTTTTACTTTGACTTCAGCCAACCTGACGGGCCATGTAGAGAGGGTGGGGATAGAAAACTTTGAGCTATTAAAGGTGCTGGGTACCGGAGGTAAGTGCAGTGTTACTTTCCCTTAATGTAAACTTGAACATTCAGAAATTTGTTTGCACGCCATTCTGTCATCCAACAAAAGAGTGTTTTTGGAATGCTAAGCGTGTCGAACGAGTCTTTTCTGTTTACCCACCTTCATTGAACTTTGCCCTGTCTGTGATTATTTTCCTGCCAGCATATGGAAAGGTGTTCCTCGTGAGAAAAGTCAGTGGCCATGATGCAGGAAAGCTTTATGCCATGAAGGTTTTGAAGAAGGCCACTATTGTACAGAAGGCCAAGACTGCAGAACACACGCGGACCGAGCGGCAGGTGTTGGAGCACATTCGCCAGTCTCCATTCCTTGTCACACTTCACTATGCCTTCCAAACAGAAACCAAGCTGCACCTCATTCTTGGTGAGGATATTTGATAATAATTTTTTAAATTTTAAGATAAATTCAGATTTTAAATTGTTATATCAAAGATTTAAGGCCTATGGCAACTGTCTGAACCCAGTGGAAAACCCCCACATTTTTAACAGCTAAATATATTAATGTACGCAGAGAATAAAAATTGTCTTTCCTTGTAGGGACATTAACTAACTTACATAACAAACATGATGTTTTCCTTTATAGATTATGTAAATGGTGGGGAGCTCTTCACGCACTTAGTGCAAAGGGTGCGGTTTAAGGAGCAAGAAGTAGCCCTGTATAGTGGAGAGATTGTCTTGGCACTAGAACATCTACACGAGGTGACCTTCAGATTTAGCTCAACAGTAAACAGTAGCGCTTCTTCCGTCCTTGATGATTAACCTGTGTTTCATTTTCTTGTTCCAGCTTGGGATTGTCTATCGGGACCTTAAACTTGAGAATATTCTACTAGATTCAAACGGTCACATAGTTCTCACAGATTTCGGCCTTAGTAAAGAATTTGATCAGGTACAGTTTGCCTTTATGTGTTTAAACCTCTCAAACCTTTTCTATTCTCAAAATACGTTTTAGCTAATAAAACCCCAAAAAGGACATTTTGCTTTTTCTTTAATGCCCTCAAAAACCCAACTGTGAAGCCAGATTTTTACTTTAAATAGTGTGGGTTTGGGTATTTCACATTAGAGATATTTTTTCATCAGTATAGAGATATAACCACTTCTCACTTCCTCATTACAAATGCAGAGAAATATTAGGATGCAGCGTCTGTTAGGATAGAGTATTTTATCTCTATTCTGTGTCATATTTGTCTTACGAAATGTTTGGTTTTGTTTTTAAAAAATAGGCTGAAAGAGCTTTCTCTGTCTGTGGCACCATTGAATATATGGCTCCAGAAATTGTGGAAGGAGGAGAGTCTGGACATGACAAGGTAAATTCTAGTTTCATGTCATTGCCTGTTTGATCAAATCATGTTGCACACTCTCCAGTGAGAAGTCACGGTTAGGTGCTTTCATGCATTCCAGGCGGTGGACTGGTGGAGCCTCGGCGTGCTGATGTATGAGCTTTTGACTGGTGGGTCGCCCTTCACTGTTGATGGAGATGAGAACTCGCACACGGACATTGCCAAGTATGAATTCTCCTTGATCATCAGCCTCAGCTTGCAGCTATATTTCAGTTATAATCAGTCTATAATGCTGCTGTATATCTCTCGCACATCACAGGAGGATTGCCAAAAAAGATCCCCCTTTCCCTAAAGACATGGGACCACTGGCCAAAGACCTAATCCAGCGACTCCTCATTAAAGATCCAAAGAAGAGATTAGGGTCGGGGCCTAATGGAGCGGAGAATGTAAAGAAACACCCATTTTACCAGGTGGATTTCATTGCCTGTCTTGTAATGGTCACGATATTTAATATAACTAATGGACTGAGATGTCATTGTTTTGTACTGAGTATTTCTACATGGTTTTCACATTAGAAAATTAACTGGGAGGACTTGGCAGCCAAAAAGGTGCCTGCGCCATTCAAGCCAGTGATTCGGGATGAGCTGGACGTCAGCAACTTTGCAGACGAGTTCACAGAGATGGACCCCACCTACTCTCCCGCAGCTCTGCCTCAGAACTGTGACCGCATCTTCCAGGTGGGAGGGAAGGAAGACATCTTAGACAAGCAGACTGTGTTTTGTTGTGACTCATGCTGCTGCTGTTTGCAGACAGGAATATTTCTTTGTGCTCCTTGGAGGTCATCGCACAGGACACCGTTTATCGGCATTTGTTTAGAGCCCGTGTTTGTCTGGGCTTTGGTAGCAGGCAGTGTGAAATGTTGACACGGATGAAAAATCGCATTATACATTATCCGCTTTTTGTCTGTGACTATATTTGACATACTTCACAGCAATTGAAGTAATCAAGTGAAGTTTTGAATGTCCTCAAAAGGTTGCTGTAAGTCAACATGAGTCTGTCTGTGTGCATTGGTATTCAAATTGACTAAAGGGTCTTTTATTGAAGTAATTGCTGCCATATGCAGCTCTTATTGAAGTAACAGATGTGAATGACTATTTTTGATGTAGCTTTGAACCATAATATGGCCCACAACTCCATGCCAGCTGATGGCTGTCTGATGTATTGCATGAAATTTCAACTCTGATTGCCTTCTGGATCCTTGAGCATGCTAGATCAATAGATCCATTAACGGGCTTCTCTCATGGAATAAAAGGTTACACTTTGAGAGCATCACCACGTCTGTCTCGGTTACGCCTTCAGTCTTTGATTGCCAACTTCATCTTGGCTTTTTTCACTCTCAGCTGCCATTCATGTAGTCTGAAATTTTGTGGTCTTTATAATTTGCAAGCCTAGCAATCTCTGCGATAACGACAGCAATCCCAGTTTTAAACCGTGCACTTGCTCCCCCGCCGTGTCGCACAAAACAAAATTAAAATTGCATTAAGAGCGCCAAGATGTAATTTCACAGCAGAGCAATCAAATATTCAAGCCCGGCAATTTAGGGCATCTCATTCATTCAACACCCATCCTTCCGTCCATCCATTGCTGTCACTACATATCACACAGCTGTGTGTGTGCCGGTGTAAAAGAGAGAGGGAGAGATTAATGCCAGCTCAAAGCTCTGTGCTCCCCACAGCTGGAATTAAGCAGGCAGCGCTCCACAATGACAGGCCTAACAATAGGAACAGCTGGACAGCCACTGTCAGTCACACATGAAGAGAATTGGGCTTATTGTTGAGCTGACAGGCTGGTTTTGATAGATTTAAAGAAAACTACGCAATTTTGTTTTATTTTAAGGGACTCTATTTTTCTGTGGCAGTGGAGGAAGTTTCCTTTTCTCCTGCCCTAGTCCATCTCTCGCTTTATGTCTTAGTAAAATGTAAACACCTAGGGCTCTTGTGTTTTTATTTGCAGGGTTACTCTTTTATGGCCCCCTCCATCCTGTTCAAAAGGAATGTGGTGATGGATGACCCTGTCCAGCTGTGTGGGGGTTCTGAAAAGCCAGGCTCAGCTGCGGTGGCCCGCAGCGCCATGATGAAGGTAAAATGAATGGACTTGGTTCTCCGAGCACAAACACACTTAAGCTAATGGATGCTGTCACAGACAGATGAGAACTTTTCCTTCCTTTCCTTTCCATTCCACTTGAACTTTATTTTTCTTCTGTGCTAGTTTTACTGCACTCACGTTCCGTTTCAGGCTTAATCCTGTTTATTTAATAGCGTTTGTTCGTGAATACACTTGCGTGTCTTTGCAGCATAATGCTTTTTGAAAAGGTAGCAGTGCTTTTTGTGCGCTCAGTTAGCTTAAAGCTTTCTCAACAACATCCTGGGAAACTGAGCTGTTTTGCAAACCTTAGCATTTTCTATTTATTATGAGATTAGTCATAATGCTGAAAGGTATTGTAATTATTTATCTTAGTCCTTTTCAGTTTGCTGCTTCAATAATCCAAGAAAACGGAGGGAAAAACAAGAAATTGGGCTTTTAAATTGTATCTAAACAATGAAGGAAATTAGTGGTTTAACTACAGTAGCTGGCTTTTCTTTTCTAAAGTTTCCACTGGGTGCACATTATAGGTTTTAAACCAGATTCTGGTTAGCAAACAGGAAGCTTATTAACGGTATTTCTGTCTTATCATGTGACGATCTTAACTCTTTTAGTTCAGATCTAAAGTCGAGACTTTCAGTGCTATTTTTTTTAAAGTCCTCGTCACATTTGTATTTCTTCTTTTCGATTTTGCATGTGAAGTGTACAGGGTTGGTGTGGTGATATACTTAAAAACAACCCTTTGTGTAGCATAAAACTAGAATGAGAGAAGAATTATTATGAACATTATTATGGGTGAGAAGAGGGATAGCTTTGGGGATTCTAGCTGTAATTGAATCAGGATTTTTAATATAAATTCTGCATACAACCTCCAGAAAAGACTTGACTAAAAGAAAGGGAATAGAAAGAATGAAGAATGTCAAGTGTACCAAGTATTCTCTGTAGAAAACTGAAAGCAACTAAGGCCCTGAGATAATACTCAGATAATTGGCAAATTAATTTGGTCATAAGTAATGTAGGAACTTGCAAAATCTCTACTTTAATTCTACAAACAAACATCCTATATCAGGCTATAATATTTAATGTGAATTTTATTTGCGTGATAATAAAATATACACATAATTCTTACTTTTTGTGATTATTTTTATGCGTATTTGCAGGACTCGCCTTTCTATATGAGTTACGAAATGGACCTGAAGGAAAGTGCTCTGGGGGAGGGTAGCTTCTCGATCTGCAGACGGTGCACACACAAGAAGACTGGGCAGAAATATGCAGTCAAGATTGTCAGCAAGAGGTACGAGTTCACTGGGTGCACACATGTGTTTGTCAACTCAGATGCTTTTGGCTCTGTCTTTTGTTTATAGATTTACTGGATCAGTTGGACCGCCACCCTCCTCCATCCCCTGCTCAGCCAAGTCTGAAGCCAGTCTGAGAAGACTAATAAATGTTAAACTAACAAAGGCCAAATAATGTCATAATTCGACCTGATTACATATTTTCCTGATTTTTTTTTTTTCCCTATGAAAAATCCAGGTTATATAAGTAGATCACTTGGTTGTTTTTACTGCCACGTCCTGTAAAATCCCATGTATGCTTATAATACACTCCTCCACAGTTTGGCACCCAGTATTATAGTTCTGATTATAGTTGACATTAGGACTGATGCAAGGCAAACCCATGTCCAGTATTTTCTAGCTCTTCGTTGGTTAGAGCAAAACTGCCCTAAAGTATTTTGGAAATTCCCCTAAAGTAAACAAAATAAATAAAAGAAACCTAATTCCTAAAACCTAATATTTTCCAGTGTGTTCTGGGTTATAAAAGGATTTTTTTTTTTTTTTATACTGTATTGAGCATGTTATAAGAAAACGTTAACGTGGTACAACTAATAGTGTTGTAATGTGTGAAAGTGTTTTGTCTTCTTTAAAAAAAAAGAAAATCTTAGCATATTGTGCTCCTAAACACGTAATGCAAAAGTAGGAAAATGTTCCACTTGTCCTGTGTGTGTATATGTGACTGGCTTTGCTGTAGGATGGAGGCCCAGACTCAGCGGGAAATAGCAGCCCTGAAGCTCTGCGACGGTCACCCCAACATTGTCAAGTTACATGAAATTTACCACGATCAGGTAAAGATAATCGCGTCCGTTACATTTGCCTCCATAAATTCTGTTTTCCATAGCTCTCTGCCTAGTCTGTGGGGACTGCAGCCTTATTAAGTCGAGGAAATGGAACAAGGCAGATTAATGGGGATGCTGGTAGCCCTCTGGGTGTTTCTTTATCTCTTTGCATATTGTTTCATGAACATCTCACACTGTGCTCAATATTTCGCCTCTGATTTATTTCTAAACTGCAGCTGCACAAACATCCATTTTTCGCCACTGAATAGTAACAACCTAGATTCACTTGTTTTGCTAATCGAGCCGCACACTTAACCCAAACTAAGCGCGCATATGTTCTAAATGTAGCTTACCCCCGGTATATGGAAGGTGTGACCGTGTGTGTGACTGTGTACAGCTTCATTAGCCTCGGTCCTTCATGCCCAGGAGCACCACTTTAGTCCTGATGAGCTCAGTGGGGTTATTACTGTACCTCACAGGTCTGTGACCCAGATCAAAGCAGCGCTGCCTCACCCGCCTCAGCTGAGTCCTGTCTTTGTTCCCTAGATCCTGCACTAATGAGAAGCTCAACCCCGCTGCTCTGGCACATCATTCTCCTGCCACTTTGTCTGGCCCCTTTCATTTTTACTTAATACCAATGTGGTTTAATGTCACCATCATGAGATCAAGGATGGTTTTTTGTGTGTGTTTGTTTCTGTTTGTTACGCAATAGAAAAATTACAGTTTAATGTTTCACCCATCACTTTTCAGTTGTTTTCAATGTGGTGTTCAAGCTTTGAAAGCAACATTGATGATATTTTAGGAAAGACAAACTTTCCAATATTTATTTAATTGCCAAACATTTAAGAGTGTTTGTGCATGCCGAGCTAATTCAAGGGTTGTTAAAGAATATAGGTTAAGAGTGGGTGTAACAGATGTAACCTTATCCTGTATGTGTTTGCTGTAGCTTCACACATACCTGGTTCTGGAGCTGCTTGGTGGAGGGGAGTTGCTGGAGAGAATCCGCCGGAAACAACATTTCAGCGAAACGGAAGCCAGCCGGATCATGCGCAAACTGGTGTCTGCTGTCAGTCACATGCATGATGTAGGAGTTGTGCACAGGGATCTTAAACCGGAGGTATTGGAGAGCTTCTCAGCTGAGCTATTGCCAGAGATTTCTTTCTGTCCAAGCACAGTTTGTGTCTTTGTGATGAATGCAGGCTGGCTGGATCGTACGTTTCTGAAAAAGAATTACTGTGTTTTTCTGAACTTTGTATGATCTGTCCTTCTCTCGTTCTCACTCTGCTATTTTTTTACAAAACAAGAGTAAAATTGTTTGACCCCAACGTGGGTCACAAGTACCTGGTCAGTCATGATGTACAATTTACTACTTGAGTGAACCAGTTCTGCTGAGCTGAGAAAAATGATTGCTGTGCGTGTCTCAAATTGCTTTGTAGAACCTGCTCTTCACAGATGAGAGTGAGAACTCTGAGATAAAAATCATAGACTTTGGCTTCGCTCGACTGAAACCACCAGACAATCAGCTCCTAAAGACTCCCTGCTTCACCCTACAGTATGCTGCACCAGAGATACTCAAATATGATGGCTATGATGAGTCCTGTGACCTGTGGAGTCTAGGGGTCATCCTGGTGAGTGGAGCAGCCACGCTCAGGTTAAATCAAAGCACTATTAATTTGACCGAGGATCATTGATTGTTCAGCAATTGGGGAGAGAACAACGAGCAAACCATTATCTGAGTTTTTGAATGGTGAACAAGCTGTTTATGCTAACGTTACCATTTACACTATATGAATCATAGATTGTAGTGCATTTATTGATGTTCATGTGGTGAGCCTAGGACTGTTGCATTGTTGGTAGGGTTGAGTTGGCTGGAAATGGAAGGGTATTGGATCTTTAACTTACTTTAAATCCTGACTTAAGGCTTTAATTTGAATTCCATTAACCTGTTCTATTATTAATATTTTTAGGTACAATTGTTGATTACAGTTATAGCTGATCTTTTTTATGGTTATATAATTAATAGATTAGTAGGCCTTCTTTTTTTTTTTTTTTTTTATATCCATCCATCCATCCATCCATCTTCATCCGCTTTGTCCGGGGCCGGGTCGCGGGGGCAGCAGCCTAAGCAAAGAGGCCCAGACCTCCCTCTCCCCAGCCACCTCCTCCAGCTTGTCCGGGGGAATACCAAGGCGTTCCCAGGCCAGCCGAGAGATATAATCTCTCCAGCGTGTCCTGGGTCTGCCCCGGGGCCTCCTCCCGGTGGGACATGCCTGGAACACCTCACCCAGGAGGCGCCCAGGGGGCATCCTTGTCAGATGCCCGAACCACCTCAGCTGGCTCCTTTCGATGTGGAGCAGCAGCTGCTCTACTCTGAGCCCCTCCCGGATGGCCGAACTTCTCACCCTATCTCTAAGGGAGAGGCCAGCCACCCTTCGGAGGAAGCTCATTTCTGCCGCTTGTATCCGCGATCTCGTTCTTTCGGTCACTACCCACAGCTCGTGGCCATAGGTGAGGGTAGGGACGTAGATCGACCGGTAAATTGAGAGCTTCGCTTTTACACTCAGCTCCCTCTTCACCACGACGGACCGGTGCAGCGTCTGCATTACTGCAGCTGCAGCCCCAATCCGTCTGTCGATCTCCGGCTCCCTTCTCCCATCACTCGCGAACAAGACCCCGAGATACTTGAACTCCTCCACTTGTGGCAGGAACTCATCCCCGACCCGGAGTGGGCACTCCACCCTTTTCCGGCTGAGAACCATGGCCTCAGATTTGGAGGTGCTGATCCTCATTCCCGCTGCTTCACACTCGGCTGCGAACCGTTCCAGTGCGAGCTGGAGGCCTTCACCCGATGAAGCCAACAGAACCACATCATCTGCAAAAATCAGAGATGAGATTCTGAGGCAACCAAAGCGAAAGCCCTCCGCCACTTGGCTGCGCCTAGAAATCCTGTCCATAAAAATTATGAACAGAACCGGAGACAAAGGGCAGCCCTGGCGGAGCCCATCACCCACCGGGAACGAGTCCGACTTATTGCCGGCAATGCGAACCAAGCTCTTGCAACGGTTGTATAGGGATCGAATGGCCCGTAGCAATGGGCCAGACACCCCATATTCCCGCAACACCTCCCACAGGACACCCCGAGGGACACGGTCGAATGCCTTCTCCAAGTCCACAAAACACATGTAGACTGGTTGGGCAAACTCCCATGCACCCTCAAGTATCCTGGAGAGGATAAAGAGCTGGTCCAGTGTTCCGCGACCAGGACGAAAACCGCATTGTTCCTCCTGTATCCGAGGTTCGACTAACGGACGAACTCTCCTTTCCAGCACCCTGGCATAGACTTTCCCAGGGAGGCTGAGGAGTGTGATCCCCCTGTAGTTGGAACACACCCTCCGGTCCCCTTTCTTAAAGATGGGGACCACCACCCCGGTCTGCCAGTCCACAGGTACTGCCCCTGATCTCCACGCAACATTGCAGAGGCGTGTCAACCAGGACAGCCCTACAACGTCCAGAGCCTTCAGGAACTCGGGGCGGACCTCATCAACACCAGGGGCTCTGCCACCAAGGAGTTGTTTAACTGCCTCAGTGACCTCGCCCCCGGAAATTGGCGGGTCATTCCCCTCATCCCCAGACTCTGCTTCCTCCTCGGAAGACGTGTCAGTGGGATTAAGGAGGTCCTCGAAGTATTCCTTCCACCGCCTGACAATTTTCTCAGTCGACGTCAGCAGCGCTCCGCCAGCACTATACACAGTGCAGGTAGAGCACCGCTTTCCCCTCCTGAGACGTCTGACGGTTTGCCAGAATCTCTTCGAGGCAGTCCGAAAGTCTTTTTCCATGGCCTCTCCGAACTCCTCCCACACCCGAGTTTTTGCTTCAGCCACTGCCCGAGCCGCATTCCGCTTGGCCTGTCGATACCTGTCGGCTGCCTCCGGAGTCCCACAGGCTAACCAAGCCCGATAGGACTCCTTCTTCAGCCTGGTGGCTCCCTTCACCTCTGGTGTCCACCATTTGGTTCGGGGATTACCACCACGGCAGGCACCCACCACCTTGCGGCCGCAGCTCAATGCAGCAGCTTCGGCAATGGAGACTCTGAACATGGTCCATTCGGACTCAATGTCCCCAGTCTCCCTCGGAATGCTGTCGAAGCTCTGCCGGAGGTGTGCGTTGAAGATCTCGCGGACTGGGGCCTCTGCTAGACGTTCCCTCATGCAGCTCCACTTAAGAAGATCCATACCAAACCTGTCATCCTTAGTAGTATCTGTTATCCAAAGAATGGTTGGCTGTTCATAGGTGTGGTGCTTTTTCGTAAAAAAAAAGGCAGAATATAAATTCCAGGGTATATTAGTGCGTTAAGTTATTTTGCTTGTTGAAATGCAATATTCTTGGTAAGTAAAATTTCATGTAGCTCAAAGACATTATGAAAGTATTGCTCTGTACATGAAAGGTAGATTTTTGATGAAACTCATGGCTCTCACAGGTTGTAATAGAACTAAATAACTGATCATTGATTAGCCCTATTCAGGAGCATCCTTCTTTGTGACTTAACGCCATCACTTTCCACAATGCTCCAGGAAAGTGACCTGATTATATAAATGTATAATTTACACAAATCTTTTCAGAACCCAGATTCCCACTTTAAAGCTTGTCTAAAAATGCTTTTGACTGAAGTGCTTCTATAACCAAATAAATGTTTAATCAGAAGCTTCATATACTCTTGATTTGCACATCTTATCCAGTTTGAGGATTAAACATTTGACACAGGCCACTCTGATTAAGCAATCAGCTGTTATTTTAACTGATTTTGGTAGTAGTTTAGGCTAATCTGTGTTGGATGATATTCATCTCCTCTTGTTCAGCGGTACAAACTTCAGCATCCTGTGGTGAGCTGACACAGTTTACGCTCACCACAAAAAGAAGCAAAACCTGCCCCACTCTTAGACCTGGTAAAGGCTATGCGGATATGTCATCCTCATTCAACTTTTTTTTTTTTGCATGGAAGAGAAGAATTAAAAGGAGAGGTAGACAGGATAAGGAAAGGACACATAGTTGAGAGAAAGATTTCTGTAGTTGGCCAGTCATCCGTACAGAGCCATGGCTCTATGTTTAAGTGCTGCTTCCCACCGTCGCCCCCTGGGGGGATATGGGTGTACTGTGCCTCTTGGAGGTTTGATGAAATGGCTACTGACATGCTTTGTGCACAATGCCCTGGAAGCCAACTGAGTTGAGATATAGAGGGAGAGAGAGATCACAGCACAACAGAGCCTTTGCTGCCAAAAGGGTTGTTCCCAACTACTGTCATTTTAATAAGAAATATGAGGGCAGATGCATTCAGGCCAAGGTGAGAGAATCCTGTTCTTTCAGCTGAGCACAAACCGCTCTTCTCTTGAGTGCTAGTTCAGCCATGGTCAACAACTTGCAGCATAACAATGGAAAAATGTGGACAGTCGTGATCGGTCAAGGGCGCTTTTAAAACATGTTATTTTAACAGTAAATGTGTTTAAACACTTACGTCTAGTTACTTAACCAGCTTATTGAAGGTAGTGTGGCACTGCCAAAAATGAGCACGTAGTGTTTTTTCGTCCGCAGCTGTTGTATAAAGTGTATAAATTAGATTTTCACTAGAGATACCTGATTTCTGAGGACAAAGGCATTAGAGATTTAAATGGAGAAAAAAGATAGTTGGGATGTTTTAGAAGATGTAAATTTAAAAAAAAATGCAATGCAGTTATTCACCATCAAAAGCACATATAAAGATAAAAGAAAAATGTCAAACCGCTTAAAATATCTGTTCATTTCAAATTTAATGACAGCATGTTTAAAAGGCCAGTTAGGATCCTTGAATGTTTTACTACAGAGCCACACTGATCTGTGCAGAATGGGGTTTGATGTTGTGTTGCTAGAATAGCCAAGATCTTCCCCGAAAAAGAGGTTTTCCTGATGAGAGCATTTGTCGCTACCAAACCTGTATACATAATCTGCATTAATGGTGCCTTTACACATGTCTATGTAGCTAATTCTATATGCACTATTGCTCCCAATTATCACAGATGCTGGTTTTAAATAGTGTGTTGTGTAGTTTGCAGAACGCAGCATCCATGAGTCTCAAAGAGATGTTCAGATTTTTCATATTTACTGTGAAAAAATGAGTTTAGTAACAGTGCAATGTCTCTTTCAAGATTATATTGTTCTTTGTTTTATTTAGGCCTTATAAATTCTTCAAAATCATTGGATTATTGTGATATTTTGGTGATATACATTTTACACAGCATTCCAGTTCCTGGAAATCAAAGTTGCAGAGTGTGTTGTACTGAAAACGGAAAATAATGGAGTCGTTATTAACTTTGTAGTAAAGCTTTTCACAAAAACACTGTTCAAGTTTTGACACAGTTGTTCTATTTGTGCTACCCAATTTTGTCAAACTAGCATCTTTCACATTTAATTCTATTTTATTTATATAGCACCAAATCACATCAACAGTCACCTCAAGGCACTTTATATTGTAAGGTAAAGACCCTACAATAATACAGAGAAAATTCCAGCAATCAGACCCCTTTTAAGAAAGCACTTGGTGACAGTGGGAAGCAAAACCTCTCTTTTAACAGGAAGTAGGTGTCAGAGGTGCGTCTACACTTTGTGGCGAGCTATGGTTGAGTCGCCACAGTTTGATGATGTGGCAGCTATTGTTAGCTCAGAGACAGAGAAGAGCTGAGAAAAATTAAAAAACTAATAATTTAATAATTATTAATTCTAGGTGACCAACAGTTGGCCTCACTCCAAGACTTTTCTCAACAATGTAACAAAAACCTAAATAAACGTTGTTCTCTCTTTAAAGTCTATAACTGAAAAGCTAAGCGAGAGCTATTATAAACTGGTAAGCCAGTCTAAATGTGACTGTATTGTAAAAATTGCATTGAGATCTTTATTTTAATATGTTTATGTTCATAGCAGATTGCATGGTCTTCCTTTGTTTGCAGTACACCATGCTGTCCGGCCAGGTGCCTTTTCAGTGCCAGGAGAAGAGCCTGACCCACACCAGTGCTGAAGAGATTATGCGTAAAATCAAACAGGGAGATTTCTCTTTTCAAGGAGAGGCCTGGAGAAACGTGTCCCAGCAAGCTAAGGACCTCATACAAGGTGAGGGGAAAAAACTGGCTCATTTTCTTTTGAATAACTTGAGCTTCGGTTTCTTTTTTTCCCATTAAAAACATAGAAACATAGTGCACTAAATTTATAAAATTCCACTTAAATAGTACTACAAATTTTAGGGTATGGTTATGAAAGTGAGTAGTGTTAGCTTGCAGCTCCAAGACTTCTGTTATCGGTAGATTCTTTGTTCCAGGCTCATTTTTTCAGAATAAAATATCGACTTTCAAAATAAAGTAGTATGAACTGTTTTTGTGAAATTGTAAATTAGTTAAATAAATAAAATGAGGTTTATGCAAAAGCTTTGAGTCGTGTTTAGGGCAGATTTTGGTGGTGCTGGTAGAGTCTGGAAGAAGAAATGGACAAGTAGTGCTCCGTTAGTGCAATGTCAGTAAGTGATGACGTGTTTTGGATGAACTTTCTACTCACAAAGCAGCTTTCAGAGATCAGGTTTCCTAAAGAGGAAATAACTTCCTGCCTGTGTCTCACCTTTTCCCACCTGGATTAAGAGCGTTAAAGGTAATTATCTGCGTCTTGTTCCTGTAGAGCTGCTGACGGTCGACCCTAACAAGAGGATTAAGATGTGTGGCCTCCGTTACAACGCCTGGCTCCAGGACGACAGCCAGTTGTCCTCCAACCCACTTATGACCCCAGACATTCTCGGATCCTCCACTGCCTCTGTCCACACTTGTGTCAAAGCTACTTTTAATGTATGAAATGTTCAGAAGGGTGCTAATGTTAGATAGTAGGTCAGAACGTTCCAACCTAGTGTAAAATTTGGATTGTGTAGCTTCTGCTAAGTGTCAACCGGCTGTTATTAATAGAGATGGAGACCACATTATATTAACCGTATTGTGGGAAGATTAATTCAAACAAATGCTAAAGATATTAGTAATTTAAAATGCATCAAAAGGCACTTTGATACTGCAACAAAGCGCAGATGCTAGTTTTTGTCTTACTTGAGGTTGGATTTGTGTTGTTATTGCGATTCATCAAAATGCTGAATGGATATTAATGCGACTAATGATATAATTATGTGACCTGGGTTTTGGCCAAATATTGATGGGATCTGAAACGTAAGATCCCTTGAAAAAAGATGAGAGCAGTGCATTTCATTGAAACTAAAATGTAAAAGTCTAACCAAACATCTGTTTTGTACTCGCAGGCATTTAACAAATGTAAGCGGGAAGGGTTCCGCCTCCAGACGGTGGACAAGGCGCCTCTAGCCAAGAGGAGGAAGATGAAAAAAACAAGTACCAGCACAGAGACCCGCAGCAGTTCCAGCGAGAGTACCCATTCGTCCTCCTCCTCCTCCCAGTCACAGGAGAAAACTTTTCAAGAAGGAGACCCAAATCGACAGCACTCTAACATCACTCCTGTCATCACCCCTGTCAACACACCGGTGCCCTCTGGAACAGATTCTGGGCACCAGCCAGCACCTCCAACCTTTCCCTTCTCAGAAGGACAGTAAGACAGCCTGAGGAGAATCCAGATTCAGACAGTTGGGTCTGAAAAAAAAAAAGAAGAAGAAGTTTGGCTTGGACTAGTATAGAGACATCCTTCTTCTTTCTCTCTGTCTCTGGCTCAATTGCATGGATGTCAGCACGTCTCTAAAACCAAGCATGCAGCAGGAGCAGCACTGTCACCTCTATATCAATCAATCAATCATCACTAGCAATAGCCTATCCTATCGTATCTTTTGCTCTGACTTTCTCACACAGACTATCAATCAGGGACTGGACCAGGAAGAAGTGTCACCAGTGTCCTAAAAGAAAAGGGCTGCCCTACTGCCCCCAGTCCAGAGAATGGAGAGACATCTTCAGTCTCGTCATTAAATCACAACATCTGTCCTCTCCTTTTCTGTCTTTGTCCGAGTTTTTAGAGATTTAAAGGGAAAGTCAGTGTTTACACCACGGATGCTTTGTAATTTCTGTCAAAAGGAGAGAGAAACAAAAGGCCACATGCCGGAGGATAATCTTACGTCTCTGCTATACGGAGCAGCTTATTTATATGTGAATTTTGCAGACTGAAATTTATTTATGATAAGCTATATTATTAACTTATTTATGATTCATTATGATCTGAAAAAAAATAATGGATACAGTGAGACTAAAAAAAGAAGATATTTTGTGTGTGTATGTGTGTGTGTGTGTGTTTTCCTATCAGCTCAAAAAAACTTTCCATACAGTGAAATGATCTTTCATATATCTTTCTAGTTAGACACATCGAAGAGTCTAGTAGGTCAGTTTTAGTTTGTTTTGTATACATCGTAAGAGTCAAAGTCATGAAACCAGAGTTCTTTATAGGTACTGCTAATTATTTAAGGTGAATTTTAAGATTGATATTTGTTTAGTGGCTTAAAAAATATACATTTCCTGATTCATATAAAAGATGAAAATGTGTGCACATCTTTTTGTAAGAACCAAATGTGGATGTAGTATGTTCAGCCAAATCTGTGATTTTTATCAGCGAGTACTGCTGCCTGAGGCAGTGCAACCTGACTAGAACAGCTATATTTAGACTTTTTTTTTGTCTCTTATGTGGGAGTATGGCTACTGCCGGACTTAGCATTGCTGCTGTTCCATGTGGTCTGATCCTGAAGTCAGTATTTAGCCAAGCAGTAGAGACCTAATTGTCTCATTATCACTACAACCAATTGGATTGAGCAGAATGTCCCAAATGGAAAATGAAGATCAGCTTAGCGTAAGGGTCGAATGCGTCAAGTAGTTTGAGATTTGAGCCTTCTTGGAACCAAGATGCCTGAGGGCAGTTTCAAGTGACCTCTTTTTTTTTTTCTTTTAGATTAAAAAATATTAATTAAAGGAAGGCTTATGTGCCAAACTGCATTTGAATGGTAATGTTTGCGTTTAAAGACGGTCAGACACTAGGACATTTGGAGACAATGTAGAGCAAAAGTAGCCCCGTTTTGTCTTCAGTCATAAAACTACTGCAAAATGCCGAACTTTGATGATTACAAGTTGTTGAGCACAAATTAGGGATGCACCGATTGATTATATTAGCCAAATGTTGGTATCTGGCTGTTGTGGGCCTTGTTGACTCATTTCAGCAATTAAAAATGTCTGATGTGCGAATCATATCAGTGTTTAACTGGCTTATTGTTCAAGTATAGTGTGATGAAGCGTTGAAAGACTTCAAGTTCAGTTATGCTTATTTATAGTGAAGATTTCTTTGCTTCCCTGGAACAGAAGGTGGAATAAGTACATCAGAATTTGCCAGTCGGCCCAGAAGTTAACAATCAGTGCATCCCTACCACATGCTTCTTTTTACTATTGATGCCGTCCTTGCTCTATTTACCATGTTGTACTGCATGACTGAAAAGGTGATCTTTGCACTGTGTGACAGCTCGCACTTTGAGGCAGATATCTTGTTAGTATTAGGTCCCCAGTGCATGATATGACCCGAAACATCAACCACTTCCTTTATTTGCCTTTGTGGGCTTTTTTGGGGGGCAGATTCTTACTTGATTTAATGTGAGTTTGTTTACTTGCTTAACCAATTTTCAATTCGGGACTTTTACTGTTTAAAATTGTGATAGGTGTACAAAACCCCTTGTTACAATAGCCTAAATATTGTAATATCCCAGTGTTACAATTCTGGTGTTAGTTGGGATAGTTAGGGGAAAAAAATGCCATGCTCTGTTAACTGTTTTTTTTTTTTTGTTTTTTTTTTTAATTACGTCTTTGTCTGTTTTCATTGTAATAATTGAAATACTGTATTTTGCTGTTGTGTGGGGTACTTGGTGATCCGTATGTGAAGCTACCTAGAATCAGATCCTCCTGCTCAGCCAGGATACAGATTTTCAGTTGGACTACTGTGTGCATTTAAACACACGCTGTCATCCTCTTCCATTTTTACTCTGAATCAGAACCAAAGCATTAACTTCAAGGTAGCTGCTTTAAGCTGCATGAGACATGACCTTTCATGCAAATATGCAAAAACAAAAAGCTTCATATATCACATTTTCTGTTTGTTCGAGTTTCTTTTCTTGGTCCATTCAATGAACGATATTTTTTAGTACAGATGATTTATTTATTTTTTTTAACAGCACATAATGTGTTTTCTTCAGAGATTCTTTATGGAATCAGTAATATCAATACCCAGCACATTATCATGCTTAAATCTATGCATCTCTTTTACACTTTTGTGTTGCTTGTTTTGCCATTTCACAAAGACCTCATTGAATGGGTTTAAGCAGAGTGCTTAAAAAGGTGTAACAAAATTTCTATACGCTGATCGTCTACAACACCAAATATTGTGTAATGTCCAGCTTGTGCCAGAAGAAACAGCTCTGACATGTTGGAGAACAGACGTGAGATGCTGTTAGTTTCTGGGACAGGGCAGATGGACTGCTGTCAGTCAGTTTGGAGAGCAGTTTAAGACCTTGGGCTCTTGCTCATGTTTTTTGTTTAATTTTTGTGGTGTGGCAAGGTGCACTGTCCTGCTGGGAAAAGCAGTTATTTCGGTGGGAAGCGTACGGTGAAGGAACATCCACACGAATGGTGCGATCCAAGTTTTCTCAGCAGAACATTGCAGAGAGTGTTTTTAATGTTTTGGCTGATCAGTGTTTACTGTACTTTTACTCCCATAACGTCAGCCACTGTAGAAATGGAACAGATGGAAAAGATTCCCAGTATGAAAAAGCTGGAATCCTTGGAGCTAAACACTACAAAGCTCTCGTCTAACTTAGTTCGCATGAGTTCCCCGTTGCTGCCTCATTAAGCCTCTTTTCTTTTGTTTGGGTGGGTGTATTAATAGCTCAAGTGGAGGAAGAGGAAGAGTGTCCTATATTGAGCTCCCCTCTGGGAGCCAGGCTCTATTAGCTGATGTGCTGCAGTGCTGTTTGTTCCAAAGAAAATACCGTACTCTACTCACTGCCTCTGTGGGACCCGGCTCACTTTCTTTGTAGGGAAAATAACAGTGCATCACAGGAAAGGGTTGGTTTAGTATCAATGTCTCTTGGGGCTGATTTCCAAACTAGGCTTTCCTTCTTTTGATGAACACCTTGTTTATTGTGCCACCACGAGGAAGAGAGACAGAGGGAGGCCGGTTCTTATTTTAGGCCTTGTTGCCTTTGATACATTATTTTGTCAGTTCCCTTAAATTTTAACGAAAGTTCCTTTTCTGCCTACAGTGCTTCCTCGTTTCTAAGCCTGAAAGCGTCACGCCTAATGATGCTAAACCTTTTTAGCATTTTTCCAACACTTAATTAGAGGGCTGGTAGTTTGAATTGTTTTGTGTAAACCAGCGACTGCTGTTGTACACTTTAGTCAGAGAAATTGGCTTGGGATGTTGCGGTGTGTTTTTAGTGCTCCGGTCCATGAAGTCACGCATGGGATTAAGACACTAAGGGCAGCGTTGAGTGACATCCTGTACTGATTCTCAGTATGGTGCTCATGTGCATGTGTTGTTTGTGAACGTCGATAATTTTGGACACACCTTGCAGCTAGTGTTGTTCTTTTTTGTCAACATTAAGGACGTGTACAGTACTGTGCAAGAGTCTTGAGCCAAGCTTCATTTCTCTATATTTTGCCAGGAAAATTGGAAATATGTGCAGTGAATTATCGGACACATAGAAACTAACTTGGAAATACAGTATTCAGGCAAAATCAGAGTTGGTACAAAATGTTTCATTGTATGATCTTTCTTGGATGATCTTACCACATTAACAGTTTGTTTGGGGATCATTGTCATGCTAAAACTTGAAACCAGTGCCGATGAGATGCTTTTTGTTTTTGCATGGTGGATAAAATCTGATGCTACTTGTCTGCATTCATGATTCCATCAGTTTTGAAAAGATCGCCAACACCACTTGCTGAAATCAAACCCAAAACAATGGCTGAACCTTCACTGTGTTTTACAGATGGCTGTAGACTGTTGTACCTCTCTCCTGACTTCCAAAATGTTAAAATTTGGATTCATCACTCCATAAGACCTTCCCACTTATTTTTAGTCCAGCACTTGTATAGTTGGCACACCTGTCTTTTCTTCCAGTTTCCCTCCTTTAAGAGTGGTTTCTTTAGTCACTATTCATTTGAGATCATTTCTAATGATCAACTGCAGGACCAGATGTCTATCTCAGGTCCTGCGTTAGGTCTTTGTTGGATTTTTCTTTTTTCTTGTCTAAAAAATGAATGAAAAAGCAACCAGTGTCCACAGACCAACTTTTAGAAAGATTACAGAACTTTTGCTCTAGAAAATGTTAAAAAAAAGTTAACAAAGTATGTTTCCTTGGAAGCAAAATACAAAGAAGTGATGGGTGACTCAAGACATGTTGATTGGTCACTGCCTTATGTATGGAGCTGTCCAAGGTGCTGAAGTGCTCAAACTATCAGTTGTTTGAGAGAAGCATAATAGTGCGATCCTTTAAAATGACCATGATGATTGTTAAGTGGCTCAACGAATCCACAGAAAAAGTGCTTCAAAACAAACAAAATCTCCCGCTATGGCTAATGATAAGTATATTTATTGATACAATTTAGAGCACTTCCAAGTAAGGTAGAGCTTTCATCAGTCATGAGTCAGGTGTAGCAGCTTTGATCAAGAGCGAGAAAAGAAAGAGTGAATGGTTAAAATGTCCAGCTTTGCTGTGCTTCTGTGTTGTAGATGTTTATATCAAAGTCTAAAATACTTCAATGTCTGAACATGTAATCTCTGCGTGGCAAAAGCTCAGACTTCAGACCGCTCTGAATTCTTGGTTTCTTTCTTTTTTTTTTTTTTTTGGTCTATTGGTCTTTGAACCTGACATTTTATGATGTCAGTGAGAGCAGATATCCCAGATATGGGCAGCCAATCAACAGAAAGTTGGCTTGAAGGGAGCGGGAAGGGAGAAAAGCTCAGTATATGATTAAAAAAAAGAGATTCATTTGAAAGGTTAATCATGCAAAGGCACCCTGGTAGTGTCCACAAATGGCACTACTGAGATAAAAAGGACCTAATACGCTCCACTTTGGATACAAATAATGGAATTAATAATGTTAAATAATATCCAGAATCATTTCAGCCAGGAAATGAAATATGTGAACTTTTTTTGTTTTAATTTGGGAGTATATGCTAACAGTTACTTTGATTAAAAGTATCCAACTACAACTACACTGATATCTCTGGGGCAGTGACAGCCATATGTATATATACCCCCCTTACAGTTCAGCCTTTTAAAAGCAAGTGGTCAGCTACAAAGTGGCCTTGCTGAGCTACACTTACCTGCATGAGGACGTGTTCTCTTGCGTTAATTTATTTGACTCAGCGAGTGTTGCTCTATGTAAAGTTGGTAACAGATATTAATGCTTCCACATCCATGGGTTGTAAGGGATGTAAAGGCATCATCCTCATCATCGTGATCATCATCATTTTCGTCACCAGTGCAGCCATCATGCATGTGCTGATGTTGCTTGATTCCTGTCAATCTTTCTGTTCTTATCAAAACTTGTCCAAACGTACTGTAGCAGTGAATCCCTTTGAGATTGGTCACTAAACTGGTTTAAAACACAACATCAAGCTTTAAGGGCAAAACTTTGCACTTACATGTTGATTTAGTCACGCATATGTTGCAGGAAAAATGTCCTCTTTTGTGCAGGTTCAAATGTTTCTCATCTTTCTGTTTCTCTTGATGGTTGTTGTCAGATAATTCTAAGATAAAATAAACCTCAGCAGTAGTACTTTTTAGATACGGCGAGGAGACACCATGTGCGTACCTGCTTCTTAAGGCACTGTGAAAATCATCCTTCAGGACTTTTGGGCACACCGTCGATAGTATGAGGGGAAAAAACCCTCGATTTGCTTCAATAAATGCTTTACGTGCTAGCTGAATACATGTGTACGTTTGATAATCTGATACCAGTAATGAGTCTTTTAATAGATCCTCTGCTTCATTGTATTTTTAAGTGTTTACGTCATTAATGAAGATATTTTGTGATACCAGGATTTGTGTGTATGAGTTGTCAAAAAGACAATAAACGTACGATTTCCTGTTCACTTGATGATTTTGATTTTAATAAATCAGGTGTGAACTTGTCATGTTGACAAGAGTTTTAAAAGTATGTCAGACGGCAGCCACCAGATGGCAGTGTTTAATAAAGTTTAACCAGAAGAGCAGTTTACTGTTCAATAAGCCTTTAGAAACAAGTAGAAAATTATGTTTAGCATATATTATCTTAAACATTGCTACAATAAATTGTGTCTTCAAGGTTGTTTAAATCACCACCAGATGTAAGGTTTATGCCATGGGTGCCCTAAATTAACATTATTGATAATTACCAAAATAATTTTGTATATTTCCTTAATGGTTAATTCACCAGTTAAGCTCTTAATATGAAGTGAATTTTCAAATTTCTTGTTTATCAAAAACATAAAAATAGTATTAGTAGTAATAGTAATAATTTTTTTTTTTTTTTTGAAGGGGTTGAATATTAAGATTGATTCATTTCAGATTTAGGCATAAAAACAAGAATTCAATTTATTTGCCTCATAAATAACAATATAGTTTTTACTTTTAAAAACACATTTGATGAATTTAAAATAGTAATAATTGTGTTTTCTTGCATTTATTACAGTTTGTCTTTTAAATTTGTTAAGCACCCTAAGACTGTTTCTCTCCATAAATATGCCAGTCTCCTGTTATATCATTTTTATGTTTTGATTTACTTATTTGTATACAGGGCAGTATTTATAGATATAAGACAAATGTAATAATTTAATCATCTGGAAATATGTGAAAAAAGGGTTCTCAGAATATTTAAAAGCAAAATTATTACTGTTTGTGTTTAGTGTTAGAATGATGTTTATTAAACCAGCTTTATCTGTTTTCCTCAATACCAACATATTAAATGTCTTTTCCACTAAATTGTAAATTATTTGTAAATCATTAGCTTTTTTTTACTCATTTGTCGATTAAGTTATTAATCATAGCATACGTGCCACAATTCAGAATCGGTGAAGTATGAATATAGTTTTTGAAATAGTTTTCTGCCAGTTTACTTAGCTGGAAGTTACTGTGTAATATCATATGCTACCAGGAGAGGATGCTCTACACCTCTCACCGAAGAGGACTCTATGTCCAGTATAATTCATCTACATCTTCTGAAAAAAGTCCCAGAAAAGTGAAGGAGACGGAGTTTTATATATTTAGGCAAAAGAATGTACAACACCAGTCACAGTTTCTTTTGCATCAGTATTCTTTATAACAAAATACAACATGTTTACATTAAATATTCGTCATAACAGTTATGAAAAATATTTCATGTAAACATGTTGTATTTTGTAGCTATAGGGTTGTTTTTTGAAGGACATGGCAGCAGAAATTCTACAGGAAAACCGCACTTGTTCATGCAAATGTTTACTTTGCAGGGTGTTCAAAAAGATACTGTTCCCTTTATACTTTCCTTTTTCCACCATCAAATCAAATGCCATTTTAATACAAGCCAGTAGGCAGGTCATGTTTTTGAGTGTAAGCTGGCTTCTGCAGGACACAGACAGTACTCCTGCATAATATTTAAAAAAACAAAGAAGATTTTTCCTATTCATGGCTTTCAATCCACTTATTGTGGTTTCACCCCACTTGCTACTATATGCAACAATACAGATGGTGCACTTACAGAGCACTTTTGCCTGGCTAATTTTGCAACATGGACGCTCTGCAGGAGAAACTCATTATACAGTGTGTGTGTGTCTGTGTGTGTACATGGACATGGACATGATATCTCTTTTCTTTGAAATCTCTCTCTCCACTAACATGCTAGCCATTACTAAACAATGTGTGGTATACAGTAGGTAAGTATTCAGATGGAAGGTCTGTGCTCTAAAACCCATAACTGAGAACTATTTGCCAATACACCAAAAAAGACAAAAATAAACACAGAAAGCAGAACATCTTATAACCATGTGCTGCATAATCACAAGGGTGCCTGAGTGTAAGATATGGTTTATGGTAGACATGTAGTGGCACAGTGATTAAAATGCAAAGCACCAGAAATTCAGCTAACTGTAGTAAAGTGAAAACAATGTAGACCTTTGTATGATACAGCACAATTTATGCAAAGCCTTTTTTGTTCACCTTCAAAGAGCACAACCTGAAACAATGTTACTTTTGTTTGTGTCCGCATTTCGTCTCTCCTCATCTGCCACTACTCAGCACTACGCAAAATGTTAAAATGATTACAGACATTTCTCAAAGATAATTCATGCAGTTAGGCACATGGCTTATTTTATGCATCGCCACGCTGAAATAACGTCTCAGATTAGAAACAAAACCTGCTTAAAATGCCAATTACAATTAAAACAAGACTAAATGTGCAATAATTTATATATGATATTGCTATAATTTGTCAGTCTATAAAGAAGGTTACAATTTAAGAGATATGCCAAGTATTTAATCATTCCAGGCCTTCATTTTTTTTTAAATGAGAAAATTTGTTGTTTTACTTCTACTTGTTTTTTCTTAATAGAAACAGTTTTAAACTTGATGGAGCCAAGGACCTGGAGAAAATATTCCAAATGATCCAAATGTTCAAAGGCCCCCCTCTTAAATAAACAATAACCAATAATTTTACTAGAATTTTAAGATGCCATGAGAATAATTTGTTTACTCAACTTTCTTTTACTCTAAATACTTTGGATGTGACATGATGCATCATGTTTATCCTAGAATTTCTAGTTCCTAAATATAACATAAGTGGGAAATTTGGACATATAATTATTGTTTTGTCATTCTTAATAGTGGTTTAAATTTTAACTTTATAAAATTACATCATAGTTTTTAAATTTTTAGCAAATTATTTTTTCACATCCCTTGCTTGGGCTCTACTGTCCCAGTACTAGTATTGAATATTTTTTCATATATTTTGCAGTAGACCTAATCAGATTAATTAAAGATAATCGTTATCAAGAAGAAATAACAAATGCTTTCTGTTATGAATGAAAAGCTGCTTTTAAAAGCAACAAATGCTTTAAGTGAATATTTTAAACCAAAAAGCAAATATACCAACAAATCTCAAAGGTTTTGCACAGCCTCTGATTTAGTTGCAGCTCCTCCCAGGCATGTCCTCAAAGAGGAGAGCAGCGTTTGAGAGATGAATGCAAAATGGGACAGAGGGCAAGGGAGGAGGTTGAACTTGGAGTGTGGTTTTGATGTGTATGTGTGATATACCTTTACAGGACCAACACTTTTTTATTAACATTTTTCAGAGAGCTGAGAACTTCCTCAAACTGGAGGATGTTGCAATAAATTAGATGGTGTTGGGGAGTGAGCATGGCGAATCATGGCAGAATCTTTTTGTGTAGCTCTGTTATGATGTCATGATTCACTGCTTTAGATCTAAAAATCTTAATAAGTTGAAGTTTAGAAGGAAGTAAATATAAACCGAGGCATTGTTGTCTCTCTGGTATGGGCAAAGTAATGTGTGTGTTTCACCATGTGTGTGTTTGTACTCCACAGGGTGAGGTTTAAGCTGGACTCCAGAGAGGTGAAGTGCCTTCGATCCCTGGGAGTGGAACGCATTTCCTTTTGTTGCCCTCCAATTTTTGACTGGCTTGCCCCAGCACATGAGGATGATGGGGCTGTTCCTATTATCCAACTTCCCAGACCCCTCCTTCCACCTCACCCCCACCCTACCCTGCTCTGCCTGTTCCCAAAGCGACTGGCATTCCTGGGGGCCACCAGTGAAGCAGCTTTTAGAGGGAAGGCCCGCTGGCTCCTGGGTGGCCTCTTGTGCACAGGCTCCAAGGGGAGGAGACAATGTCTTATTAATTGACTGGGTGTCTTGGGCAGAGTGCAGGAATTTGCAGAAGGGGGATCGATGGAGGGGCGGGATGACTGAGGAAGATTCACAGTCCACCAGCAGAGATTCATTGACCTCTGTTTCAGATTTATGTCCGTTTGATTTACACTGCGGTGAGGAGGACAAGATAGGAGGCAATGCGGAGGTGGCTGCACTGCAGTAACACAGAAACTATTTTTTAAAATGACTTTTAAGTCAATAACTTTTAAGTTCTGCAATATTAAAACTTTCCAATTTGGCTGCAATTAGATATTTTTCAAAAAGTCTTAGAGTCCAACCTAATTTCACAACATAGACAATATTTCTGAGATGTATAATACACTAATTTTAGTTTATTTGGACCAAAATAACACATTTTTCTTCTCAAAAAAATTAACATATCCGTTTTCATTTAATCCTAGTGTACTTCTACTTTCCTGCACATTTTATTTCAAGTTTAGCCTGACTTTATTTCATTCAATATTACATCAGTTTTATAAAGCAGCTCCAAATACAGGATGACAACACTACTTCCTGTTAATGCAGTTCACTTTGGTTATTTGTCCCTTCTTCCCCAGTGGCTATTGGTTAAATACATGATGTTCAACTTCATTCACCATAAAGATTTGTTTGGCGTTACCTTTAGGCTTTTTAAAAAAAAAAATTAGATGAATTTGAGTATGGTGGCATAGTTTTCTGTTGACGCTAAGGTGCTGAAAAATGTCAAACATCAATGTCAAACAAAGATCGTTCTGCATATGACTTGTGGGTTTGTGCAAGTTTGATGGAGTGGGACAGGACAGGGAGGGGTTGTTTGGGGTGGGGCTGGGGGGTGGTGGTGAGGGGGCTGGGATGGGGATGAACCATCTCCCCATGTGGTCTCCCCCCACGTGTCCTCACCCTAATTCTGTTACATGTGTCCCCCATTAGCACTAATGGAGCAGCCATTGTCCCCCCGTTGTGTGCTGTTGCACCCTCGGCCCAGTCACCTTGAGTCAGTAAACTCAGCTCTGTCATGTTTGGACTGCTTCCCACAGCCAGAGGTCTCCATGACGACTGTGGACTCCACTCACTCACACACGCACTGACTCACACACACTTCATTTTGTATGCATTAAAATGTAAAAATACATTTGCTGCTTTTGAAAGAGCTGACGCCTTAAAACACAATCTAAGATGCATGATGCATGCATGATGATGTTTAGTAAATGACAAATATTAATGACCCTTTCAGTACATTATTTGGTTTGTGTTACATCAACACTGTTGTGTAAAGTCCAAAAACTTTGTGACACTGCTTTAAAAATATTTATGTGTTATTAATAAAGTGTAGAATTTGCTTTGTAGATAAAAAGTGCCTTTATTATCACTTTTATGCTTTAATTTAAACAAAAGTTTCTGCACAAAAATTTGTTAGACCTAAAATGTCCCTAAAATGTTAATTATTTTTAAAAAAAAAAAAAATCTTGCTCTTCAAATGTGCAGAAAACACAGATGTTTCCCACACTTCTTGTAGAAAGATAGACAGTTGGATGGGTAAAGTGAGCGGAGACGAGTGCGCATGTAGACATCTTGCTTGGTACATTTTCAGGTGACCTGGCCCCCATGCTGCATCCATCATGTAGAGACTGATTGAGCTGACCTTCAGGCCTGCCCTACCGACCCCTGGGCTTCCTGTTCTTTGTCAGCCTCTCACAATACCACTGGTATCACACAGACAGGGGAGGTCTGAGAACCGACCAGGGGAGTCCACCCAGGCCACGCTGGGGATGCGGGGGGTAGTGATGGGGTGGGGGCAGGAGTGGAGAGGGTCTTTGGGGAGGGAGCTGAGAACCCCCTTTTCAATTTCACCCGGTCTTTCCAAATTAGAGAAAAGGCAGAGAGTGGTGTCCTCTGTCACCCTGCCACACAGGGACCTTTAAAAAGCAGCCTCAGTGGTTTTTCAAGTGAGGTGTCTTCTCAAGAGACAAAAAAAGAGGAGAAGAATAAGTGGGCGAAGAATTTAATTGTGGCCCTGTGTGAGGACTGGCAGGAGGATGGCCACTCTAGGTTTGTAAAGGATTCAGGCAGTTTGCTTGTCCTTCCTCTGTGCCTCTCTTTGGACCCATGTATTCTGAGGGGCCTTAAGAAGATGATCTTTTTCAGGTGACTCTTATTAACAGTGATGGAAGACATACATTTAGTGAGATGAGTTCCTGTATGGCAGGGTGACACTACAAGCCCTGAAATTAAATTCTTACTTAGGTAGAGGAGAATGCAGCAAAAGCATAAATGGTTCTGAAAGTGTGTATTCCAAGAGTCCATGGGGTTTTGGGGTTGACTTTTTCTGTAAAATATTTTGTTACTTTACCTCTTTTGGGATTGACCTGTTATAGTATCTAAATGAAGCTGATCAAGACATCTGAAAATTGACAAGGAATCCAATTAAATATTACTTTTTGGGAGAGTGCCAACAAGGCAAAAAAAGTTGGGGACCCAATCACACATTAAGACCTTTGGCCTTCCTGGGCTAAGATCTGCTTTTTAAACAACTACCATACACAAAAGCCTTGCTTGTACATGTGTAAAAACTGCCAGGTCAAGGTGAGAATGAAAACTCTGCACACAGCACAGTGTAGGTGAATTCTGCACAATGGGAGACTTCTGCTATGATAAGCTTGTTCTTCTTATGTAAAATTTCAATGTCAAATGTAAAAAGGAAAGGTCCTACAGTCAATAGGTGTAGCGGAATTTTAAAAAACGGATCAGTACTGGAGTACTACAGTACTGTGTAAAAGTCTCAAGTTGCCCCTTATTTCTTTGTATTTTGCTAGGAAAAAGGGAAATAGAGGCAATTTAGAGACATACATGGATCTATAGCATTGAACTCAAAAGCAGAGTTTGTACAGTTCTAACAAGCTTCAAAGTCAATATTTGGTATGACCATCTTTATTCTTCTACACAGCCTGAACTCCCTTAGGCGAGCTTTCTTGTAATTCCTTTAAGTAGCCTTCAGGAATAGTTCTCCAGGTATCTTGAAGGACAATCAAAGCTCTTCTTTGGATGTTGGCTGCCTTTTGTTCAATTCTCGGTCAAGACGATCCCACACTACTTCAATAATGGGTGATCGTGGCTCAAAGACTTGGCAGTTCATCTTGGAACCAGAAGGTCGCCGGTTCGATCCCCGGCTCGGACAGTCTCGGTCGTTGTGTCCTTGGGCACGACACTTCACCTACCGCCTACTGGTGATGGCCAGAGGGGCCGATGGTGTGATATGGCAGCCTCGCTTCTGTCAGCCTGCCACAGGGTGGCTGTGGCTACAACTATAGCTTGCATTCACACCAGGATGTGAGAGTGAATAAATAGTGGAATTGTACAGCACTTTAAGGGCCCTGAAAAGCGCTATATAAAGGCAATCCATTATTACTATTAATGTTGACGTCTGGCTCTGGGGAGCACAATCCTTGACTCATGGTGTTCCATTGTGTGTTTTTCTATCCAGGTATGCTTTTACCGCATTGCCAGTTTGTCATGCCAGTGTCATGCCATGCTAAAAAATGTAGCCGTTACCAATAAGATGGTTTCCAGATGATAAACTCTTATTTTGGACATATAAAGCAAACAGACCAGTATATACACATATACACAGATACCTGCATATACATGTACACATACGTACACATATTTGCTCAAACAAAATAAACAAAGTCTCGGTGACTTGGAATAATCCCTACCCCACAGTCAACACTCTACAGACTTACCATATTCATCCTTATCCCCAGTTCCCTTTAGCACTATAATCTATAATAGATATCATTTAGATATAAATTAGCATAATTATATATACTAGCAGTCATCAGTTTCATTAATTTCATATTCTATATTGCATGGTGGATCAAAATCTCTCTGTTTCTCTTACTTAAACATGGCTTCTTGACAGCCACCCTTCCACTAAGACTATTCGTGAACAATAGATCATTTGTCTGAAAGTGATCAGGAACACGGACTGGTCTGAAAATGATTGAAAAAGCAGCCATGTTTAAAAAAATTTTTTTTTGAAAGACCTTCAGAAAGCTTGGAGAAGTATTGCTCAAGATAAAAAATAACAAGACAATTTAGCTCCTAGGAAGAAAAATATGCACAAGATATGGCACATAGTTACTGCTCATTAAGAGCAACATAGAGAACCAACTGCTCGGGCTGAAAAGGATCCAGATAAATTTTAAAAAGAGTATGCTTCTATTTTTTTTATTTATTTTTTAATTTTTTAGCAGCGTTCACAACACCACCTTTAGGTTTCTCTCTGGTTTATTTATGCTTATACATTCATGTTCATGTGTGCGTTCCAGTTCTTAGTCATGAGGATACATGAAGTGCTGTCTAAAGTACCTACTGGTTACCATGACAATACTTCTTCAGAGAGGTTTGGGACAATCACCTACCTGTATTCCTTGTATTCCTTCAATGTACAAGTGATCTTAATATGAGTTGTCCTTGCGTCCCAAGATACATGACTGTGCGAATAAATTGTGTTAATCGATTCTGGATTCACAAAGGTCCATTCATTACATGGTCAAAGTAAATACTTATTACCTCCACGCATGCTCTTTCAACACACAATATGTACAACATCCTTGTAATGGTTAATTTATATGAATAAAATCAATAACGCTGCATTGAGCGACCCTGAAGATCCTGGGTAAAAGAAATGCTATGTGAGTTGTCATGAAAAAGAGGGACTAAGAATATCTTAATGACCATCGGGGGAGGGGCGGGGGGGCAACAACTCATAATAGTGAAACACAGAAATTTTAAATAAATACCAATTTATGATCATAAATAAAAACCTATATGACACATATTTTATTTTCTGTTCTATATCACTGTGTAAATATGTATTTTTTTTAGTTTTACTTATACTTACACTGGTTAACCCATCAAAGCTTAAATTCTGTTATAGAAACCTGAAGTTTCACTTTGGTTTGTAAAATGCTTGCCACAGAAGGGAGTGCAATTTGTTTGATTTGGCAGAATTTCATCCCTAATGCCCTTCTTGATGCAAACACAGAGAGGTTTTGTGTATCCAGCTCAGGTTGAACCAGCAACCTTGGACTTGCTAAGCAAACATGTAAGCCATTACACTATGTAACAATTTGTAACAATCACCCATAGTTTTGCAACGGCTGTGTCAGTAGAGCCTGTAATTAATGCCTTGTCATTAAGTCATGAATGTTAGTATCGCATCCTAATACTTATATTGTGTTTTTAAAAATGATCTAATTATTGTTGATGTTATTGGTAGCAGCTTTTAGTTGTCATTATTTCATACAAGCTGTAGATGATTACAAAGAAATACCTGAAGAGAGAGAGAAAAAAGCTGGAAGTTGTTAGACTTAAGACATTACAGCTGAAATGGTGAAATATGATTCTGGAAAAGCCTGATGATTTTTTTCCCAAATGAGAATGAAAATCCTCATGAAAAATGAAAATGTATTTTTTTGTAAAATGACTCAGGTGCGGTGGTTAGCACTGTTGCCGCACAGCAAGAAGGTCCTGAGTTCAATTCCATCATCAGGCCGGGGTCTTTCTGTGTGGAGTTTGCATGTTCTCCCCGTGTTTGCGTGGGTTCCCTCCGGGTACTCCGGCTTCCTCCCACCGTCCAAAGACATGCAGCTTGTGGGGATAGGTTAATTGGATAATCCAAATTGCCACTAGGAGTGAATGAGAGTGCGAATGGTTGTCTGTCCCTGTGTGTTGGCCCTGCGACAGACTGGCGACCTGTCCAGGGTGTACCCCGCCTCTCGCCCTACGACAGCTGGGATAGGCTCCAGCGCCCCCCGCGACCCTGAAAAGGATAAGCGGAAGCGAATGGATGGATGGATGGACTCAGTTATTGCTGTGGGACTATGATTTGTATGATACAATGTGGAAACTAAGGTTTGTTTTCTTAAAGATAGAAAGAAATTATTGATGAGAGACTCCACCTAGTAATAGAAGGTAGCAGAAAAAAGGCTAACACCAACCTTTGCATGACCTTTAATTGCAAACAAATTGATGTTATGGTGCATAAAGAAACCTTATAAATCTTTTAAATGTACCCCTTTGAATCACTACTGCATTTCGATTCCTGTTACCTACCTTCATCAAGAATAACATGAAATGTTAAAGCTAACAGTGTAGCCACTATGACCTACTGTCAGCTGCTCCCTGTCCCTCAGAGTCCTGGAAGCACCTGGTCAGGATGTGGTCTTCTATGTCTCAGCCCAGACTGCAGACCTATGGCCCAGCACACTGAAGCTCCACTTCTTTTTCTTCAAATTCATTTGCATTGCTAATGCACAGGAGACAGCTGTCATCTTGCTGCGACCATGATCAATCCAAAGCCAGGGGGAAAAGGTGGAGGGAAGGAGAAAAAAAGATAAATAAAACTGCCGGATAAATAGGTTGGCCTATTATCTTCTGGCCTTGCATGGGTGCCGGTCCTTGAGAGAATGAATTTCAATGAAAGTCTCTTTTCACTGGGGGGAAGAAGAAAGAGAATAAAATACCGGGGGGAAAATGCCTAGAGAAACAATTGGAAGCAGAAAATTAAAAGAGGGTTGAAGGAAAGCAAACAAGTTTTGTTTTCAGCTCCCTTGTTGAAAGTACTCTCCATAAAACAATGGAAAACATTATAAAGGTAAGGTGATTCATCCTGAGCATGTATCCATGTGAGGGCTCTTCATTCAGCATGTAGACATGTCTTTTCTTGAGAACACATATACCTGATTACTCAGTTTTCTTTTTGTGTGTGTGTATGTGTTTTTTTTTTTTTTTTAGATTTCCTGAAAGTCTGTCTGGTCAGGATTGTTTACAGCAGTCTGGTACAGCAACATCAGTGTTGTATTTTTTCCCTTGAAGTAAATGAAATGCCCTTGTATCAATAGGTCTTTCATTCAAACCCTGTATTTTCTATTTGTGATGTAGCTGACAGTTATAGCTTGTGATGGAGCCATGTGGAGGCTGATTTTTATTTTCATAATGTTTTTTCAGTTTCTAGTATTAAAGAGGGAAAACATACTCGAAGAATATTCCTGGTGTTTCACTGAAGTTACAGGTAAACACTGATGAAAAGTCATTTAGGTACAAGTAGTACACTTCACTGAAAAATGTTAGAGTGTCATCTTTTTACATACTAAAGAATTTTACCTGATTACACATTATTTATTTAGAAAGACTAATAATAAGAAATAGTGTGGTAATAATGGTGTACTAAGGTGGAAACAAGAAGGTAATAATATGGAGATAGCGGGTTATTACCAATTAATTACCAAAGTAATAGTCTAGTACTAACAAATAAATATTGGCACCAACTTTGTCACAACAATGGTTTTAGCCATGTACTATTACACTAACATTTTCATAATTTTGTAATAAAGAGCCATAGAGGGACAACAATGTGGCTAAACCAATCAATAGTGTTAGTGTAGTATTATAAACTAGTATTAATATAGTAATAGCTGTATAGTAGTAGTAGTATAGTAATTAATAATTAATTTACAAAAGGCATATACTGACTTTCAAGTGATAGTAACCTCATAATAATAAGGCAATACTGATTCATGATTGAACACATTTAACATAATATCATATATTTTATCATATTGTACTACAGTAATAAATGCTATCTTATGTTGCCAACATCCTTCTTTGGAGGTAAACGGTGTAAATATTATGTTTAACTTGGTATTTCCGTATTAATAGCGCCCAGTTTCCACCTTATTACACAACTATTATCACCTTATTACCAAGCTGCAATCAAAAGTACAACTAAAAACACATACAAGAGAAAACAATGGCAAGTCATTGACTTATTGACTTGGGTATTAATAATACGGCAAAGTGCTACTGGAATTTTGAAACGTAAGGTATATTAAAGTGTGAAATGTAATGCTTGACTAACAGACTACTTTGCTGTAATCCTTTTTATCTGTGATCATTGCAAATAAGAAGAGCTCTGATTCAAAAGCCTTCTTGAGTTTGTGCCTCAATTTGTTCATTTATTTGTTTATTTAGAGGATATTGGAAACAGCCGCTTAGTGTGTTAGGTAAACCCAGCCAAAGCTAATGCAGTCTAAAAAAAAGCCTTCCTTCAATAAATCCATCCTTCATGAAGCTTATATTTGGGATTGATGCTGTATCCACCTTTTTTGTGTCAGCAAAACCAAAAATGATGTCCTCGAAAATGTTCATATAGTTGAATCAACAGCCCTCAAAGGAACTTTTAAGACAATCTAAGGTTAATTAAGCCTTAATTAAGGTTGTAGGACTCCTGTATTAGACTGCAGAAGTTTAAGCTGAACTGGGTAGGGATAGCTTTTTCTTTTTATTGCTACTATTGCATACAATATCTCGTAATAAATGCTGCACTAATTAGTTATCCTGAAGGAGCAATACTGGAAGTGTAAGATTTAAACAAAGTAGCCAGACAGAAGCCTTTAATTTGGAGACCACATGATGACAATGGAGGTAAGTGAAGACACAAGAAGCTATTACTTTTCCTTCACTGCCTTCACTTTCTCTGCTAATAATGTTTGCCTAAGCGGGACTGAGGGAAATGAGGTGGAAAACTCGGAGTGTACTTGTGTGTTTGTGTGTGTGTGTGTGTGTGTGTGTGAGTTGGGGGTGGATCTATTTCTGTGTGTGGGGTGGGTTTGGTGTGAGGAGGGAATCAATTGATTCCTGCTAAAGGAGTAGCAACAATGTTTCATCTTAAGATGTCATCTCTCTCTATCTCCCTTGCGCTTTCGCACCCCCAACCCACACACACACACACACACACACACACACACACACACACACACACACACACACACACACACACACAAGCCTGTTGATGTCAGGAGCAGCAGCAGTAATCCCTGTTCTAGGCCGCCCAGATCATTATAGACTCTGATCTGCAGTCCCTGAAAGAGGGAATTAGCTGGGAACACAATCCCAGCGACCTTTGTGACACAGGGACAAAGCCTCAGCTGCCAGGGGTCCACATCCCTAAATCAGCCCATATGGCTCAGACAAAACTGTTACAATGGTCGCTACAAAGGAAGCACAGTGGGAGGGTTGGCCGGACTGCCTCCCTGTATACGTGTTCCCGCAATATCTGTCAGTATGTCTGTGTTTGCTCATTAATATGTTGATCTTGATTGTGGATTATCAAACGGACAATTTGTGCTGTAGGAACTCCCCTTCAAGTAGCGTAAGAGGTGTAAGAGGTTTTCCTCCTACTTCTGTCGTGAATAAGAGCATCATGCAGGATTTGAGACAGTGTGTGTATTTGTATTTGTATCTTTGTGAGGAACTACTTCAGATAAGCAAATTTTGTGACCTTCGTTTTTCGCCACTTTGCAACACACATCCAAATGTGTAATTTGGGGTCGATACTCTGGTGCAGCTTGAGAGTTAAGAAGTTCCTATGTCACAGAGCATCCTCACAGAGATGAAAGTGCAGGCGTTTTTGTGTGCTCCTCCTTTAGAGCATGTTTCCTATATGTAAGCCTTTCCTCTGCCCTTATGTGAGCTGATAGGCTTCCTAAGAGCCCCCCTGGTGAGTTCATGCTCGGCAGCTCTTTGTATTTTCGGTGATTGGGAAGAACCCCCTTCTTTTAGAATACACACAAGCGCTCTCCCACTCTGCTTCTCTCTGTCTCACACATACACACACATATTTCTTGCATCACCTCGGATTTTTTTCTTAATCCTCAAAACGTTTGGCTGTAGTTTGAGAGGTTTGGAGACCTTTCGAGAGAAAAAAGAGCAGGATCACTCCCCAGACTGCCCTCCTTCTCCAGCTCTCCCCTGTCACAAAGGCAAATAAGGCAGTGCCCATTCAGTTTCACACTGGAGGGTATACTCTACTCTACTAGGTGAAAGTCCACTTTTATTTCATATGTGTGCTTTTTCACTCTTTATACTAGCCTACTATATACTGGCCAAAGGTTGTTATGGATTTTCTTTCTTTCTTTTTTGATTTGTTGGGTACTGCAGTTTTAACATAGAAATTTATTATGTGTTTGTGTTCACTGTTTTGAAAATGTATGTATTTGGATGCTTTGGACATGTTTGCTCACATCACAACTATCCTATTTTGTCAGAAACTAATAATGGAGGAGCAAGTAAACAAGGTTTATGCACACCGCATGTCTTCATTTTGGCTCAGATGCAAAATTTTATAGAAATTGTGCTTAGTTTCCCTCCATTTTTCTGTTAGCTATCGTCTGACGGGTGGAATATTACAGGATAACAGCTCTTATAATCTGTCATTGCTGGACTATTGCCATCAATATGATGAGCCTTGCTCGTTTTTGGATGTTTTGAACACGCTCTCAACTATTCAGACTTTCACAAAGGCAGCAGCAAACTGGAAATGTACCTTGAAGTGATGTTCACTCAATTTAATCTATTCAGGAATTTAAGAGTGAAATCATTTCATACTTTCATACTAGCCTAACATTTGTTGCTTTGAGCTATTTCAGAGGCAGCGCTAATAACAAAGGTCGTCAATAATAGTGAATTGCATGCTTTGTCTCGCAATGAATCCAATTCACAAAAAGTGGGGAGTACTTAGTGCTGCTAGATGGTTATGAGGCTCCCGTTTTCACCTATCAGAACAAGATATTTCTCTAATGGTCCTTGCTGATTTGAAGTGGTCCACTTTTTGCTCCTATGGCACACTTCATCAGATATTTAAAACACTGGAAATTATTACACAAAGCTGCTATTGAAGCTGAGAATATGAACGCTGAGGTACCATGTGCTTCCGCATGACCTGTTTTCCAGGCGTGGGTCCTGTTAACGTGTGTCATGGTCCATGTTGAGTCAGTAGTGTTACAGCAGAGGTGCATTTTCTCTTGGGGCCATATTCTCTCTTTCTCTCTTCTCTCCACTCTCTTCTCCACTCTTCACCCTCTCCAATTAGGGGAGCTCCAGCTGTGTACCAGTCAGGATCAGAGGCTCGTTCTATTAGCCAAATCCATTTGTGTAGCAATTGAATCACTCCCCAATCTTCTCTTTTCATCCCCCGGCCCCCACACCCCAAATACACATCCATACACCCATGCTTTCATGAGTGCCCCTTGGAACCCCCACCCAAGCCTTGCTGACAGCTCTGCAAACCCTAAATCTGAAGACATGAAAAATGAAATACAGATACAGTATGTCCACCTTAACCAGTTGTGTGGATGACCCTGCAGAAATACTTGGAAAATTCAATTCAGGTTGTTGTGGGGTTTGTTTTTTTAACACAAAACAAAACTGTTGGATTTATAAGACATGACTTATTTCCATATGGATGATGTTCAACTAATTTGTTATTAAAGAAAGTTCTTTAAAAAGAACCAGTGTAATACTAATTAGAGATGGAAAGGAATTAACGTGAAATAAAGAAATATGGCCCATTCGTGTTGAACTGAATGCTAAATGATTGACTCAAGAAAATAAAATGTATTTTTTGATTTTCTGCACACTGATCAGAATGCTCGGGGAGTTGATGTATTTAAAGCTGTTTTAAAAATAATTCTGACATTTAAAGTTAAATAAAGCATTTCTACCTTAATAAAGAAAGTGAATTAAAATGAATGTAATACTTTCTAGGAATTCAGTTAAAGTTGCAAGAAGCAGAAGTAAAGCAGACTTGCAGAGCTGCAGAGAAGGAACAGAACCAGAACCAGAGAAAATAATACATACCGTACACTGAAAAGCAGGTTTCCCTCGTCTTACTGTGGTCAAAAAAGATAATTCTTAAATTCAGTCCCTGTTGAATTCTTGCCTGTCCTTGATAGAGTTTCCCATTTATTCCAGAAGGTGGCACAATTGTGTAGGAACTGGTCACAAGCTTGGCATTCATCATGGTGCCATTGATGCAATATAAAAAGCTTGTCACTGAGGTCTTGTTCCTTAGACAGTCATAGAAAACAGTATATCCATCTTTGTGCACTGTATGTTAAGAGACCTCTTGACCCTTTGCCCTGAAGACAGTGTTAACAAGTTGCCAAAATGTCACGGTCTTTTAGTTTTGCATAAAAAAAAAATGTTGGTTGAAAAGAAAGCATCAGATGAAGAGTATGTAGCCCTTCCATGGAGTCATATAATTCAAACCCACCAAGGGCGAGTCTTTTATAAATCCTCCCCTTAGTCGAGTGTACTTTCCTGTTTTCCGCTCGATCTCACACTTTTTTTATTCTCTCTCTCTCTCTCTTACACACACACACACACACACACACACACACACACACACACACACACACACACACACACACACACACACACACACACACACACACACACAAGCCTTTGTTTCTCTATCTCTGTCCTTGCTTGCTCTCTTGAGTGACAGTGTCTGGTCCTCAACAACTTTAATGGCTGTCAATTTTAGCTGGGATAAAACACCAGCAGAAACCGACTCGGTGGTTCCCGGTGTTCTGCAGCTTACAGGACATTTGCTTGATTAAAAACTATTTAAGCATCTGCTAGCCTAACCTTAACAAAAAGAGCATCACTTGAAGATTTTTAAGTTTAAATAAAAGTTCAATATCCTCACTGAAGGTAAACCTTGTGTTTTATATGGCAAGATTTCTCACAGGGACTTTACACTGATCCTTTTTTATCCCTGGACTTTGAAATTAATGTGACAGAAATGTCTTCAAAATGCTATTTTGTCCTGCTTTGAGGAGGTGTGGACATTGTTAATGACCCCCATCAAGAAGGCTACATTTTGAATTTCTTCATCCTTTGCTTAGTGAGGATAGTGTTTCAGAAACTTTAAGAATCAGCAGTTTCACTGAAATTTCAAGGAAAGTTTGCCCACTCTAAACTTTTGTTGATATAAGTGGACTGATGTGAATCAATCAACCAAAAACTGAAAAATCATGTTTATGGACTTGACTTCCTTATCTTAAAATACATAAATAAATAAGATTACAATACAATAATGTACAAATTGTCCTTTTAAAAAAAAAATGAAATCAAGAAGGGAGTTATTTTAAACAGACTGGTGGTCAAATTCAAACATCTACACTGCTTAATGAAACCATTCTCTTCAAAAATATCAGATTGTTATACACGATTCAAATTTTGGACACATTGTGCATTTTATTAGATATATAGAGTCAATTCGACACAGGTGCCCTGCCATGAAGTCATATAATACCTAGAATGTTCAGTTTTGTTGATACTATTATTTATTAATACCAGGAGGACATTGCTTAAATTGTTAAATTGTTTATAATCAGCTATTTCTGCTATTATGACCTTAAAATGACCTCTCAGTATATCATAGCCCAGCGGACCACAGCTGTCACCTATAAATAATAAACATATGATTATATATATCGACAGAAAAATTAACATTTCGAGCTTTGTGAAAATACATTGTAAGGCATTGTTGTTGTACTGGACTGTGTTAGAATGTGCAGATACAGTTAATAAAGCAATCATTAGGAATATATACATAGATAGTTTGCAACCTGCTTACAATGCCAGGTGCATGAGTGTATTTTCTGTTACTTTCAGGGTTCTTTTTGAATGACAGCTAAAAAAGACAGCGAAACTTAAAGGATAAGTCTTTGCATGTAATTTCGATGGAAACAAAGCTGGCTATACGGCTACATGTAGATATTTGCAGCGAGCACTCAGTGAGAATGCTTTGCTTTGAACATGTCTGATTTCAAGAGGGTGAAAAGTGGCCTTGTCTTTCCAATAAGGTGCTATATAACTGAATATGTGAAATAACTGTGAGTTAAAATTGATTTACTTGCTTTCCATTAAGTGTTAACGTGTACAGTCAGAAAAGACTTGATCAGTCCCTAATGGTAAACAAAAGAATGACTGCTACCTCTTGAAATAGTTCTTGCATTAACTCATTATGGGATGATGGCATAACGAGATCTGTTACGTAACTTTCTAAAGATTTTCAAATATATAATAAAAAATATGAAGTATCGCACAGCTGTGGCAAAGGCACACACTTCAAACCAAGCAGAGTGCAACTGCACATGTACATGGTATCCTCGCAGAATTTCTTTTGTGCTCAAAACACTATAGCAAGAAAACATTTGGAGGCAGAGGCATCGAATGTATTCACAGGGGAGCACACTTTCTGATCCTACTCACACTCCTCGTGTATTTTCCTGCCCGTTCGTTGGCCCACTCCGCACAACCTGAAGTTCAAGCCTGAGAGATGCCTCCTGGTACTCCTGACGACAGGAGTTTAAGAAAAATAGCTGCGGCTAAAAGGCTTGGCAAGGTATTCTACATGGGCATCCGAGTGTGTTTGTTTGAGGGGGTACACTTGACCTCCTCCCTCTCGAGGAGCAATGGAGGAGACAGTGGAGAGCTTCTCAGGGCTGCCAGTCAGACTTTATCCTCTCATGGATGTCTCAGCTCACACCTCCACAATGAAAACACAGTGAATAAATTGTCATGTTGAGTGTTTGATGCTACACCTTTTTGTTCAACAAATTACTGCATTTCTGGCTCGTAGTGTTTATTTATAAGAATTATTTGTGGTTTTACCCTTTTTTAAAACATCTTACAGCCTTGAAATTGAAATTTGAATTAATTGAGCTGCTCTTTATAGTTGTTTTGTAACAAAGTTCTTTTTGCTTTACATTTGGCACTAAAAACTAACTTGTGTCATTGTTACATTCAGGAGAAGATGCGAGGTAGACTCAAAAAACACACACAAAATGCTCAGAACCAGGAATTTCCTTTCTTTGCGTGTCCATGTGTTGGGGTGGCAGTGGGGTTATTGGAAGTCATTCTGGCGGCAAAGAGATTATTCTTGTCACTGGGGGGCTGTGTGATGTCCTTGGCTTGTGACCTTTCTACATATTTGCAAAAAATGTGTTGTCCAGAAGTTGCAAAAAACTCTTGGGAATGAAGCCTTGATGCCATTAAATCCTGCAGTGCAGTGCTACAATAAAATTCTTTTTTCACCTTCTTCAGTTTACTTTCATTATTTTTTTTTATTGAAAACTTGAACAAGAGATTGAATAAATCCAAGGTCACACGTCGTCCACATGCTGCACATATACTCTATAAAAATCCCCGAGAAAAACAGTCTCACTCGGTCTCAGAACTTTGAATCACGCCTCTAACTTGGTTTTGTTTTCATCGTGTCTCATCCACTCTCAAGATGATAGTGCTGATTGTGATTTGTATTTTCAAAGCTGGGGCGGGAAAGCGTGTGGGTGGGTGTTAAGGGGGTGTAGGTGTTTGCAGCAGGAAAAAGACAATACAATTAAATGATTAATGCACAGAGGGGCCACTGACAATTAAAACTATTATAGAAATTAAAATGGCATTATGTCACAGTGGAAAGCTGATGATACCCGTGCCGTCTTTTTAAAAGCAATTTTCATCATTCCAATAATTGAAATTACGGCATATTCATTCATTTACTGGGTGAGGAGGGCTAAGAGCGGCTACTAATGAAATGCAATCATTAGCATCCAAACAAAGTAATTGGGTTGTCTTTTATCCTTGGAGATAGGTGATAAGGCACAATCACCCCCATCACCCCCTCCATCAAAATGCAAAAGCAAGTAATTAAAGCACAGACAAAGATGAGACCAGCGCTGCTGCTGTGCTGTACACCTCTGAAAACAGTACTGATTGCCTTGATTAGAGACCTTACTGTACCCTCTGATTTTGTTTATGGATACTCTGGCATTCTTGGGGAAAAGAAGGGGTTGTGGGTGGATGGGTGTGAGTTCTAAATGTGTTTCTGAAATTGCAAGAAAACACATTCAGAAAGATGAGAAATTCTCCAAAAATGTTATATATACATTAAAGCATATGCCACGGTTGGTGCTTTTGCAGGCGATGGAGCTTGAAACTCCCACCTAAGCGCACATTTATCTCAGTTAGATATTAGCTCCTTGTACATGCTTAAGTAAATGGAAAGTAGTACTACTCTGTAGTGACAATTACCAACCTGCTCCCGAGGACAGAGCGGCAAGAAAGGGGAGGATGGCTGGAGGTGGAGAGGTGAGTGGAGAAGAAGAGAGAAGTTGAAATGAGAGGAAGATGGGCACATGAAGAGTCTTGAAGAAAAGAGCTCCTTCTCACTCGTCTCTCTAGTGGGGACGCCATTCTCTCTCCCCTTTCTTGGCTACCTCCTCTGTGGCGTTCGGGGTGCTTCTTCCCAGTATGCCCCCTTCCCCCAACCCACATCCCCACACCCCTCTTCCACCATCCTGGGAGAGTGTCATTAGGCCCTCCTGGAGGGGAGTCAAGAATATAATGCGAGAGGGGCCAACTTCTAAAAAAAGAGCCCAGTGGAACCTTTTCTACTTGTGCTGTCCCCTCATTAACAGCCTCCTCTACTCTATGCCAGCTCCAAACTTCAATCACACCTTCTTCTTTGCGCCCATCTTCATCTCCAGTGTAAGGTAGCTTGTGTATCTACCCCCCTGAGGGCCAGGGAGGGAGTCCATTTCTTGCTAGTTCGGCAGAGAGTTGACACAGTCACCTCCTCCCAGGCCCTAACACTATACTTCCACCTCTTCTGTGATGGACTGATGGGCGAATAACAAAAGAACCTAGAGGGGAAAGAAACTCCTCTTCTTATAGCCTTGGCCCTGAAGCCCACCATTCCATTTCGCAGCCTGTGAAAGTAGGGCTTTTCATCTCAAAAGATCAACACATTTCTCTCCTGCAGGCACCTACACCACTTCTCTCTCCCATTTTCTCCCTCTCCTCTCTTTCTATACACCTCTCTCATTCTTACTCCTTGGCAAATGGGAAAACTGTCCTTGGTTGGATTCTGTTTTTCAAAGGAATCAATTCTCCTTTGTACACACTTGATCTGACCCTGTGACAGGCATTAAGTGTGTCTTCTGCCTGATACAGAGGCTCGTGTTCTGTGTGCTGATGGACGCTGCCCATTATCACACACAAGTGCAAGCACACACTCATGGACACTCACAAAAAGGGGCATTTGTTCACATATCCATGCATGCAGACACATGTCCACATTCACACAAGCATGGATTCACGGTTATGCTGCACCGAGCCACTTGCATGCAAACAACAACAGACACATACTGATTCACACAGTCTTGGTGAGTGTGGCCTTTGAGATAATGTGCAGAGAATATCGGTAAAATCCCTGTGACTGAGAATTCATCAGGTATGTCCTGCTGAGCTCAAACTAATGGCTTTGACAGGAGCACTAAATGGGTTGAAGAGGTCGCAAGGCAGAAATGTTCAAACCTGAAGATAAATTGGGAAGAAAAATGAGGAGTGATGATGAAATTTGAGGTTATTTATGGGCACCAAGCAGCTGCAGGTAAATGTGCAGCCTTGAGTAGTGAAATCGATAGCTTCTGATGGGCTTAACAGAATAAGAAATATTAGAACACTAATAACTTTATGACCTGTTACTTTAGTGGGGAATGAGTTGTGAACACACCACTGACATGTGATCACCTTTCAAGGTAAAAAACCCTGCTTAGAACAACAAATACGACAAGTAGAATGCAATGGGATGTTTTTAGAGCTCTTATTAAAAACATTTGACTGAAAACATCTGGAAACTGCAGGAGAGAAATGGTGCTGTGAGAACATAGAACCAAAACTCTAAAATTACAAGTAAGATAACAGCTCCGATAACCATATCAGGGATGGTAACACACAATGTATAATAACAATGTTATACTATAATATTATACTGCTTGCAGGAAACCTCAGGCCCAGTCTGAGCATGCCTTAGAAGTAAGGAGCTGAATTTTGAAAAAGCTTAGTCAGTGAACAGTCAGTACACTTGTGTCCATGAAAGCACAGAAAAAATATGTTGGAGGGAAACATTTGCTAATTATACTGATATTTTATCTTTTTGTTAAACTCATATCACTTTAAAAATATGTTATATTTTTCATGACTGGCACTTATTGTCTGTTACACAGTTTTCAGTGCAGCTGAAGCCTTCCACAGTGTAATATTGTAGTTCAACATAAAAAAAGATGCTTGATCATGTATTTTTCATATAAATAATATCGATGTTAATGTTTTCCAAAAGATGCTGTGTCAAAGGTAAGTGAAAACAAAATGCAAAACTTTCCAAATTTCATAAGCTCACATTTTATTCAAAATAGATCATCCAACACATATTGAACGTTTAAACTCAGACATTTTACAATTTAATGAAAAATATTACTTCATTCGGAGACACCAAAAGTCTCGAAAAGTACCTGGTACTAAAAAGAAACAGTCGCCTGGACATTTTGCAACTAATTAGGTTTACTTGCAACAGTTCAGTAACAAGACTGGGTATAAAAAGAGCATCTTAGAGAGGCAGACTTTCTTAGAGGTCAGGTTGCCCTGTCTGCAAAAGAACTTGGTCTGCATATTGTGGAGTCATTTATGAATGATGTTCCTCAGAGTATTTGTTTGAGTATTTCATTTTATACAGCACATAATATAATCAAAAGATGCTGAGAAGCTGAAGAAATCTGTTAAATCTGCCAAGAGGCAGATCAATATTGGATATCTGTCTGTCTGTCTGTCCGTCTGTCTTTCATTATTCAGATAGAAGACTAGTCCTGTCTGTTCTGATTTCATTCTCAACTAGAATATACAGATCTCCATCACTTGTCCTGTCTTTATTCTCAGCTTTACCTGTCTTTTGAATGCTTTTTAATTGTCTGTGATTTCTCTGTTGTTGGTGTGTTGCTGCAGATACAAAACCCCACAGAGCCTTGAAAAGGCAAAAAATGAGAAAAGAGGCCGAGGAAAAGCGAAAGGGGAGACGAAAGAATGTGTTTGATTAGTGCAAGTTTGCTCAAGCTCAAGTTCACCATTGTGTTCCTTGTGGATGTGTGAATGTTACTGCGAGCAGAAAGGCTAAGAAAAGACAGACATGTGAAACATGCACACTGACATTTCTTAATCAAATATGGCAATCAGGGGGCCAACCAACAGTATACCATTTGCAATCCCTTTTAATTCATAATCAAAATCTGAGCAAATGAGGCAGAAATTGAGAAAGACTGAGGGGTGGGAGGGAGCAAGAGAGAAGGAAAGAGAGGGAGAGAGATGCAGGTCATTACGTCTCTTTTTACTGGCCCGATGAGAGCAATGTAGAATTAATCAGAGGCCATTAGGCTGTATTTACTTACCACTGCAGGGGCTCAGATCTCTCTCTCCCTCTTTCTCTGGATACAATCCCTGATATGATCCTACTCTGCCCCAGCCCTATAACAGAAGATGGAGCAGGGCTAAGAATAAGGGTATAATGAGAATGATCCCGCATACAAGTGTGTGTGTGTGTGAGAGAGAGAGTGTGCATGTGAGCTTGTGTCTGTATTTCTGGACATTATGTTGCATCATGTGGGTGTTGTATGCACCGAGGACCCGAGTGGTACAGAGAGGAAAGGAGGGGAGCTGGAGAGATGCTCTTAAATCAGAGTGTGTAATCCCCTGTGGGGTCAGCCTGCGGCCTCTGATGTTGACTCACAACTCAGGCTATCACACATCTCTCTCCCTCTCTCTCCTAATGCACTGCTGCCATTACTCACCCAGGTCCCGCCAGAGCTCAAATCTCTCTGATAATGGGTCTGATAAAGGACAAAGTTAGCACCATTTGAAGAAAATGGAGATCATACCTCTTATAAAAGGAGAAACTTGAGTTTTTAAATGGTGTGATATTTGATATTTATGGTTAATAACTATATTATTAATGCTTTATAGACTAACTTCCTGGTTGCACACTGCTGGTCTATGATACCAGAAATATTAACAGTGTTACATAAGTTAAAGAAATATGAACAAGCACTTGGTGACAGTGGAAAGGAAAAATTCCCTTTTAACAGGAAGAAACTTCTGGCAGAATCAGGCTCAGTGAACACACATGCAGTGACCTGTTGAGTTGAGGGGAAAGAGAAGAGAGCAAAGAGAGACAGGAGAACAAACAATGGGAAAGAGAGAGAGTTTCACAATTAGTAATGATTAAATGCAGAATGGTGTATAAACACACAGGGAGTGAAAAGATTTTTCAAAATGGAAGCTTCTAAGCCTAATCTTAAAAGTAGAGAGTACACAAAGGGTATGAATCCATACCCGTTCTTCTTTTGAAAAGACTAGGAATTCCAAGTAAGTCTGCAGTCTAAGAGAGTTCTGTTTGGATAATAGTACTATGAGGTTTTTACAATATGATGTGGCCTTGATATTCAAGATTTTGTATGTAAGGAGAAGTTGACATAAAAAAGAGTGCTATTACATGACAGTTTTTTCAGTTTTTACTACATCATAAAATGTTTCCTCTGTAAAGTTGACCTTGGATTCTACCTGTATTATTATTGTACCACTGCACAAAAACACCTGAAAAGTCCTATCTGAAACAAGTTGTTTTAGCTTCATTCTCCGTCACTGTAATGAGGCAATTCCTTGCAAAATTCAACAAGTGGGTGGGACTTCTGTGCTCAGTGCATCTGTGCTCACAGCCAGAAACCTAAAATGACCAGTATTAGAGAAACACCCTCCTCTTGACATCATAAACATCCAAAAGGGGATCAACTGTCTAAGTGTTGAAAGCAGTCTGTACCACAAGGTTTTGGTTCTGATTGATTACTTGCCTAAACACTAATCTCATGATTTGAAATTTTGGCTATGTTTAATATGGATAAACATAGCCATTGAACACTTTAAAAGGTACACCGTGCAAGTACTGAGTTGGACCCTTTTTGCCTTCAGAACTTTTTCCCAGAATTTCTTTGTGGCATAGATTCAACAATGCACTGGACACCTTCTTTTATCATAAAGGCATGGAGATGGGCAATCCTCAGATAGGTTGTAATGTATAAATGATACTCAGTTGGTAGGTGCCCAAAGCATGCCAATAAAATACCCCACACCATCACACCACCAACACCCGCATCAACGATTGCTACAAGGCCGTTGTGCCTGAAATCTGCTGGAGCCATTCTTCCAGTTTTAGGGTTACAGGTCCTAACGATCCTATTACCTTCCACTTCGGCACCAGTTGTTCCTTCAGTTCCTGGTACTTCCCCTGGTTTCTGATGTTGGTGTTTGCTGGGGTTGCCACATCTATCTCAAACAGTCTTCTGCTCCTTGTCAACCACCATTATTATGGTTGGTTGGCCAGCAGCTGCTTTTCTGTCTGGAAGCTGAAGTCCTAAAAGACCTTAGCCCTGTAGTTCTTTACCATCTATGTTTGCATCTTTCATCGGGACTTGCAGTAAACTATATCAGCCACTTGGTTGTACTTCTTAGTATATGCTGTCATTTCTTGATCTTACATCCTGCTACAATGTGTTGGGTATTTCCCTGGGCATCTTTGCACAGTCTATAACTTGGGCCAGGTCTTTTGAGGTGGCCCTTTCTAGTTTCTAATAGGATTTCTTTATGTCAAGCACTTCGTTTGTCTGTCTATGGTTCCTCCTGTGGAGGGGCTTGGTCATCCATGATAGTTCTCCTCCTGTTCCACATTACCCTCCCTCTTCAGCTGGCTCAGGCACTCCTAAAGCAGCTTTTTCTGCTGTTCCAAGATCAGCTGGATGAGGTGGCCAGGGTGAGGAAAAAGCATCTCTGTGAGTTGAAGTAAAAACATGCAAACTCCAGACAGATTTTGCATGTTTTCAAATCACATATACAGAAATCATACACCTGAATGTCCCAGCTGACCAGCACATTTGAATCTGGAACACTGTAGAGCTCAGAGGACATGTTTAGTTGACCAGTTGTGAGTTCTTTTTCACAGTAAACCACCTTTATGTTGTTTTTGGTCAATTCTATCAATTGTTATATTTCTGTTTCAAAAATATTAATTATAGTTGCTTTATAAAACAGACATATATGCTAGTATAGATCTTAATGCATGGTTGTCATGATTTTTTGTCAGAATGTTTGCTCATTTAGTTGGGGTTACAATGCTTCATTTGTGGGGTGAAGGGTGGGGGCGTTTTTTAATTGATGTATATTTAAATGTAAAAATAAAATAAAGTAATGTTAGAAATAGATTTCACATTTTCATTCATATTCACGTTTCATTACACAATTCAGGAGTATTTCAATACGTGACAAACAAACCTGCCATTTAACGAACATTAAAGGCACGTTTATGATCTCTAAAGCATTAATAAATTACTTATTAACATCCATTAAGTAACTGGGTTCAACTGATAAAGCTTATGTGAAGGATGCCTTATTAGAACATGTTCAATGCGAGAAGAGACTCTCTGCTTTGAGAAAAAAAACAAGTTTTCTATTAGTTATTTTGTCATGTGACCTGAAAATGCAACTTTAGGGTCAGCTTTCAGCGACTGTTGACGTTAATTCACCGGTTGAGACGGCACTTTAAAGTCCCTGGCACTGACTGACCACGCCATTACAGAACAAACCTTTTTAAACAACTGATAGTGAGACAAAGGAGGCTGCAGCATACTTTCTGTGGGCGATATGAGCAAACAGTTAATGACGTTTACTCAAGATTACACGGGGCTCACCACCAAAGGAGTCTGTCTTGGAAAGAGAAAGAACCAGCAGAAAAGAGAAATACGCCAAAGAACAAAAGGAAGGCAATTCAATGCTTCGGTCATTTAGTCTACATTGTTGTTTGTCTGTTTGTTGGGTGTGTCAGAGGAGTGGAGGAATGCTATGGTTAGAAGTGAATAATTTGTCCAGGCCTTGAATGACACATACAGGCACAACTCTGACTGACTCACACAAAAGCATGTGATGAAAGCATTTCATGAATAAATCATAATTTAAGAAGAATAAAAATTTCTCAAACAGTATCACTCATCATGTAATGCAATAAGTCAGTGTGACACCAAAGAATACTTACTTGGATCATGCTGATTGCGCTTAGAGCAAAAAAAACGTCAGTCAAAGTCTTAGGCTGAGAGTAAATGACAGAAAAATTATGTTACTTTAGGTAGACTTGTTTTTCCAGAGCCTAAACATTGTACTTAAGTAATCTATGTCCCCTTCTAGCAGATGGGATCGGTTTACTAAAATCACAGACTGAGTAAGATAAGATAAGATAAGATAGAACTTTATTAATCCCTCGGGTGGGTTCCTCTGGGAAATTCGACTTCCAAAAAAAGCACAGCAACGACCGAAGTTACAGTTACAGAACTGTTATATATATATATATATACACACACACACACACACACATATATAAATACAGAGACAAATATAAATAAAATATACAAAGGGGATAAATAGAATAAATAGGAATAAAAAATAAAAATACAAGTGAATTGCACATTTCAAGTATTGAGTCTATTGCACTGTTGACTATTTACAAAAAGTATTGCACAAGGTATTGTACAGTGAGGTGCAGAGGCACTACAGCTTAGTTGTTCCCCCCTCCTTTGTCCTCCTGTTTCCCCTCCCTCTCCCCTCCAGAGAGGAGTAGTCAAACAAATAAGTATTCATAGAAGCCAGGTGAAAAAAACAAACAAAAATAAAAAGTAAAAAAACAATCCTATTTCTCAGAAATGCACTGAAATACAAGTAGAGACTAAAATTCATTGAAGAGTACATAAGAAATGTCTAAAACAATATATAAATGTGCTAATGCAGATTTTTTGTTTTTGTCAAGTTCTAAACACAGCATGGACACCTGCATAAAATATGAAGACCTAAGGAAATCTGGTACTCATTTACACAGTGAGAGTGTAAAAGTGGCATTCCTTTGGAGTCATACTAAATTTTAGTTAAAAAACAAACAGTGATGGGAATAAAGAGTCAGTTGTATTTGAGGACTGGTAACAAATTGTCCATTCTAACTCTAACCTTATCAGCTCCTTTATGCATTTGGACATTGCAAAACATTGCACACCAAAAAAAAAAAAAAGAAGAAGCCAAAAATATAGGCATTTTTGCCTATTACTTTATTGGTTATACAACTAGACATTTTTGTTATGTGAGTGAATGGACCATTGAAAGGTGTTTCAGAGAAAGTGTGCATGAAAGGTAAAAAAAAAATTGATGCTTAATCTAAGTTATTGATTTGAAAACCTAACTTGAACCACATGCTCCAGCAGTGCATGTATATCTAAAGGGTTTGGCTGTAAAGGTTAACTGAAGTTCCCACACCATTAAAGGACTAAAGTTTAGTGTCTAATTTCCTTTCATGTCCCCAACAAACAGAGCCAGACGGCTGTCTCTTCCGCCCAGATACGTCTGCAGCCGTACTGTAAAAAGCACCACAACAACTGCAGCTGATTCCTCCCCGAACGTGTAATTTTCTCATTTAGCTCACAAGCGTTTGGCCCGACACCAATTAGCACAGGGCCCTGACCTCGGATGTCTGTACCAGGAGACATGGCGCTCAACGACGCACCACGTGGCGTGCCTCAATCAGCCACTTGCACCCTCTTTTCTATTTTGCAGCCATCAAATCATTGCTATATACATAATTCATACACCTCAGATTTGGAGGTTTATTATAACCCCTCTTTTACTCTGAGGGTATGATTATATGTCAGCTTCAACTTTATAAAAATAGGAGAAAAGGGCTGTCTTTCTCTCTCATCTACATCTACATCTACATCATTTTGCATAGAGTTACATGTTGTTGCAGTTTGTGATATCAAGTAAGTTTTGTCATTTCTGCATCTCTGGCTATTACACACTAGTGATAGTGAATGTTAATGTGTGTGCTCTTGAAAATAATATTTCGTCTGGCTATGTTATGCAATACCAAATCTCGCCATAGGGGGGTGGGGTCATACCAGAGTGCTAGTGCTGTCACCCATGCCCTCTTAATATTGAGAGAGCCATGAATGTCAAAGGGGAGGGTGTAATTGGTTTCAGGGATATCTAAATGTAATGGGTCGATTTATAATATGAAATTTTGATAACTGTCGAGAACCAGGAGGCAGATCCTGTGTTTTCTTGTTCAGGTATATGATGGAGACGAGTGTGAGGAAAGTATCATTATAATGTTCTGTATTAACTTGTAATTCTAAAAAATTAGAGCTTTCATCCTGGGAAGCTTCATGCAGGACTATAAATAGTAAGTAATACATGTGAAATGTAACTGTGGTGTGACATTAGAGTGCACTGAGCTCATTAGATTGGAGTAAATTAAGTTGTTATTAACCTCTTGAGTTCATCTTATTTGAAAAATGTTCATTTTTGTGGAATCACGCTGTATTCGATTAGCATCCTGCTATATTTATTTTCGAATAATTAAGGGACGTTTGCACTGGTTTCTGCAAGCTTGTGATGTATGTTGGTGCGAACAGGTGTTTCCATATGTAAATGTATACATGTGAGCATATGCGAGTCCATTTGCACATGTGTGCATGCACATGTGTAAGTGTGCAGCATGCACATGTCTCTCCTCCTTGACGTTGTCTGTGCACCCCACCAGGCAGCTCTTGGCCTCCTCCTTTCATTGCTAAGAAACCATCCATTCTGTGTGAGTAATCAGAGCTGTGCCTCCAGGAGCCCAGCCAAGCCTCTCATCCTTGGGCTGCTCAAGAGCTGCTTTAATTAACCATCATACCACAGATGGGATCGATTTTTCCCCCGCCCCCCCGCCCCCCCCCTCCACCCCCTCTATCTCACCCTTTCTCTATGCCTCTCTCGCTCCCTCTCTCTTGTTGCCTCTCTCTCTCTCTCTTGCCCTTCTATCTCTGCTGCTTCTTTCCTCCACCCTACTCTCCCATACACAAGCCCCATAATTGCACTGGAACGGTGCCAGCCGCCAGTCAGGCCCCAGACTACAGGCCTCTCCTCCCTCTCTGTTCTCCTCCTCAGCCCCTGGCCTCACCTGCTCAATACCTTATTAGTGTCGGGATCTGTAGAGAGTCATTGCGGATTAACTAAAGAGATGTGAGATTGATTTCTGCCCCTGCAGATAAAATTGAAGTTTTCTTCATGTGTGTGCACATGAGCACAAGTGTGTGTATGTGTGCGTCTGTGTGCGCGTGGGTATGTGTCAACGAGGGATGGAGGCTGAAAAAGAAAAATAAGAGTAGGAAAGATGGTTCTTTTTTTTAAACAAAAGACAAAGCCTGGCTCTTTTAGGCTACAGCCTTGTGTGAATATATTGGATCCATGTGCATGTTGTGTGTGTTTGTGCATTACTCTCTCTTCAGTATGTATGAGGGTTTTTGAAATGAGGGTTTGCTAATTTGCTATTGGAAGACCCACTTGAGCCTCTACCTCTCACACAACAAATTAATCCCCCCTCTTGCTTTACCTTCATTGGTTTTCATGTGGCGCTATGACGGCACTACGCAGACCCATATCCCTCCTGTGTTACAGTGTATTCGTGAAAGAGCTTCTCCATCCATACACGTGACCACAACCATAGGGAAAAAAACCCATACATGCACACCCACCTCCATGACAAATCTGAAAGTCCAATCTCTGATTCTAATCTTCCGGAGGAATAGTCACCAGAAATACCCTATTCTTGTACGTATGTTCAGGTAAATAGCGCCCTATTGATTATTCATGGTTCAGGGATGGCTATAAATGTGTCAACGAGGTCTCAGAGGAAGGCAGTTGGGTGAGAGATTAACATCTATTTCAGAGATAGGTGAATTTGTAGTGGAGGAGAGGTGGGTGGGGGTGGTCGCAGGCAGATTGTGTGTGAGCGGGGAGTTGCAGGAGGTTGGGGCTGGAGCGAGGTGGAGGGTTGTCTCCTCAGGATTGTGCTGTAATCACAGGCCTCCGTCTACATGGCACATCTCAAGAGTGGTGTCAGCTGGGCTCTCTTCTGTTTGCTAATAGCAGGGGGTCAGGCCTCGCTCACAAAGAGGTGCATTTGATCCCCAGGTATGGGACACAGAGGGAAGAAGATGACACTACTGAATACTAACAGGTTGTGCTACATGCCTGCTTATCTTTTGTATAATGTGTGTGTGAGTGTGTGTGTGTGTGTTTGACGTCCTAATGGTATGTGCTTTGCAAAGAGATTAGTGGGTGTAAAGGTTGAAATATGAGCTTGTTTCAAATAAACCACCCAAACCAAAAACAAGAAAAACAGAAGAAATCATATAGGGTCTAAGTGACACATACTAAGACCTACATTATTAGTTCTTATACTGGTATTAGATATATGCACAGCAATAATAATATAAGAATGCATAACATAAAAGAGAGACTATTTTAACTAGCCTTGAGAAGCCAAAGAAACTTTCCAAACAAACTAGCCCTGTTCTTGTTGTTTGATGGCAGGTGCATTGCCTTTGTGTGTTACAGCTGCTGATTTGTAGTGCGGTGTTTGTGCGTTTGTATAGAAGCCGTTGCGGTGGCGGTTGTGTAGCAGTTCACGGGTTCCAGGGCCCAGCTGCCAGAGTGAGGCAGAAGAGTCAGACATCATTGTGGTGTGATTTCCTCCTCTCCTTGCAGATGGAGTGTTTTTGTCAGAGCGAGGGCCACAGTGATTGCCTCTTCGCCACCGGTGTCAGCCCAGGATAATACTGCAGCCGTCCCCCCAGGAACAAAACAGGATCAGCACAATCCATTTTCTTTTTCACGGCCAAAATGGAATAATTTCAAAGAGACAATTCTTGGTAGTCTCCAAAGCCCAGGAAAAATCAAAAGACAACCATTATGGCAAAAACTGTGAAAGAGGTGTCCCACCTTTCTCCTGCCAAATACGATGCCCAGCTCTAACTAACAAGCACGGCTACAGATAGACAATGAAAGTGGATTGAAGAGCAAAGCTAGCAATCTCACAAAACGCAGCACTAAAGCGACACATGACAGATTCATGCACAGAGACTACAGATGAAGAAGCAGCAAGTGCAGTCCCCAGCATGGCCCCTTACATTAGATACCACACTCAGATCTTTATATTTAAAATATTGTGGTTTTATCTTTGAGTCCATACATCTGCAGCAATCTGAGTTCTATGGCAACCTGCCCTTTACAATCCTAATGACACTTCAGCAAAGTGTGGTGGCTGAGAGAGGGCGGGAGCCGGGAGGCTTTCCCTCAGAAAGAGCTGAGAGCATCTTATTGGAAAAAGGGGCTAAGAGTGTTGTTGTTGTGATGCCTGACTCCATATTCTTGGGTCATAGATATTCAAGAAGCGCTCCTCCCTTTCCATTTTCTCTTCCTGTTGCCATAGCACATCAGTCGGGACATGCAGTCCTATACTCAGCCACCTGCAAATGAATATCCGTGCAGAGATGGCAGTGTGACGGGGCTTGAGCATGATGGTTTTATGTTTAATAAAGATGGGGACATGCTGGAAAACTCTCCTGAAAGTGATTTTTTCTGCACATTATGGTGCAACAGAAATAATCAAAAGTGTCTTATCCACACTTTTTTTGTGCATTTAAGAAAAATAACTCTTCACACATTTCTCAAGAACTTGGCATGACACATCTCAGGTTTAAAGCTCTGCTATGCACAGGTGCTTGAAGGACAATATCGGAGTAGTAGTCTATTATTGTACAGTGTGAATGAATGAAGAGTGATTGAGTGCAGTACTCCACGCCACCTATATAAAGCAGAAGTATTGCAATGTGAGGGCCAGAGAGAGGGAGAGAGAGAGAGAGAGAGAGTATGAGAGAGCTCTAGAGGCCTAAATGGGGCAAAGGGAAGTGGAAGTGTCCAGTAGGGGGTCTGCTGCTGTGGGAAGAGAGGGAAGGTGGGGGAGGAGGGCTTGCTCTATGCAGTGCCTGGGCCAATGCATGAGGGTTTGTGGCTAAGTGTCTCATCAGCATCCAGCTCAGGTGCTGCCAGGACCCACGCACTAACTATGCCCTGACTTGATTGTAATTGCCTGAATTCAACTCCCGCTGCTCCCTCCTGGCAATATCACAGGCACATTTAACTCCAGAGAGCCTGGGGACTGTGCAGCAGGGCCACAGAGAGCAGCTGACTGCCTCTTGTTGAAGCCTGTGGGCTACAGGGGGATCCTCTCTTGTGCTGTCTGCTTTGTGGGGGAGGGTCACAGGTGCATGCACTCTCTTTATCTGGGTGTTTATGAACATGAAACAAATGCGTCTGGATTGGATATAACCTGAGAGTGATGGTATTTGCTGTGTTTTTCATGTTGCTTAAAGAGAGTGAAATTTTGCCACCGGCGTCCCGGGCCACCAAAAACCTCTACATGTACATGCAAAATGTGTGCTAGTAGCAAGCACTAGTCATGAAATTTGAATTATCCGTGTGGTTTCAGAGCTATGAGAACCATAAATTATTTAACATTATCTTTAAAATTTCCACACAATCAAACGGCAGAACACTCCCTGTTCCTGTCAGCCTGTGTTTATCATGTCCAATTCAAAACCAAAGTATACACTTGATTGCTTCATTTTGCCACCCACAATATTTTTATTTTACACACAGTTGTGATGCTGCATACTGTAGTTATGCTAATGTTTTGTGGGTTGAAAATCACTCAACAGAAACAGTGAGATGGAAAAGAAAAAAAAGCCCAGACCACCATCAACAATGTAGCATTAAGTCCATTGGGACTCTCTCCTAAAATGCATCTGAATTTGGTTCCAAATCTATAGTTATAGAAAACTGAAGCTGCGAGCATTTGAGCCCCCTTTGTGACATTTGCGACTGACAAGGGCATGGATAAAGTACTTCCCCCTTACGGCGACAAAAGCCCATATTCAAACACAACATCTAAAATTACAAGAAAAAATAGATTTTCCAGTGGTAATGCGTAATCTATGTTTCCTAATCGCCCAGCTTTGAAAACTGCAGCAGGGTTAACTTAAAAAAGTTAGCCTGTGGCGCTCCTCATCCTGTGATAATAGGCCTGTCTGTAATGAAGAACAGGCTTGTTGCCAACAGGTGGTCTCTTTAAAAGACCAGAGCCACAGCACTCAGGATGGGGAAAAAACTGCCATGGCAAAATGTGTCAGAATCTAATGTTCTGCAGAGTGAAAAGCCTGTTTTCTGTCTTTTGTTCCCAGCTAGAGATTCAGCCTTGTTCCTCATTGTTCAGGGCACAAACGAGCAACAGTCTTTTTTGACACTGAGCCACAGATGAATAAAGACTGGAGCTGACTAGTCACAGGAAAGAGCTTTCTTTTTGGAGGGCTTGGAGCCCATTAGGAGTTTGTGAGATATGAATGGATATGAATCCTCTCCTTCGACCCCACAAAAAATACTGGACCCACGGAAGACAAGGAACACCTCTGTGTCTTTTTACTGAGGTTCCCAAGGACATTTCAAGACATCTGGCAGAGGAAGGACTGATTGACAGCCAGGAATTACATAGAGTCAAAAAGGAAGTGGCTCTTTGTTCATTTGGAAGGGTACAGGTACACTATGCCTACACAGACATAGAGCACCAACCACTGACACTAGTGTTGACATATTGACTTTGTGTTCTTGATATAAGCAGTAGGAAAGAGGAGAGGTAATTGCCATGATTTGAAACTGCATTACTGTGATATAAACTTTACATTTTTGTTAGATCCACCGTAGGAAGCTGCATGCATAATGTGCCAATGAATAAATCAGACAGGATAAAGATAATGAGATATTTAGGAAGCCACTTCACGTAGACGCTAGATAGCGTATTTGGCTCAATGGGCAGATGATGGGTGGATCCCAGAGAAAACAGCCCACAAAATACGAGCTTTTGTCCAACTCCATAATCCATTTGTTACACTCAGACCAATTTGTCCTCATTAACCCTCATAAGGGGACTGTGTTTGAGACAAAAGCTCCAGAGGAACAATGAGAATACCCCCGGCCTCCCCGCGTCCACATCGCCACAGCTCAAGTGCTCCCCTTCCCAGCACATTGTGGCCCCTTGTTGCCTAGAAGGTTCCAGTCTATGAGCAAGAGATGGACAGACCCCAACAAGCGGGGTTCACCTGAAAGAAGGGGTGAAAAGAAATTTCCCCATTTCCGCGTTAGAATGAAATATCTTCCGAAAAACACAATGCGACGTCTGCCGTTGTATTCAGGTCACTCCATCAATCAACTCTGAAATAAATCTTGACAAGATGTACAAAGAGCAACTGGAGAGAAAAGGAAGGGGAGTTACAGTAATTTCCCAAGACGTGAGAAAGTTGTTTTTCTGGACTTGTCAGTTTGTCACACCTGCTGCAAAAATTATTTTGAAAATGACATTGCTATTTTTATTCAGTTAGAAGAAGAAGAATTTCTGTCCTGTGGCTCTGAAAAATAGACTGTGCCTGGGTCTGCTAGCCATGAATTCAAGCTGCTGGTTTTTATAACATATATACAATATTATAATATAGAATTTTAAAAAAAATGTTTTCGATCAATCTGTTGAGTTTTCGTTTTAAAAACAATTAATTGAGTGCTTTTCTCGCCTCTAAACTGGGCTCATTCACTTCACAGTATTAAAACCCAGCTAATTTGAATGTTTATGACACTTCATATTTGCACTAAATTTAAGAGGACATTATTGCACATTTTATATAATTACATTTAATGGACAGGTCTTGTTAGTACTTACTTTACATTTATTTATTTATTTCATGACATCAACTCTCCAAGATAATATACAATGCCCCTTCCTCGATGGAAACATATTACGTATACTTAATAAACACAAATTTATTATAACACACAATGACAGGCAACAGATGATTTATCTACATGACAAAATAACTTTTTCAAGTTATGTGGTGAACTCTTATTTAAAAATAAAATATAAAGTATAGCAGTATAACGTTTCAGAAACCAGTGATTCCTGATGTTTTTGGCACGAGAAAAAAGAAGAAGCATGTTTTAAGTATCTCTGAATTGATGCGAGTTCTTCTAAAGTCAAATTTTCCTTATAAATATTTAAAGTTTGCAGATTATCATCTCGACCAACTGTGGCCGTAGTGTGTTAAAAACAGTGCCATTTCTAATACCAATTAATACTTATGGGGGTAAAAGTTAAGTATTTTTTTTCCTTTTGATAAATTTGCTGCTCAAAAATACGACTTTAAATGCAGAAATCTGTGTAACAAATACTTGTGTTAGTATTTTTCTTAAGCTTCTATATACATCCTCTTCTACTGAAGCAGTTTCAAGATAAAGCAACAGCCCTTCAGATTTGCTGATAGCTGGAAAAAAAGAAATCATAATTACAGCTTCACTCACTAGCGAAGTTAAAGCTCTATGCAAAAGCCTTTTATGAACATGTCACAGTGTCAAACGCAGCAGCATCCCATTTAATGCTGGTTTGTTGGGTCTCCAATATGTTTCCCAAACAGAGTTGCAGTAATCAGGTCATTTGTTATAATGACAACCATTAGGGGTGATCATCGTCACACAGCAGTCAGGCAGATAAATCAGGTGCACTCTCCCTCCTTTCTCTGATTCATCTCGACTAGACACACACACACACACACACTGTCATGCATAAACGCACACACTTGCCTTCCTATCATTAGGGTGTGAAAATGAAAATGTCAAAGATCCAATATACATGCATTCTATAATGTTAAATTTAAAAGAGTATTTTAGGTTATGTGTTATCTATTTGAGCTGAAATTTAAAAACCACTGATTATTCATAAAGTTATAATACAAGCAAAAATACACTGAGTATAAGGCTGGATACTATGTTGACATTTGGTTTCATTTACAGAACAAATTATTCACAGTGAAAATGTTTTTTGATCAATCTGATTAATATTATTTGCACTACTAATTTCTACCTATAAAAGTCACAAACTGCATTTAGCTTAAATTTTAGATTTAACTAATATAGTAATAGCTGTGATTAAACCACGAGTCAGGGTTTTCATGGAGGAAAATATAGATTTATTTACAGAAAATTTACATTTCATTTAACTGTTATAGCAGTACATGATTTCCATCCAATATCATCAAATGTCATATGAAGAGTTTTTGGGAGTTTTTAATGACACAGACGATGAGAATGCTGCTAATGAGTAGCTGAGAGTTGGAGGAAAAGAAAATGATGACACACTGTGAATGCTTGAGCAACTGAACTCGAGTATTTGTTTGTGCTTATGAATATATCACAATGTACAATCTGTTCCAAATTCAGGCCCAAACTCAGTCGCCCTCTTCAGCAGAGCTGCTTTCACTGCGCTTATCTTCTCATCCAGCTCTGTCAGGCTGCAGGACTGAAGGACAAAGAAAGAAAAAAAATGATCAGCTCACTTAATATAGGTTAACCTCCACTTACAAAGTACTGCGAGAGGAAAGGAAACACAACAAACCTGAGCAGAGGACGTCTTTTGTCGTTTGTGCAAGTGACTCTACAAAACAAGCACACAAATACACATAAGACCTTCTTAATTAGGGCAATTTTTAAACAAGCTTTGAGAAGCATACTGAGGTGCTCATCTGTGCTCCTTCCTACTTTGCCCTCTCAAGGACAGAAAAAAGTATTATCCCAGAAAGGAATACAACGCAGTAGAAAAGGGGAATACACAAAGCCGAGGATAAGGAAAAGCTCCATTTTAATCTAAAACATTTTTGTGTCCTTATTGGATGCTTTTACAATAAATAGGTAAACAATAAACACTGGGAGACAGATAAAGGTGGCCTCACCTAACAAGACCATCAAAAATGAATAGAAAACTTCATGTATGTGAGACTGTGTAAGCTTCTGTACCTTTAGTTCTAATTTTCAAACACGGTCAAATTTTTTATTGATATGTTGCTGTCTAATTTTGTTAGGAAGCCTCCATTAATAATCAGCATTTAAACGCTGTCCCTGGAATCATGGGCCAACTGTGTACAGCTTTTTGGAAAACACCAAACTAATGCAAAAAAAGGGAGGGCTGGGTTGGAGGGGCGGGGGCAAACTTGGAATATAAAAGACCCCCATCCTCATCAGTTTATTCAAAGACACTCAACAACTCTTGCTCAGCTCACACAAACATGCAGTGAGTCAAAAGCAGATGGAGAGCAGCATACTCACAGAAGCAGCATGCTGTGCTGAGAAATACCAGGATGAAGAGACATGTAGCATCTCAAGTACACTTAGATAACTAACACACTGGACAGACTCCTTCAGCTTGGGAAATCAGAGTCTGTGTGACTGCTGATGTCTGACAGGTTGAATAGAAAGACCAATAAATTACCTACTGTCATCTTTTGAGTCAGCGTCATCTCAATAGCAATGAACAGTTGTCAATTCTGAGATTCATCCGTCTGCCCTCACCTAAACGTTTACGTAAATCTAACCAAAGGCACTGCAGTTCTGATTTAAATCAGCTTAAGTGTTACTTGAAGAGTGAAACGTGTTGAAGTATCAAAGCATAACAGAAGAAATTCCATTCTCATAACCCACAAACTCCTTTCAGTAAGTAGATATCACTCTGAAATGATTTTTCCTACAGCAAACCAATACTCTCCATGCCAATTTAGGCATCATACACAACTGAGCTGACAGTGCGCAAAATGGAGAAACCAAAATTCTAACTAAACTAAAGCCTTCTTACCAATGCAGTATGGATCTTTTGTCTTTCTCCGATACGAAAAGGGTGCCATCTGTCGTGAATTGAACCTCAAACTAGCATCCTGATCACAACCAGAGCCTCAATACTCAAAAGTCATTAAGAAGTGCAAACTAGTTGCAATTCCATTTGGAAATGGAAGCAAAGTTGTTTTCAGTTCCAATGCGACAACATAAAAGCACTTCAAAACAAAATGGAGAAGGAGCAGACTGTCGTGTTCAACAATTTCCAAATTCTCTATGATTACTATGACTTGAATAAGGGAAAAAAAAAATCACTGACAACAGGTTTGGGGGGGGGGGAACCCCACACATACACACACAAAAACTCTAATCAGAGCAGGACGCATGATTTATATGCTCCACATTAACACGCCTGTAAACTTCAGTCTCACGAGGGCCCAGAGAGTCTTTTGTGTGAACAGGGAGGTTTGCCTTCATGGTTAGTTTCTTTCAGTCAGGCTCCTCAGGTGAAATGCAGCACCTGCTTACTGTATGAATCGCAGCAGACAGGCTGGCAGCTGGCAATAGCTGGAAATAAACTGGCTTAAAACTGACACAAATTGTGCAACTCGTAGAATTTCATTAAGACATATGGCAATTAAACTACATTCAGTGCCTTAAAATAAATTCTCATTCCTCTTTCAAACATGCATGACCTCTGCCATAAATAACTATTAACGCCTTTGATGTATCTGTATTTGTATTTTGAAGCCAGAGGACTCACTGTGGATTGAAAGTACTCAGGCGAGAGTCCCTCCAACTCGAGTATACGATCCTCCAACTTCTTGAGTCGCTGGTAGACACTCAATGGAACTGGACCCACTGAGGAGTAAAACACTTGTTGAACAGTTTGAAAATTGAAATTTAGAGTAGGAGCAAACAAAGAATGACTGATAATAACAGATAAACCAAATAATAGATCAGTTTATAAATAAAGGCTTACTATAAGTAAAAAATACAGTGCCAATAAAAGGTGTCATGTAATTGCTGAGTTAAATATATTGTACAATGTTATATACAAGACAAAGATCATTTGAGCCTCACAATAACTTCCTGTCTCTCACCTGCTGCAAGTTTGAGGTGAGCTTCGATGTTGTTGAGTCGTTCCTCTATGGCTGCATTTCCACAGTCTCTCGTCAATGGCCCCCTCTGTTTATCCCCAGCCTCTGCTTGGTCTCCCCCACTACGGGTCTGGGGTCCGTAAGTGTTTACCACTCGTGTGACTGCCCAGCCAAGAAACAAACACAGAAGATACAACTCGGTCCTAAACAGATTCTAGTAAACAACATGTTTTAGTTTAATTACACAAATGATAGTTTAAAAAAAAAGCTGTTAAAAATTCTGACATTTTCTTACCTTTTACGTGGCTTTTAAAACCCGGGTAAGGAGTGAATACGGCATCTGTTCTGGCACAGCTGTTTTCTACAGATGATCACATTTAATATAAATTGCAATTAGAATTACCAAATGCAATTAAACATGATTACCAAAAGCTGTATATGTATATCACACCTGAATAACAACTACTCCTGATTTCTGTTACTGGTGTCTCACACAGGCTTTGAATTTAAAAAAGGTTCTTCTGTCTCGTGTTTTTCTGGACTAAGCGGGTTGTGTTTTGAGGCCGAGTGTGTTAGCTACTTCAGCCCCACTCTTGGAGCAGTTCAGCCTGACCTCTCGCCTGTGGAAATCAGCTCTCTCCCAAACATTGGCAATCTGTGTGCAGGCACCCTCTCCACCCCCCCACCTCTCTCCCATTCTCACCCTGATTGCAGTCGATCACGTTGCAAAACTCGCGTACATTGTTTTCATTGATCTCCATCTGTTTGCGTTCCATAAATGCAGATATTCTTCGCTCAATCTAGGGTTACAATGAAGACAACATAATAAGATACAATGGATTGATGAGGTGGCAAGAATGCTATGTTTTTGACTATTTAACGATAATGATGTGGGACAAATAGGGTGCGGCAATTTACATTTCAGAAATTTCCAGGTAGCCAAAAAAGTTGAACTGCTTGCCATCATCACATGATGGAATATGAATACTGTTTGCTTGGCTACCAAAATAAATGCACAACAGAATGGGGCCTCTTGTCCTTCATCCACATGCAATCTCAGAGTAATGAGCATCCACTTCATAATCCATCAAGGACCTGGCCCTCTCTCAAAACCCTCCAGCAATGTGGTCTGTTCTACCCCACCGCAGCACTAAAGGACCCCTTATTCTCTACCGAACTCAGCTTATCAGGTCTCCATCAAGCATTTGCTTTGCTGCGGCACGTCATGTGCACATCCTCTGGAGCAATTACTTATGATTATTCATTTGCTTGACAGAGTGTAAAGAGGGCTCTAAAATTTCACTGCCAGAACAGCTGACAGATCTGCTGACAGCGACCAACCTCTGACTTCCCAGCTCGGATCTGAACCATGACATCATCAGCCGCCGTCTTGCTCTCTGTAGCCCCGGAGCTGTGCGAATGGTGCTCAGACTGCGTGGCCGTCTGTGCACTGCTTGAAGATGAGATGACAGCATCTTCTGATGTGTTCTTTAAAGAGGATGCATCAGCATCCAACAACACCTTTAGGCTTTCTGAAACAGCCTAAATAAACAGCAGGCCAGAAAGAAGAATATTAGATGTAATTATTTAAAGCTCTGAAGAATAATCAAAAATTTAAAATTCAGATATTGTTAATTCGAATCTACTTTTATTTCCTTGCAATGATAACACAATAAAAAGCTGCATAATAATCTATGTCAGCTCTTGAAAATCCTCTAAAGTTTTTACCTGTAATTTAGCGATATGTCCTTGTAATGAGCTGTAAACATGAGCAGGTGGAGATGATTGAAGATTCACAGCGCTGGGGTTGACATCTATTTTCAAAGCAGCATCCCCAAATTTCAGCTTAATTTCAGGAAAGACAACGTGTGGATGTTACTGTGAATCAGCATTTAACATGCAATTGCATGCCAACAGGACAATATATACATTTGTCTCATATATGCAAGTTACAATTGATTGATGTGAAAGTACATAAACTATTTTTGATAATTAACTGGGTAATTATTATTGATTTGTTACTGTTCAAGAAAAAGCATTTGGTGGTATCAGCTTCAATTTAATGTAAAATAAAGGATTATTTTCCTCTTGTTTTCAGCTGTTTTTTGTCACTGTAAAATTAATATATTTGGCTGATTATTGCAATGGTGGTCAATCAATACATAATTAAAAATAAGATTATCCCAGACTTAGGAAAATAATGAACTTCTATAGATTCATAAAGCGGGTGAAAGGCGATGGTTTTATTTTTTATTCAATGCATATTTTATTTGTGCTTTACCACACAAATAGCAGGGCTTGAGATCATTTACTGCATGTATGGAATAAAGAGGTTTATTTAGATGTGTATTCAATCCAATACGAGAAGCACGGCAACAGGGATAATGACATGAAACATTGCTGTTACTGATGAAACAGAATGCCTAGTTAAGCCCAGTCAAGGCACAAGCTCGATCTTGTATCTTAAATTACTTTCAAAACAACACTGAACCATTTAAAGCACAGTTACTTTGCAACAACCTACTTGTCAAAAAAAAGCACCACAGCGCTGTGTGAGTGACAATGAATGAACAGTGTGGGTCCGCTAAGCAGCCCTGCTAACACCACATTGCTAAAAACATTAGCATGCAGCCAGCTAACACCCCGGACTGAAAGGAGCGATGTCCGAAACAAGGCAGCTTAAACAATCCAAACAAACCTCTTCCCCGAAGTCTGCTAGCAGTTGCAGTAACGAATCCATACAGTCTGTATAGCTGGACATTTTACTGGAGTCACTGGGAGGAGCATGATTTCTACTTAGCTTCATTGCCTCCGCCATTGCTGTTCGACAAGCCGAAGAATACTGTGCGCTGATTGGTTCGAGTGCAGGCTTCTGCGTGTGCGCGCTTAACGAAGTCGAGGCTCCACACACGCATGCGTACACGCACACAACCGTAGTTGTGAGAATATTGATATTACTGCTAAAATACTAGTAATAATAAATGCTTAAATTAAATTCACTATTTTTACTGGGTTTTATTGTGCAAGTATTTCTGAAAGCTTTAAGGCATTTCTCTTTTTCAGTCTTTTAACAGATTGAAAGGAAATTGTTTACATAATTCTTAAAGTCAAGGATCAACTTTTAAAACTGCAATTACAATTAAGTATATATCAGTTTTCTGTAGATATAGATGTTAGATACTTAGATATTATCAGGCTCCATGATAGCAAATTGAAAAAACAAACAGCATAAAAAAACAAATAAAGTTATAAAATGTGAAATTTAAAAATCTTTGAACTGTTCTTCGACACAGGGTGGGTAAGATCATCTCTATATATACTGTATAGGAAAACTGATTTTATAAAACTTTGAAAAACCTGTTTTATAGCTTTATTTCCAAACATTTCATGCACATTTCATCTTTTACCCAATTGTTTCTACTTCTCTTCAGTCTGTTCCCATAAAATCCAAACTAAATATGCCTATTAATGACTATCATCAAATATAAAAGCCCTCTTCATGCATTAGTGACCCTGTGGTTTTATACAGTAATCTATTAGCAGTCAAGCAACATTTTATTGTTGCCTCTAGTCAAGTTAAGCTAATGTTGTAATGTCATACACTGGTAGACAGTTCTATTAACAATCAAGTATTATTTTAATATTAATAAAATAATTTTATGACTTGTGTTCTCTACCTGAAAACAAGCCTGTAAGTAGTGCCACATCTGGAGCATATTATTAAATGCCCAAAGATGTCCAGTCTCTGAACTTTCTCTTTTAACGCCTTTTAAAGCATGTTTTAAATCATTTATTCTCTGTCGTCTTATGGCATGTTTATCTGTCAAATTTTATTTTCACTATATGTTTAGAATGCCAGTTCTTATATATTTGTATGACCTGCAATTTTTATTACGTTTATTTTAAAACACTGTGATATATACAAAGCAGGCTCCCCGTCTACTGAACTCACTCAAATGTGCCGTTAACTGTATTCTCAGTCACTTACTTTTCAAACAGGCGAAAGAATGGTCACTCAATTATAAAGATATTGTCCCTCTGACCGCAGTGGACTGTGCAGCAGGGCATTGGGATGGGAACCTGGTTACAATGGCGTATTTTTTTGTGTTGAGTGACTGTGGGAAAATCTCCCTCCTCTATTCAGACATTTTCCCCTTCTTTTCATATAATGAGGAGAGAGACTGATGAAGGAAACAACAGAAAAAGAACAATTACAGGCAAAGAGAAGGCACAACCACTCAGAACTCAATAATGCTCTTTAGGAGGGTTAATCATTTTAGGAAGGGGTCTGAAGACAAGCCTTTTTACTTTAATTCATCTCTGAGGTGATATTTTCCCCCCCAAAACAGGAAGGAACTGTAACACTTGACATGGTTTGACATGCTGAGCTATTGCTGAATGTTCCCACACAGCAAGGCGCTCAGAAATTAAAAAACTGCTCATTTAATTTGGCTGGCTTCAGACCAAAGAGCTGTTTATTCTTCTAACGGGGAAGAGTTGTGATTTAAGGCATTTATATGAGCCATTAAAAAAAACATGATAGCCTACTTGAGCTCAATGTTTTTATATTTAGCTATATTTACATTTTGAAACCAAAACTAAGTATTACAGATATTCACAATCTTTAAATGTCACCTTTTCCTCTAATATGTTCCTACATCTTAAAAACAATTTTAGAGGATTAAAAAACCAGTGGTTGAAAAAGTATTTACAAGTGCTACAGCCTAAAAATATTCCTTTACAAGTAAAAGTTCATGCACAACGGCCTTAGTCATTGTTGGCTTACACCGTGGGGTCATTATTACTGATGCATCAACATAAGTAGTACTGTATTTATCTAATTGGCTGAAAGTAAGGTACAGCAAACTGATTTAAATGCGCTAACTTGTTTCCAGAGAATGATTTGACCTCTGGTTTTTCTTGCTGTTATTAAATCATATTAATTGTAGATTCCTAACATAACATTACAATTTATAACCATTTATTAAGTATTTATGCACTGCTTGTAAATGCTAAAGCCATTATAGAGAATTGCTGAAAAGTGTTACAAGGATACCTTAATGGTTCTTTGTGCAACTTAATAAGATTTTTTTTCTTTGCTTTACAAGAATGTGTTCTTGGCAGGCAGAGGGAATTTGTGCTATACAGGAAATAAGGTGGTCCTAGTGTTAGAGGGAAGTGAGTGAAGAGGGATTGTTGCTGCCTCTTGCCTCAGTCACATCAGCCACCTGCAGGAAAGTAAAAAGGTCCGCTTTTGAGCCTGTCTGCTGCACGGTGGCAGATTATGTTGACAGAGCATGAGACGGAGTAAAGGCCAGACATGAGGATCAGGAGAAAGAGGCAGCACAATGTAAAGAGCGAAGTGGATTGCAGTAAGAAGGTTTTGTCTCATTTCCCCCAGAGAGGAATAATTAAAAGTATTCCTTTCTTGTGAGTTTGGGACCAAGCTTCCCACAGATCAGCTCATTACGTACTGCTTTTAAGTAATAAAAAGATATACGTGGAAACAAATGTAAATTTTGCAGAAAAAATGTTTTTAAAAAAAAGACTAGTCATGGTGCTGGATTTGAGAGTGACTTCAGTAGCTTTTTACAGATTTTTTCTGAACTGCTTTGGCACATTACTTGCAACACTTTTGGAATTCTCAGTTCTGAAGATGCATGCAAACATAAGCAGTATTTACATGTGCATGAACTGTAAAGGTAAAATGTTTATGTACTGTTGTCTTCTATGTCCACTCATATAGTGGAAATCTCTGGGCTGCCACTTTTGTCCACTTGGTCACAGATTCCCACTGAACTCCTAATCCTCCCTATGAAGTGTAACAGGGGAAGAACTGCTTTGTTTGGTAGACCCATCAACTGCAGTTCTCTTTCTATTTGCTGTTGTTTCTCATTGTTACACTGCCACACATCCTCGCTTGTCTCCCTATACTAACGCTATTGTCCCAGAAAAAGGTTTATTTGGGCTCCTACTAGTTCTTAAACTGTTGTAAATCTATATCTATATACAAGCATTTATACATATATAATTATATGGACTTTTACACGTGATGGCTTATACAAAGAAATAATGCTATTATATTTTGGAGAATAAAACTATTCAGTTGATAGAAACACTTTTTTTTAAACACAAATACATTTTTTTATTCTTTACACTAGACAACTAGTCATTAGACTTTGCTTTTAGGTGCTTAGGAATCCTCCCACCGTCCCAAGCTTTACTTGTTAATTGGTGTGGATGTAAGAGTGTGTGGTTGTCTGTCTCTCTGCTGACCCTGTGATGGAGTGGTGACCTGCCGAGGATGTTCCCTACCTCTATTCCCACTCACCCCAGGACCTAGAATTGTGTGATACCAACATGTTCGGGCTGGTGATACAGTATCAACTATTGACAATAGTACCATGTTTATCGGGTTTAAGTTTATGATTAGTGACATAGTTTAGAATGCAAGTCAATTACCATTACTGGCAACAAAAATAGTAAATTAGTAAATTCAATTTTTTTTTATTTGTATAGCACTTTTCAAGATAAATATCACAAAATACTTCACAATGAAAATAATAAAACATAAAAACATGTAGTCCACAGATCTCGAGCTCAAAAGGAGCTTGAAAGCACTGTCATGAAAGCTCTGTCTCCTTAGTTTTTTTTGTCTTGTGTGCTGCACAGCTAGCAGATCCTGATCACATGACCCCAGGGACCTGCAGGGGAAGTATGCATGCAAAGCCTCACTGATGTGCAAAATCTTAAAGCAGACTCTCAAGTTAACTGGGAGCTAGTGGAACTAAATTAGCAATAGTGACAGGTGGGAGGCGAGTGACTTGGAAGACTTATTCAAAAGTTTCGTGGCAGCATTCTGAACCACCTGCAAATGTTCGAAAGAGGTTTTGTTAAGACATGTAAACAATGAATATGAATAATCCAGATGTGATGAAATAAAGACATGACTAAATCAGAGTATGACACAGTGGAGCTCAGCTTAGCAATATTTCTTCAGTGATAAAAGCAAGCGTGAACCAGATATTTCACATTAGCAAAGTTAAAGCTGAATCAAAGTGTTCTATAGACATTTTGGCAAATAGCAAGTGTAACTACAATTTCCATCAGAAATGTGTTCAGGGCACAAAAAAGGACTTTCATTTTCTCCTGGAAAATTTTCAGTCATCCAACTGATAATAAAATCTAACCAACTAGGCAACTATTTAACTTAGAAACAGCTTGAAGCTTGAAACAGATATATAACAAGATGTCATCTGCATAGAGTGAAAAGAAATCTTAAATTATGCTGAAAAGGGACTAGATATAAGAAAAAAAGAAAAGGCCCCAAAACAGTACCTTGCAGCACACACTAGGCAAGAGAACGGGAAAAACATCTTTACTTGGAAGCAGCTACAGGAATTATTCAGAATCTTTTTCCTGCTTACACTAAGGGAAACCCAGCTCTTCATAATTCATTGTGAGTTAGCAATGCAATGTGATGCAGCCTCAACTAAAAGTTAGCCACAAGGGACAGGGAGGTAAGTTATTGCTTTAAGCCACTTCTGATTGTGAAGAGCATTAATAATATGGACAAAGTGTTAAGGATCCTCATGAAGTTATTAACTGGCTTTTACTGCTGTGCACTGCTGTTTCTGCCACATTTAGTCTACAATCACAAGAGAAAGATGTAAGTCTATACCAGCACTCAAGCTCTTTCCTGTGCGTTTGCTTAATCAGCTTAATACAGGTCAATTTGAATGTTATGGAGCAATTCAAGAGGTCTAGTGTTTCATCAGTGTTCATATATGGTTTTACCTTCTTTTTTTTAAATGTAGCTTTTAACAGCTTTATCAGAACACAATAGAAGTTGTTTCATGGTAGTTTATCCAGTGAAACTTAATGATTCCAGCTGAGCAAGCATTTGGTGACAGTGCAGAGGAAGAACTCCTCTAACAAGAAGAAACCTGTTGCATGACCAAATCCAGGGAAGGCTGCCTCTAATGAATAGGATGAGTGGAGAAAATATCAGTATTGAAAAACAGAAAATAACCACCAAGCCTTGGTGAGCCAGTAAGCTTAGATCAGAAATATTCAGATAGAGAGCCAGACTTAAAAAGGCACAGAGATAGTGAGAAAACAGAGAGAATAAAAAGTTAATTAAATGAGAGCAGCAGTACTGGATGATGGAGGTCAACCAGGAACTGGCTCTTGTAGCAGCATAGTTAGGAGCTGCCAGTAGCTCTAAGCTTTGCTTCAAAAGTAGAAAGGGTTTCTGACTCTTAAATCAAACCTGGTTCAACAGGGGATCAGTTTAAAAACACAATGAAGCTTAGTCATTAAGGGAATTAATTTTATTTTTATTTCCGGAAGATGAATGTGATCTTTATTGCTAGTTCTGATCAGTACTGATTTTGGATCACTGCCAGGCTTTTATGGGGTTATTCTGATGAGGAATTAGAATAGGGAAGTAATACATGTGTAGACTACTTTTCAGCATCACTCTGACAGAGGATAGTCCTAACTTTGACAAGGTATAAGGCCTAAGGATATATTTTTTAAATAATATACAATATTTAATGAAATGTTCTGCTCATAAATATCACAATAAAAACAGATGCCATGGTAATGCCAACCAGAGTAACTGTTTGCAAGGTCTTAAAAACAAAACACTTCTTGATTTAGAAATTAAAAAGTTTACAATTCACAATGTTCTTATAGTTCAATCGATTTACTTGGTCTGATTTACAGGTAAAAGTAAATTTTTGGGTAATGTGAAAAGTATTGGCTCTACCATAGATCCTTCAGGAACTCCATGACTAACTTCTGCATGTGGAGAGGAGTAAACATGAGAAAACTGGAATCTAGTGAACAAAATTAAGATTATGGATAAAACAGGAGTTTTGAGTGAAGTTCATCCGTGAACCCGTGATGAAGTTGCCATTTTAGATTAAAAAAAAAGAGAGTATAGACCTGGAGGATAACACACAATCCAGTTGTATTTTCCATTTTAGTTTTCAAATTAGTTTTAGTCTAGTAACAAGGAGATGTTTGGTTAATGAAGAGCATTTCTTTCATTCATTCAATTAATGAATTACTCTTGCAGTAGTTATTTGTAGTAATGAACCTACAGAGACTGTTACTTCACTAGCAGTTTCTAAACAGATGCAATTTAAGAATATGTATTATAGTCTGGCAATATATAGTCACTAACTATTACAGTCACAATGAAAGCTACAGCTATGACTACAGCTGTGAAATGTATGTAGTGGAATATAAAATTGCACCAGTACTGTACTTAAGTAAATGCAGCCAATTACATTTCACTACTGGTTGGGTTTCATACTTATAAAAGTCTGACCAAGTCTCCAGTGGCAACTTAGTCCACCTACATTGTCCTTAACCCAGCTGAGACAGTAGTCAGCAGAGCCTAAATGGCTGAAGTGAAGAGCGGTGAGTCAGAGTGCTTCAATCACTCAGCAGTCTTTCCCTGAGAGGCTGTATGTAGATAGTTCCCTTGTTATTATGTCTTCGGTTAGAGCTATGGAAACGTGTCCGAATCATATTCGTGTGTGCCTTAACACTTAACATGAGATATCTGTCATGAATAATGATAGAGAAAGCATAAAGGAAAGTGATGTTGTAGTGGGGATGCACAATGTTTCTGAGCATCACCAGCAATTTTAGTAGAAGCCCTGCATGTACAGCTGGTGGAAAAAGTATTCCAATTCTCAAGTACAAGTACAAAACTAGACCTCTTAATCAAAATGTACATATAGTACAAATGTTTCAAATGTAACAGGATTCATTATTCATCTCAATAAAACCACCAGTGTGGTTTTTTAAGTCATTAGTGTGAATGCTTGAAAAGCATTCACAGTATTGTTGTTGTAATCTTTATTATTATTATTATTATTATATTTTATTCTGTATTCCGTACGTTTTTTGTAATCCTACTCCTTCAAAACCGTTCAACTTAGAAAAACCATTCCAACACCGTTAGATTCCTATTCTTTTGGACAACACTGCTTCCATTTTTCATATTTTTAACATTTATATTTTTAATTTTATTCAACTTTATTCAACAAAAATTTATAATGTATTTCAATGGGGAGACCCTTCAAATCCTCATTCAACTTACTCATTTTTAAACTCTTACTACTTCCACATACATTGACATAGAGCCACCATTCAAACTTTAAAACGAAGACAAGACATTCAACTATTCAACTTGCATTTATCTTTTCAATATCTATTATACTTTTTCTTCAGTTCCAGTTTAAGTTTCATGATGTTTTTTCACCCGTTTCAGAGTTTATAATGGGTGTGTATGGGACGGAATGTTGGGGCTAGAGTGAGGCAGCTCAACTGCTAGAGTGAGAGGAGCAAAAAAAATAATCTTAAAATCTTTTTTAAAACTGCTGCTGTGTCCGCAGCGTTTGCTCTACAGGTATGATTTTACCCTCAAAACGTAGCCATGGCTGTCCTCTTTCATCCAATGTGTTTACTATTGTACTAGGTGTTATGGTTCTTTCATAAATGTCACCAATGCACAGCCTCCTCCCTCCAACTCTTCCATAGACTCTAATGTTAAAATGGCTCAGAAGGTTCGTTTGAAAATCAGAAGAGCATGGTGTCTTTCCACTGTCACCACGTCCATATAATAAACTCCACAGACATGAAAACTGAGAATTTGGTAGACTAGACATTGCTGTCGCTCACAGTGAAAGAATTTTGTCAATACGACTTTTACTTTTCATTTGGGAACGATTTGTTTCGGCCTGACTTTTCTGTTCATTTTAAGCAGCAAAAGTGAGGTGCATGTCTGTGTGCGTGTGTATGGAGCCATTGGGTGCGGTCACTATAGCAACCAGGCTCACACCTGCCTGCTTAACGAGCTCTCTCTGCCACTCTGCCAAAATTAATCTTAAACACTTCTCTTTCAACTGCTGCTGTGTCCACAGTGTTAAAGCCATCATTTTACCCTCAAAACGTCGCCATCGTTGTTCTTTTTCCAACATCTTGTCTTTCAAAGCTCAGAGATGTAAACTTTTTAAACTGTGTGGGTCCAAGTGGAGGGATCACATTTTAGTCATTCAGTGATTCAAAGAATATGACCTTTTAATATTCTTTCAGATGTTTTCTGACTCTAAATGTTCTTTTCTCATTTCTTAGGTTTTTCTAATTTACAATTAAAACATTTTCAGCTTTTTTCCAACTTCTTCTTCTGTGTAACCTTCAGCTTTTAGCAGTTCAGCACTTTTGTTTTCAGGTTAAATTCGGGTTTTTTTTTTTTTATCTCATTCAAAATTTTTAACTTAAATTCAGTAATTATTTCATTTCAATGCATACATTCAGATTCAAGCATTCACACTGCAGTTTCTTCAGAAAATGCACTTTCTAGTTTTGAATATTTTTTCTAATAGACCTACTTCTTATGTACCATTGTAAAGTTTTAACTGAATGGGATGGAGCTAATATGGGTGAATGGGTTTTTATCTCTAGGGCTTAGAGATAATGGTCCAAAAAAGTGAAAAATATCTAGTGGGCAGCAATTAAAAGGGTGAAATGCCTTGTTGATGTCACTGTAGAATGGCCAGATTCCTATGCAACCAAACAAGCTATGCAGAAGAGCAGCTCTGAATGCACACATTCAACGTTGAATCAGATGGGCTACAGCAGAAGAACACACTGTGTTCCACTCCTCTCAGAACAGGAAAATGATGGTAAAATCCACATAATGCTCAAAAAATTGCACAAAAGAAGACTGGAAAAATACAACCTGGCCTCATGAGTCTTAATTTTTGCAACATTTGGAAGGTAGAGTTGTAAACAACATGAAAGCTTAGATCCATTCTGCTATCAATATCACCAGTTCAGGCTGCTGCTGGTGGTGTAATTGTGTGGCAGATATTTTTCTGGTACACTTTGGGCCCTTTAGCACCAACTGAATATTGTTTAAACACTGCAGCCTACCTGAGTATTGTTGCTGACCATGCTCATCCCTTCATGAGCACAGTGTGCCCATCCTCAAATGGCTAATTCCAGCAGGATAATGCACCATGTCAGAAAACTCTAATCATGTCAAAGTTGTTTCTTGAACATGAGAATGAATTTACTGTACTCAAATGGCCTCAACAGTTACCACATTTCAATCCAGTAGAGCACCTTTAGGATGCGGTAGAACAGGACATTTGCATTGTGAATGAACAGCTGAAATCTACAACAACTATGTGATGCTACCATGTACCAAAATCCTCCTTGCTGAGTCTGCCATGAAGAATTAAGGAAGTTCTGAAAGCGAAGGGGGGCAAAACTGATATATCGGTCACAGGGTAACTAATGAAGTGGCTGGCTTATTACTAAATTATAGGAAGTGTTATTCCATAAATATTTATATGTTGTTTGCTTTTGTGGATACTTCAAAGAAAGGTTGTTTTTTTTGTACAAAGTTGGTTCCAATATAGAAATGATACATAAAGAGCATGGGCTCGGTTAAAACAACACACTAATTTTTTGTGTTTTGGATGAGCAAAATAAATAAAATAAATACATGTTTTTACTTTTATTCCAATTCAGTCTGGATTTTTTTTTGTGCGCAGTGCAGATTTTCTGTGTGGGGAGACCGTGTCAGCAGTGCGCGATTGCTCACGCGCACAGCTTAGAGGGAACACATATATAGTAAATTAAAATTTGTATCTAAAATGCAGTGAAAGTGAAATGGAAAAGTAAACAAGTACTTTTTATTAAAGAAATATACTTTGCATCTTTTCATTGTTATTACTTGTTTGGATTGATCCTGCTAGGAATTGAAAGAGCAGTGACAAAATAATTCTGTAACGCTGAAAAGAAACCCAACTAAAAATGTGTTACTTTTCACTCAGTTCCCAGGTAATGCACCTAATCTCAGTCTGCAACTCTGTCTCCCTGCGGGCCTGTAAATACATCCTAGCATATTACTCCCCCCATTCCCCATTGCATGACACCATCCCTGCCCCCACCTTCAGCTGACTGCACCTGTCACCTGGGGGCCTCTGCCTACATTCAGGATCAATTTACATAACCTCATTTAGCAGTTCACAAATCAGAGCCATTAAGAGCTACTAACAGGAACCAAGGGTTCTAATTTAGCTTGCCTTTCACAGTGGGAAAATTGTTCAGTTCAGGCCTACAAATAAAGATTCAGGTCTTGGCTTTGATTGTTGATTGTGATGGTAAATGTACAGATGATTAGAACAGATTTTCTCCCTGTATTGATTTCCTGCCAAAACACAGCAGGCACTGGTCCTGTACTGGGAAACCACAAGAATAGGTGAGTGCTAAAGAGTTTGTGGCAGACATTGATATGTACATATATTAAGCATTTTAAGTATAATGCATTTAATAAAATCATTATAACGGCCTCATTTTTTGGCATGGCTGGAGGTGCACTTACATGTATTAGTAGTTGTGCTGGTTATTGCATGTTAAAAAAATCTTGAAATTATTCTCTGGAAAATGCGGTGAAAGTGACAGCAAAATTAATCAGAGATTTGAGGATTTATTCAAAATGACAGTGTATTTACAGTAACCTAGCACTGTCATTTCTCTTTGCGCATTAGACAATATCCCTCAAATTTTAGCTGAACAATAATTTGAAGACTAAAATGTGTTTATTTACATTTGTGTGGCAACGTGACAGTAGCAAAACCAATTCAGAGTGGTGAATAGCTGAAGTCAAGAGCTGAAAAATTATTTTCAATCTGCATTCAATTTGGCAAAGATGGGGCTCATGGAATAAAGAGGCTGATTCAGATTTCCACTTGTTCAACACTGAACTTGGTGGTACGGCATTGTGAATGTGGGATTTTAGGGAGCAATTCTTTTTTTTGGGGGGGGGGGGGGGGGGGGCATGTTTAATTAATCAACAAATCAGCACTCTCCTCACTAGCGTTCCAGGCCCATATGTTTGCACTTCACACTGTAGGATAAGGAGGAGGCTCCATAAGTGATGCATCCAGCCGCCTACAGATTTTGTCTACTGCTGCTGCAAAATGTGATTGCATAACATCAGTCATCAGCAGGCAGATAAGAGCTTCAATAACAGTAGGCCCATAGAGTTGGCAAGGTTCAGACCATGTGTGATGAAAGACCCAGACACATGCATTGACTGTATAAAAGCTTTGGGGGTCAAGTCACATAAAAATGAAAATGTTTATGAGGTGTGATTCAGTAAAGTGGCCCTGTCCAGCTTCGGTCCAGCTCATTTTTAGTCGTTTCACTTGAGGATAATTTATTACAAGTGTGCAGAGCAGGTCTATGTGGGGGTTGGGATTTAGCAGAATGGTGCTTGAAAATGCTATAGCAACCAACAAGAGGTTGTGGGCCTTTGGTAAAAGCAACTCAGATTGTGGAAAAAAAAGGAGATAAGATAGCATGCTGATTGTGAGAGTGAAACATGACATTTCCACATAACACTCTATTAAAAAACACAGTTTTGTCTGTTTTTAAGCAAATAGGCAGGCTAAACTAAATGAGAGTGAATATAAGTGTTGTACAAATTGCCTTTTGATGATTTGAACCAACACAGAGTTTTTAAGGTATTTAAATTGAGCTCAAGCACGACTTTCATACAGTTTTAGCTCAGAATACATCGTTCAGCAGATGGACTTACTGAGGCAGCTTGACTCAAACTCCTTCCCCCCCCTAAAAAGTCCAAACTTGAGTGAGATTAAATGTTAACAAGAAGTTGGACCCAAGCCATTCCCTTTTTTAAGCCATTCCCTTAAAAAAGGGACAAGGGGAGAGACAACTGTTGTTGGTGTGTAGCCTAGACGAATTACTTTTAATGAACATGTAATTAATGGAAATAGACTGAACGGTTTCAAAGCAAACAACGATTCTAATTGATTTGCATTTTCCCTTTTTGGGCTCTCCGATTCCTTTTGTCAGGCCTTTCTATTGATTACCCGCTATGTGTATCGCTCCGCATGTGTTTTCCTTCATTAAGAGATAACGGGTTCCTGATTACTCCCATCCCTGGGTTTAATGTTGCTTAATGTCTACTTTGTTCCCGTGTCATGTCGGAGGGCAGCGAGAATAATGAGAGAGTGGGTGGGCCGTGATTGGCCTGCAGTAAGGCAATAGTGTTTTGGACACCGGCTGCAAGGGGATCAGTGAAGAGGTTAAAAAAGCAGAACCTTTAGGGCTGGCTAAAGCGCAGCGTGTGGCCCCTGAGTCCGATTCACTCTCACTTACACTGCTGTTTTCTGTTAAGCTGCCATTTGACTATCAACACCTGACACTCCTATATTGAGCTGCCTGTCAGCCTGACATCCATGAAATGTGTGTTACAGGCTTTTTTCTTTCTCCCGACTAAGTGTTTAACATAAATGCGCTGCCATGCAGCTTCTCTTTGGGGATTAGGATATAAACCCCCATTCTGTCGATTTCCGTTCATTTAGCCTGTAAATTGACCAAGTAAGAAACCACATAGCCTATATCCTACTGAGCAATTCAGCCACCGGAATAACATACAGTGACAATTGGCCAAAAAGGAGAACTACCGCGTTGTGAACAGAATTGCATGTTAGCTAATTGTTAATTTAAGCGGCTCGCAGTGGCTAATTATGTCGGCACAGCCAAGCCATTTGCATGATGGACCAGCCACCTGCCTGAAGGCGCTGCCAGGGCAAACTATATAATTACTGAACAGCAGTGGGGCAATTTTTGACTGTCGCCCCTTTTGTGTCACATGAATTCCTCGTAATGACATATTTCATTAGGGGGGCAAATATCACCCCTCCTCCTGTAGCCGAACAAAACATGCAAGTCTCAACAGGTCCTAATATACAGGACCTATTTACATCCACCTCCACCCCGTGTTTTTATTAACCTGTAGTTATGTGCGTCTTTACTGTGAGTTAGATGGACGCGCTGTGCCTTTTCTTAGCTCGGCTCATATAGACTGTGCTCTGGTTAAAAGGGACCATGGCTTTTCTTAAAGTGATTGCAGCCTGAACTCATTAAGCTGTCAAATGTCCAGGCTTTGGGATCTTGATTGCTTATTGTGTAGAAACATTCAAGGAATTTTTTTTTCAGTCTGCAAAGAGACGCAGCCTACCCCACCATTCACTCACACAGGAGAATGGACTGACTGCTGGATTATCCATGGATTCAGTGCGGTATAATCAAGTTGTCCCTCTTTACTGAGAGCATATGGGAAGTTTCATTCATTTTATGCTTTAAGTTTTCACGTTAGGCATGTGTGTGAAGCTTTTAATGCTTACTGGGCAAAGCAAAAAAGAAAAATCAGGGTAACTGGTTTCGACTTTTAAGGTTTCTTACCTGAAAATGTTACCATAGAGCTCTGGAAGAACTATTCATAGCAGTGGCACATATAACAATACCAGATACAAAAAAGAAAGCTTAGTATTGGTCAAAAATTGTAAAAAATAAATAAATAAAATAAAGTATGGTTAAAAGTAGGTGGACTCATTATACCTATCAGCTGAGAATTGCTATCATTAATTTTTATTTGGATGAAGTACTCCCAATGCTGTAGGTGGTCAGTGGTAACTGCAGTGATGAGTAGTTACTAAACAGAAGCTGTTTTTACTAAAATCTTAATTTGTAAATTGTAGCTTTCAAATCAGTTTAGAAGAGTAATAGAAAACAGAGCTCGGAGTAAGCCCTTGTATCTTTACATTTACATATAGATATTGAGTATATCCACTTAGTTACTCTGCAGCACTCCTTTTAATATTGCCGAACATCCTTTATAAACTAAACACACTTTTTTGTGTTAATTCCTCTAAAAAATGTTATTATAGCCTATAATTCATAAGTGCTCTCATATTTATAGCATGCAAATCAATTTAAATTCACTTTAGGTCTCACTATTTGAAAGGGATAGCCTTGGACTATTCAAACCTTCATTAAATGGAGAAGTTATTGCTGCAGGCCTATAGAGCGAGCAGCGGCACCCGGGTCGGTCTGGAGGGTCTGGTGTTAACGGGGTTAGTGATGGCTCGTTGGTTTCTAAAGGACTCCTGCTGGTACTGTACACAGACATGACAACTCCGCTTTAGTCTGGTCTCATTTAATTGGCATGTTTAACAGGAGCACACACAGCGTGGGCGCGCACACCAGCTCACTCATTTACTTGAATTTCTATCCTGATGAGGACCTTCCACACAGAGACTTAAGTCTCAATCCAGCCTTATTCTTATCCACATTTCTGTCAAATGTCAAAAGTATGTTTACATTTATGTGGCATTGGGTGAGTGCACAAAACAAACATATTTCACACTGTTACTTTTGGACAAACACACAAGTAGAGTAGTTTTGAAGGTATGGAGAGTTGATGAAACAATTCATGTATTGTGCCATAGAAAACTGGGTTGGTTTATGATGCTTGGATATGAACCTGCTCATTTTGTCTTTTGGATTAAAAAAAAACTATACCCACTCAGGTCACAGAGAATGGCAGTAGCCTTGCAGTGTTTATAAGATCCTCTCCTGAAATAAGCTCATACAGACCCATGAAAGCAGGCTAGGGCCTATTCTGAAGGACAGGGGAACTAAGGGCCATGGCCAAAATATAGTTTGGAGGATTTTAACAGTACTTGTAAATAGGTATTTTTTTTAGCGATGGAAAGGTGGAGAATGTCTACAAAACTTAAAGTTTAAAGAAAATTAACAATTTATTGTTGTAAAGTATAAAGACTGATCAAAACATTTCTTTTTTTGTTTCTAAGTGTCTTAAGTGCACATGTGTAAAAATATGCTGTGAATGTTTTTTTCCCAAGTTTGTACAATATTAAGTAATTAAATGAGAGCATTAGTATTAAGTATTTGTAGTACGCGTTTTATAAACTGCTTTTCACAAACAAGCTGTCACAAAGCACTGTACAACAAAATAGCTTACAATAAATAAGAAAATTAAGTGCTGTAATGGCAATACAAAAGTTAAGACACAGAATAAAGTTTACTAGTTGATAAAGTAAAGTAGCTTAAAAAGTATCAACAAAGTCGGTTAAGCAAAAAAAAAGTGTTTTATTTTATCAATACATTTTTATCAATATTTAGAGGGTTCTATAATACCCCAGTTTACATGGTATGTCATCATGTAACAAGAGAATGGAAATCAGGTGACACTGCTTCTAAACATGGTCACTGAATACGAGGTATAATGTCCACTGTTTAAGTTAAATCCAACTAGATCCTGGTGTCCAGTGCTACTCATAATGCCAATTTCTACAGCCCGAAACCCTTAGCCTATTACTTATTATTCTTTTTCTACCCCGAGTCTATTCTAATTTTATGGCTACTTACATTAAGAACTCCTACTGTATCTTGAACTTAAGTCGAACTGGGTCTTCGATGGATACAGGTAGAAAATGATTTCATTAGTTTAGAAGAAGAGAGCCTACGGTTAACATGTGACACCCACACTGCCTGCCCTCCAACCGCAGATATAACCGTGTTATTGCACATAACTAAGATTTCATTTTTGTAACAGATTTTCCTTTCACTTTAAAACTATCAATAATATAAGAAACTTAACCACCTGCTATTTTATAACATTTAGTTTGTTGGTGTTTGTTTCTGATTTCAAGTTTAACCTTTGGCTTGTAGTATGTCCTCAGTGTGAATCTATATAAATAAGTTGTGGGTATGCATTCCTGTCTAAATAACAAGTTAGAAATAAGTAAGTACACAGAGGTTAGATTTAATTTCTAATATTTTCAAGAACAATTGCCTTATTTAATAAGCTAGTGAAATAAAATGCTTTCCTTTTATCTGGGCAAACTGAATATGTATCATCTATTAAACATGCATTTGTAGCTTTATTAGAAATTCTCTTTCACTGTCGCTCAGTTTGGGCATTCAGGTTTTCTGTGGCCAGAACTGGTTGATATCATCCAACTCTGACAAAGAAATATATGCAGTATCACTGTTTCCCTTTTACTTTACAAATTGTCTGTGTAAGCCTAGAAATCAGAACAAATTACAGTTTCTAAGTCCTACTCTGTGTCAGTTTTTAAAATGATTTATTTGCTTTCTGTAAAACAACAACAACAACAAATCCAATATTTTATAAAATTATCTAAACGAACATAATTTGTGGCAACCACTACCATCATAAAAAATGGCACGTGACCACATGAAGCTTCTGTTTTGGGAGGTTTCAATATGTTGGTGTGTGTATTTTGATTTTAAGCAGCCTAAAATTTGTTTACATTTCTAAAATCGAATTTGTCTAGAACTAATTTTTCAACCTCTTGTCCTACTCTGGCAATGGAGGTGCAGAGGCCAGCACTCCCCTTTAGATTTCTTAATATAAGATGATTGCTAATCTGCACCCCCCTTTTTATAGACCCCATCCTCATGTTGTTTCATTTAGAAAAACCAAACCAAACAATATAAAACAAACAATTAAAAAAATCAAAACTGACACTCTTTTTGACGGTGACTTTAACATCTATGCAGATGACACTCTCCTTACAATCAATTACCTTAATGAAAAAAACATGTTAAATCTACAAAACCTAAGAGCCTGGTGATTATTTAGCAGAAATCTCTTATGCAAGAACTCTGAATAAGTTTTTTCGAGACAATTTAAAGTGCTTTACTTATTTTGATGTTATTACAAAATGATCAGGAACAAGTGAAATATAAATCTAAATGTTTCAGTGTCATGTCTAATCCAAATACAGAATTTTGCATGCAAATTTATGAGTATTTAGAAATTCTGCACCCTACTGTAAATAGCATAACATACCTGGGATTTTTTCTTTTACTTACTTTAACAATTCCAAAGGAGAGATGAATTTTTGTTGATCACTTTAGGGAATGTTTTTAATTGCGATTTTGATTGTTTTATATAGATTAATCAATTAAATTATGAAACTCTAGAGAGCTCATTTTAATCTTTTTTTTATCCTTTTTGCATTGAGAGTTTCGAACAAAGTTACTTCTTGAAATTTTACAGTGGCACCACGACAACGTCCAACATGAGAAATGAGACTTAACCATCTGCAAAATTCTCTGCCTTAATTGTCCTTGAGGAATATGTTGAACCCCAGCTGCCAAACATGATTAATTTACAGACTTCTTTTTTTATACGAGAACATCTATTTACAAGTTTCGTCGGTTTTTGGGTTTTGCATGAAGTCCATTAAGTATTGAATTGAAAAGTCGTGTGATTTGTGCCGTTTTCTTTTCTTTTTTTCTTTCATTCTTTCGGGTTCTTTTTGTTTTGTTTTTTTTTTTTGTTTTTTTTACCCAAGCAGTATTATTAAAATGAAGATAAATTGCAGCCAGTCTCAGGGAAAATTTTCTCAAAAGAAACAAAGCCAACACCGAAGATATATAAAATGCACTTTGTTCATCAGAGGGAGAGATAAAGAAAGACTCCACTCAGCGAGCTCTGAATGCTGCATTTCATGCCTTCAACAATTATGCTGAAAGGTCAAGTATTACAGCATCTTGTGTTCCGCTTTGCATGCAAAGTATTTCAGTTCGCAAATGACCCTCGTTTGAGCTCTTTGCACAATGGCTCGAAGAAGCAGATAAACGTAGCACAATTAAAGATTTTTGCTGCTAGCTCACAATAACATTTACCAAGGGGGGTGATTGCATTTGCTGTGTAATTGTCCTATTTGTAATCCTCATGAATGCTTGGGCCTGCTGCAATGAAATGTTTAGGAACTTAAGAAAGAAGAACGAGAGTGGCTGTATTTAAAAAGAACACAGTTTTCATATATACATATAGATTTATAAGATTATACAACGACTAATATGAAAATGCTTTTTTGAGTATATCTTATGTAATAAATGCAGACTTTGTGCTCATTTTTCATTTTCCCATTGACGTATTCTTTTCAGCACCGTGGACAGCACCCGTGTCATCATTAACATCTAAATCAGAAGAAAAGCAATTAAACGCACTACAAACACTTACTTAGCATATTATTATTATTATTATTATTATTATTATTATTTGTTTATGTGAAATTCAAGTAATTATTGGAGCACTTCTTAATGTCGAGAATAGGCCACGCCATCGTCACATACTCAGCAGCAATGTATGTCAGGAATCACACACCAGTGAACAAAATCACCAACGACTCACTAGTTTTTGTTTAATGATTGCAGGTCTGTTAATATTAATAGGTAATCTACGTGAGCATTACTCTTATTTGAATTTTTCCCAATATAAAAAAAAACTTTTGAAAACTGTTTTGTAAGTTGTAGTTTTAGAACAAATTAAAAAAACAAACACAAAAAGAAACCCAAGCTACTGATAACTGCCCTGCTAGGCTCACTGTATCTAACTAGTTAGCTGTTAGGCTGTCTCTTTACCGCAATGTCGATATTTGTTGGGTTTAATAAAAAGAATCTAATAAAATGCTTAATGTGCTCTGAAAAGAAATCCACAATTTATACATTTTGAGGGAAAATTAAAATAAAAGTTAAAGAGACCCCAGCCCCCGCTTTTATTTCATTTCTGAAGCTATATATATATATATATATATATATATATATATATATATATATATATATATATATATATATATATATATATATACACATTTTATACATTTTGTCCTCCTCAACTTTAAATTGAGTATTGACTACGTACTACTGATACACTGGGTCCCTGGGTGAATGAAATTCAGCAGCTAGTCACTAACTCAAATATGATTACCTTGAGATTAGAGACTAATTGCTTGGGGTTCGTGAAGACAGCCCACAATAAAGGCAGGAAGACTTGAGAAGTTGCACTGTGGGTTTCTACAAAAGAGAGCGATGAGAGCACACACGTTTCCAACAAGTCATTCTCAACAGCTACAAGCTGCACACAAAGACCACACACCGCGCCAAAGACATGTTAATGTAATCCCAAAGTTCTCACTTCTCTCCCGAACAAAACCTGCTCTGCAAAATACCTAATAGAAGATAGTTTCTGATGCTGGTAAGATTTCACTTAAAGTCTCTAAAATTGCTTTTCTAGGGGCTGCCTGGTGCCCTTAAACTGTATCTTTCTCTGGCTTCAAGGGAAAGACCTACTGCGTGCTTGGAAAGGAGACGGACGTGAGTTTAGTGCCTAATTTTTTTGAACATCACATTTTTTATACGATAATACTGACTGAATATGCTTTTGGATTTTAAATACAAAGTTGTAGAAAATCAGTTAATGTTCTTGTATTTGTATTAACATTAGCCCCCATTAAGCAAAAAGCACTGCTGAGCCCCAGTTCTCTGAGTGTTTTGCAGAATTTGTGCTAAAATGGGACTTATGCAAAAGTCATATAAACAACTTGTGGTCCAGTTGTGGACTAAGGCTTCTAACTGTACTATATGTACTATATGAGCCGCATGTACTTTGGCCACCGATGCATACGGTAAGTATCAGAAAAAATAGAGAATATTAAAAAATACAAAACAAAAAACCCCCAAAACATAATGGTCACCTCGGGCGTCAAATAAAGCTGGGTGACTTTGAAAAACAGTAGTATGTGAATAGTTGAGTACATTCCGGTCTAGAAATAAAGAAGTTTCCATATAATTAATAAAATTTCAGGAATTAAAAGTGCAGCAGGACCGGAAAAGTCAGATAGGCAAATGGAAGGAAAAATTACTTTGGTTGGATCATGTGGAGTAAAGATCAATTATCATAAACATCCAGAGAAGTTTTATTAAAGTGTATGCTTTAAATCCTCACTTATTTCAGGCAGCATCAGAAATGAAAGCCAGTAGAAGCCAAGAAGCTGGAGGATTAAAAAAAAAAAGCTTTAAAGATAAATTATTTTCATTACGTATCCTGTCTGAAAGGCTCTAAAATTATAGCTTTATGACACATGACAGCGCTGATTTGAAAACAACTTACCCTGGTCAAGCCATAACCGAAAATCGCCCATCATTAACCCCGTCGCTTAGCTACCACATTGTTTACTGTTTAAGACCTATATCTCTGTTAGGTGGCAGGAGAATAGTCTCTAATGATTATTATACCTTTTATTTACCGAACCCTACAACTAAAGGGAAATAAATTACAGCTTGAGTTCTTTATTTTGAAAATAAAGATATCTCCAAGTGTCAAACATCCCACAGGGTTAAAAAAAAATCTACAGTCTAATATTTAACATATATAAATATCTGTGTGGAGGCAGGTTTGTTTTTAATGCCCGACACAAACAGCCTGTTTCCTTTCAATTCCCGGATTGATTATTGATGAACCATCTGATAGCCCCGCGCCAACAGTTCACCTCACGACTCTTTTGAGAAGAATACGGCGCTGTTTGGCGAGGGATTTCATCGATAAGCTGCCCTTTGAGCAGCGTTTGTGTTTGATGTTGGGAGTCGAGGTACCTTACCTTTCTGACTCACGCCGAGAGAAAACACACATACAGAAAGAGAAAAGAAAAAAGCACATAAAAGGCTCAGTTTACTCTGCAGGGCATGCTTGTGTGAGTTGCAGCCATGAAACGATAAGCCTGCGAGGTATGTGATTTAGCAGGAGAAAAAACAGGGGCTGGGGGGGTGAAATAGGCCCCAGTATTTACTGTCATGTCAGAACTAATGCGGCATTTAGTTATTTTTTCCCACGTTCTGACAAATCTGAACATATTTTGAAAACTTCTAGTTGCTTGTTCTTTCTTGCATTTTATCTGCAAAAAACTAATAATAATAATAATAATAATAATAATAATAATAATAATAATAATAATAATAATAATAATAATAATAATAATAACCCTGCTGTTTTGTTGTCTTTACCTAAATAATTATTTAATTTCACAACAAAGTTTAACTGTTTGGGTTCCATAATTTATTAATAGGACTGTTTTGCTGTAAGTCAAATATCTATATAAGTTACAAAGAAATAAAACGTACAAATACCAGTGAAACGACAACAAACCGGCAATAGCGTCAAAAACTTTGTACAACAAATAGCTAAAATTCAAACCTTTTACTGAAATATACAAGCTAGATCTACGGCTTACATTAAATTCTATTATGAATCAGAGTCATCACATTTGTGTCTGAGGAGGGAAATTTAAGAGCACCCAGCAGTCCTGCAGTCTATCTGCGTCTCTGTTTCGGGTTTAGTTATCCCAACTATGGGGCCTATTTGACTGCTGATTCTTCCTTTGTGTCAATATAATTTACATAAATAAATCCCAAGACTTTTACATCCGCAGTTTGTGAACAAGTGATTCTTCCACAAGAGTCACACTTCCTTTCGAAATGGGGAGGAGAAAAAATTCAAGAAGAGCTGCGTCGGTTTCACTCGGTTCTTGTTCAAGTGCGCACATTTACAGTGAAACTTGCCGAGCATTAACATAAAAATGTCTTTTCTTTTTTAAAATTAGATTTAAATCATAGCCGGCGCCTCTTGTCACCATGTCCTGCCGTATAACAGGGCTGAACACTGCAAGGCCGAGCCGTACTCTGCGGCGGGGGAGTTGAGGTGGGAGAGGCCGGCCACTTGGCTCTGAAGTGAGGGCGGACTGGAGGAGTGCTGCGCCAAGTCTGGAGAGTGACCTGTGCTTCCCACCTGCTGGCTCTGATGCTGGCCGAGGCCGGACGTGTTGTTAGACATAATCATGACATTGCCCCCTTGCTGGTGGTGCGTCTGAGCGGAGGATGTGGGCGTGTGGCCGCTGCCTTGGCACGGCTTCCCATCCTTTACCAGCACCGGCACAGCTACTCTCCGAGGTGACTGCTGCTGCTGTTGTTGGCAGGAGCCGCTCTCCTGCTGCATCTGCTGCTGGGAGGCTTTGTCTTTTGCCTGCCTCTTCATTTTATACCGGTGATTCTGGAACCAGATTTTCACCTGGGTCGGGGTGAGGTGGATCATACTTGCCAGGTGTTCCCTCTCCGGCGCCGACAGGTATTTCTGCTGCTTGAAGCGTCGCTCCAGCTCGTACACCTGCGCCTGGGAGAACAGCACTCGCCTCTTTCTCCTCGGTGTGGTTGACAGAGAGCCCATGCCTTTACCCACGTCTGCCAGGGAACTGAGACTGCCCATGCTGCCCATGTTCATCCCGGATGATGAGCCCATGAAGCGGGAAACTGAGGGGGGGAAATAATTGTAATTAAATTCAATTTTTTTTAAAAGTTATATTCTCGTGTTACATAGAGACATTTATATGGAGAGAAAATTTAGTATGGACAAATATCATTTGCAGATGCAAAAATCAACAATGTTACTCAATTATCAGCTTTTTATAAATCTTCACGGGTCTCAAAGAAGCAGACACCTTTATTTACAACACCTAAAACTCAAAAGTGTCAAAGTGAAAGCGTGTTCATAAACTACATCGACCAAATTTAAGGAGCCGCTCATAAATGACAGCAAAGCTGTTACTGCTGGATGAGTGTGAAAGCCCTGAAGGAAAACTGTTCCATTATTTTTCTGTCGTGAGAATCTTTACAAATGTTGAAATCTGTGGATTAAAAACTTGAATATTTGCGCGATTTCTGCCCCTCCTTACTGGAAACATCTAAAGTACCGAAACTTGAAAAATGCCAATTTTGTGCCGAAAAACGTAAAGATTATAAAAACTGTACTGCAACTCCTAAAACACAGCACCACGAAACATCCGCAAAAATATGGATTTCAGCTCAATGCGGACTGTGATAACTCCAAGCTGCAGTCAAAGAACAGGTGCAGGATACTCACTGGTGGAAAAACGCGGATCTGGGTTGGCTCCGTACCAGCCGGTTGCCGTGGCGCTGCCCCTCATGCCGTCTTGGTAAGACGGCAGGTCGCCCATGTTGCCCAGGTTGCCGTTACAGTAGCCCCCCATGGCCGTGTGTGACAGCTGAGAAACACCTGCCGCAGTCATGTGGTAAGCCGCAGACACAGTCCCATTATGGCCCATGTGGTGCTGCTGCATCGCCGCCTGTGAGACTTGCGGCTGCCGGTAAGAAGTGAGAGGTGCCCCCAAGTTGTTATTCTCCATACTTACTTTCTTATAGCTCTCCTCAAGGGGACTCAAGATATCGGAAACAGAAAAAGGAGTCGTATGCTTAGGGCTCATCGACATTGTTCTGGGGCTGGAGAGGGAGAAATTAGAAGGCAAGGCAATCTCTCCTTCTGCCTTTTTTTTTTTTTTTTTGGCCAAAGCCCCTCTGCTTCCTGTTGTCTCAACGTCGATCCTGGTAGATGAACACGTAAGAGAGCGCCTCAAGTCCGCCTTAATTGGATTGAGTGGGAGCTCGGTGCTGGCTTTGGTTTGTTTTAGCTGGGTGCCAGGTTTAAGGCTACCATCAGAGGCGGGGCATCGCCAACAATACAAAACAGCTCTAGCCTCCTTTCGTCGAGCGTAATTTCATTTACAAGACATGTGCTCCCCTCCCACTAACAATAACATAAGCACCGTGCATGATCATAAATGTTCATCCCCGAGACTGCAAGCGGTGTCCGAGCACGCTGCAGCTGCTGCATGTGTGGAGTTTGGGACTTGTTGATGTTGCTGATGAACACGTGGCTGCACCTTGAGATTGCAGTGACCACAATACACTTTATTAACTGTAGTGATGTTTACGAGGGCCTCTTGATGAAAGGAGGCCTATATGGACTTGAGAGTTGGAGAACCACTCCTCAGTTGAACTACTGACTTTTAATGGCCATGAGAGGCCTCCAGTGATTGCAGGATTGTTTGTGTTATGCCTTATCGTACTCAGACATGCAAAAGTGCACTTGCGCGGAGGGAAAATGACTGATACTGATAAGTAAATAAATACACATCCGCGTGTTAAGTGGCTGCGTAAATGATTAACCCCCCTCGTTTTTTTTCTTTTTTTCCTTTTGATATCATTGGACGCAAGGAGCGCATTACCTAAATTCAGATGCACACACTCGTCTAAGAGACCCAGTGAAAAAAATTGAGTCTGGAGTAGGAGAGGCGCTCATGCGAAGTTAACGGCGTTCAAATAGCTACTCTCCTGCAGCACAACGCCAGGTATAGCCCTCAGTAGCATCTTGCCTTAATGCTCAAGGAGGCATTACCGTTTAACCCAATCATATCTCATTTGTAAAATATTTTTTAAAAGCCCTGTGGTGCCTCTGAGTTCACTTTTAGGTGGAATTCTCCTCTTCACAAACAATATATATATATATATATATATATATATATATATATATATATATATATATATATATATATATATATATATATATATATATATATATATACATTCTTGGGATTTGTAACCTATACGTAAGATATTGATTTATAGCTAAAATAATCCTAAATAATAATAATAATAATAATAATAATAATAATAATGATAATGATAGTAACAATATATATATATATATATATATATATATATATATATATATATATATATATATATATATATATATATATATATTGTTACTATCATTATCATTATTATTATTATTATAACAATATATATTGTTACTATCATTATCATTATTATTATTATTATTATTATTATTATTTAGGATTATTTTAGCTATAAATCAATATCTTACGTATAGGTTACAAATCCCAAGAATTTATAAAATTACACCGAACAAAACAAATAGGCGAATTAAAATCGATGCAGTAACTTCTACTTACACAGTCTGTGATGCCTTGAGCCTGTGCACACATTAAACAGATAAAACAGCTGATAATGTAGAGGTCTTGTGGGGCGGTCTAACGTCAGGTGCCAGATGCCGCAGAAGTCTGCGCCTGCAGACTCAAACCATCTCACCTACAGGAATTAAGGAAACACAGCGTCTTCTGGTGGCAACCCCGCTTGGCCGTTGCGCTGTGATCTCCTTCACTCCGCTGTGATTCTAAATGTTTTTTGTTTTTTTTTAAATTACATGATATAATATTTGCTTGTTTGTCATAGTAAGAATGGCGCAGTAAAGGCAAAGACCTGCCAAACGGGAGCTAGGGTCAGCGCCGTGAGTGTGTAGCCTGCAGTGGCATACAGATCACTGCCAGTTTGTCACGGGAATCACCAGTTCTGCTATTTTCCTGGCTTGTGAATATTTCACGGCTGCCTGCATGTCCTTGCAGGATAATCTGCGCTCTATTTACAGCCCACTAGTCCAATATAAGGAGTCCCCACAATATACATATCAAAACAATTCAATCCATTCTATTCCAAAACAACCCAATCCAATCTTTAATGAAGCAATATTGTCTTATAGTCCAAGACTAAATGTTACAGCTGCAATAAATTGTTCGGATGATAGCCGCAGTGCGGGTGCATAATCGCAGGCAATTAAAATTACAGCATCTTTCTGCATCCAAGGTAAATCTTGCTTATGCATTCCTTAATTACGGAATTTCGCAAGACATTCTTAATCATCTAAATCAGTACTTTTTTCTTGTTCTGGCACACAGTTATTACGGCCAATTAGTGGCAATTAGTTCAAATGTTCCGACTAATTCCTCACAATAATGAGGACACTTTGAAGTGGCGGGTATGAGGCTACCGAGCCTTTGTTACTGAGGCTTCATGTTGTTAGTTATGAACTGATTGGTGCATGATATACTCAACAGAGCAACTACAGACCTTGAAAAATAAAATGCGGACGATAAAAAGTAAAACGGAAGTTGCTTGCTGTTGTTAATATCAATTAAACCCTTAATTTCTTTTACATTAAAAGATATCCAGAGCAGCAGGAAAATAACAAATGTACCACGTTTAAATGTTATATAAAAATACTGAACTTTGCAAATTAATTTCCAAAAACATCCACACTGCGTTTTCATCAATTTATCAAGTATACATAAAATAAATCTATCTCTCTTGAAATAATACGACAAATAATAAATACCATGTTATTAAATTAGTGTAATTTGTATTCAAAACCAGCATAGCGTTCAGGCCACTTTACAAAGTTATCTTTGTTAAATGTCAACAGTGTTCTTGTGCCAAAACACTAACCCTGCTGACTCTGGCTTTATCAAAGTGGTCAGATTAGAGGTGCAGCAACTACCTGCTATTGCTCCTGCAGCCTTTGGCTTGCCTGAATACTCTTTTCTTTCGAAACTCCAACTTTTGTTTTCTTGACTAAGCTACATCTCATTCACCTTGTACCCGTAAACAGCCTAAAATAGAAGGATAGAAGAAAAAACAGAGAGAAAAAGTGGGCTGCATGTGTGTGCTTCATCATTTCACGTGAAAGTCCTGACGACCTCGTGAGTCATTTCCTTGTTTCAGCTTCAACTGTGAACTACAGGAGGTCACTAATTAGTAATAACCCTTTATTTCCCCACCTCATAATTTATCCAATCAGCTCACGTCATTCTGAATTTTTGAGATTTATTTTGTAGACGTTGAAAAATCCACTTGGTTCAAATGAGAGGTGTTGTTGGACCCTGTCACACAGCCTATGAGGAAATGCTGAAACATGACGTCACGAGACGAAGCCAATATGATGCCACTAGGGGCAGACATACTGCTGCACCCAATCAGCAGCTTCAAAGTAACGTAGTAGTTGAGTTCCAAAAAGTGAAACCAGTGTTTTTCCAGTGAAGCACGACCCCTAGCGGTCCAGAGGCTCTCTCCATCCAAGCAACGAAAATCACCCTTTAGTGCATTTCTTTCATGACGGGAGTGAGAGGGTTTCCGAAATGATACCGTGTGTTCTTGCGCCATCTGGAGGTTGATGCTTTATTTATTGATAAATACCCACAGATTCATTTTGAGGACATGATAATTCTCGCCACATGAATGTTATGAAAAATAATGCCATTACACAAATTCACAAGTGGGGCAAGCTAGGAAGGCTCTTTAGTGTTTTAACTAAAACTAGACTTTTTGGGATTATCTGTTGAAAGTCACTAACAGTTATTTGATCAGACAGTCTTATATCTGTATGGGTGTAGAGGTGTAGGGCAATGAAGACATTTCATATATTGAAGCTTTTCAGGTTATCATTATTTATCTGAATGTAGTTCTTTTATTGGATCTTATGTTACTTTTTGATTTATTCCTTTATTGTTTAACTTCTAAGTTTTTACATTTCTAGACCTTCTGGCCTGTGTTTGTCTTTTAAGTTTTGTGTTATTGTACAGAACTTTGGTCAGCCCTGTTGTTGTTTTTAAAGGTGCTTTATGGGATGGAATGGGATTTTAAGTCGCACAGACAGAAATATCTGCCTGTATATTTTAGGTTGAGACCAAATGAATACAAGACAACGGGAGCTGTTTAGCCCTAAAGACATTATTATGCAGTGTAAACTTGCAAAACTTAAGGAAGCTCTATCTGCATTTGGACATGAGTAATTTATTGATAGATGTATTTATTTTAGTTTCTTTTTGTTTGTCTTGCTCTATGGTGACATGTATTGAATGACCCCATGCCATATTTGTGTGTATTTTCTCTTTTACCCAAGGAGGGGGTAATATAACGCTAAAGCTTTTCAAATTTAAACTAAATATTTTCACTCTTTGGCCTTTCCACAGAAACACACACACACACACACACACACACACACACACACACACACACACACACACACACACACATACATATATATATACATATATACATATACATGTATGTATATATGGTTACCATGGAAACAGTACGTATATATATATATATATATATATATATATATATATATATATATATATATATATATATATATATATATATATATATATATATATATATATATATGTTGGAACACTGAGCTACTAGTTGTTTCGCCGTCATTGTGGATGTTGGGTATCGAAGAATCCTCCAACTACCGACCAATAACCTGCCTCAGTACTACATGGAAGCTCTTGTCAGGCATCATATCGGCTAAGATGAACAGGCACATGGGTCAATACATGAGCGGGACACAGAAAGGAATTGGCAAGAATACCAGAGGCGCAAAACACCAGCTACTGGTAGACAGAACAATCAGCCGAGACTGCAAGACCAGACTGACCAACCTGTGCACTGCCTGGATTGATTACAAGAAGGCCTATGACTCAATGCCCCACAGCTGGATCCTGGAATGCCTAGAATTGTACAAGATCAATGGGACCCTAAGAGCCTTCATCAGGAACTCAATGGGGATGTGGCGTACAACACTAGAGGCCAACTCCAAGCCCATAGCACAAGTCACCATCAAGTGCGGGATCTACCAAGGAGATGCTCTGTCCCCACTGCTGTTCTGCATAGGCCTGAACCCCCTCAGTGAGATCATTAACAAGACTGGCTACAGATACCGACTACGGAACGGAGCAGTTGTCAGCCACCTCCTGTACATGGATGACATCAAGCTGTATGCCAAGAGTGAACGAGACATCGATTCACTGATCCACACTACCAGGCTATACAGCAATGACATTGGAATGTCGTTCGGACTGGAGAAGTGTAGTCGGATGGTAACAAAGAGAGGGAAGGTAGTCAGAACTGAGGGGATTGAACTACCAGAAGGCAACATTGCAGACATAGAGGACAGTTACAAGTACTTGGGGATCCCACAGGCGAATGGGAACCATGAAGAGGCCGCTAGAAAAGCTGCAACCACCAAGTACCTGCAGAGGGTCAGGCAAGTCCTGAGGAGTCAGCTGAATGGTAAGAACAAGATCCGGGCCATCAACACGTACGCCCTGCCCGTGATCAGGTACCCTGCTGGGGTAATAGGCTGGCCAAAGGAGGAGATAGAAGCCACTGACATAAAGACAAGAAAGCTCCTTACCATGCATGGAGGGTTTCACCCCAAGTCCAGCACCCTGAGGCTGTACGCTAAGCGGAAGGAAGGGGGCCGGGGACTGGTGAGTGTCAGCACCACAGTCCAGGATGAGACAACGAACATCCAAGAATACATTAGGAAGATGGCCCCAACTGACCGAGTGCTCAGTGAATACCTCAGGCAGCAGAAACCCAAGAAAGAGGAGGGAGACGAGGAACCATCATGGAAGGACAGGCCCCTGCACGGTATGTACCACCGGCAGATAGAGGAGGTGGCTGATATCCAGAAATCCTACCAGTGGCTGGACAAAGCTGGACTGAAAGACAGCACAGAGGCACTAATCATGGCAGCACAAGAACAAGCTCTGAGCACAAGATCCATAGAGGCTGGGGTCTATCACACCAGGCAAGACCCCAGGTGCAGGCTGTGTAAAGATGCCCCAGAGACAATCCAGCACATAACAGCAGGGTGCAAGATGCTAGCAGGCAAGGCATACATGGAACGCCATAACCAAGTGGCCGGCATAGTGTACAGGAACATCTGTGCCGAGTATAACCTGGAAGTCCCGAGGTCAAAATGGGAGATGCCCCCAAGGGTGGTGGAGAATGACCGAGCTAAGATCCTGTGGGACTTCCAGATACAGACGGACAAAATGGTGGTGGCTAACCAACCGGACATAGTGGTGGTAGACAAACAGAAGAAGACGGCCGTAGTGATCGATGTAGCGGTTCCGAATGACAGCAATATCAGGAAGAAGGAACACGAGAAGCTGGAGAAATACCAAGGGCTCAGAGAAGAGCTCGAGAGGATGTGGAGGGTGAAGGTAACGGTGGTCCCCGTGGTAATCGGAGCACTAGGTGCGGTGACTCCCAAGCTAGGCGAGTGGCTCCAGCAGATCCCGGGAATAACATCGGAGATCTCTGTCCAGAAGAGCGCAGTCCTGGGAACAGCTAAGATACTGCGCAGGACCCTCAAGCTCCCAGGCCTCTGGTAGAGGACCCGAGCTTGAAGGATAAACCGCCCGCAGGGGCGTGCTGGGTGTTTTTTGTTTTATATATATATATATATATATTTTTTTTTTTTAAATATGCCACACTAACCTATATCAGTCAGTCGATTTTTTAAATGTGCAGTATGGAGTATAAAACTGTAAAATGTCTAATGTGATACACAGACTCTGACTGAAGTACAAAAACATCATGGTGAACATCAAGAGAAACATGAAAGTATAAGGAAACTGAGTAGTTTGAACAGGTCAAAAAGAATACAATTAGTTTTTCTGTATATGTTAGAAAAGAACTCAAACTGCGGTAGTTTTGGTTTAGTATTAAATCACCTATGAAAAAGTGCTGGAAAGTCAGATCATTACACAATACCCAAATTCTCACAGTGGGTATAGCAAACTGCAATAAGGGATCTCATGTCTCCCAGCAGAATTTAAATGCAACAAAGTGAGGTTGGTCATGACCCTCAAAACCTGAAAGACCAATATTTTCAGTGTAGAAGTGTTGTTGCCACATCTGTTTGTTGAGTTACTTCCTCCAACAAGCAATCAAATCCTTGCCATTAGATACAATCTGGACTGAACGCAAAGGCGAAAATGGTGGCATGTGGAACTGAGGAAGGTGCACTGTGAATACCATGAAGAGCAACTGAACCCTCTTATGTCCTGAGCTTATCAACAAAGGATCAAAGAAGGGTCCCAGTATTTGATGCACCTACTAATCCATTCTTATTTCCAACATTACGAGTATCATCATCAGATCATATTAGCTGTAAAACTACATTCACATTTCTTTAAGTACTTAAATGTAGCACTACTTCACTTGAGTCATGTTATTGGACTTCACCTTTCTACTTCAGAGAAAAAAATACTATACTTATAATCTGTGAGTTAGTTACACTGAACATTAAAATGACTAAAGGTGTAATAATAAAGTAATAATAAATCTTCTGTATTAATTTTGATACTGGGAGGATTAAGAGGATATTCCTTTACTTCTACTTTATATTGGACTTGAGTATCTTTTGAATACAGTATTCTTACAGATAAGCATCTCAAAAACTTCTCAGCCTCAAATACCATTAAATTCTGAGGTACTGATGTGTTATCCAGTTTATTACAATTAAATGATCGCTGATCTGGTTTATTGATTTAAATCAGGATATATCTTAGTTATTATTGAATTTCTGTAATCCATGCCATCTCGCATGTTTCAGGACTAAACATGACTGTATTTTTATCATAGCTGATAACGTGATTATCAAATGTTTCATTTACCGTTTAACCAAAAGTCTTTCATTATAAAGTAAGAGGAACATTATCGATATGCTAATATCAATAATCTTTAGGGACTTTTTCAGCTTTGACTGCAATTATTTATATTTGTCATTGGTTGTAGCAATAACAGCTAGAGCCTATCCCTGCTGTCACTGGGAGAAGGGTGAGGTACACCCAGGATATAGGCTACATCAGTCTAGCCTGCATTTTTAGGACTGAGGGGGGAGGCTGGAGTACCCGGAGAGATCCCATGCAGGCACCAGATAAAAATGTAGACTCCACACAGAAAAACCCCAGTCAGCTAAGTGCAAACCAGGAGGTGATAGCCACTGTAGAAATAAGCTAATGCTCTCTTTTTCATTTACTTATTTTACTCCTGCTTAAAATATAACTTCACATTAGTCTTTCAGATGTAAAAGGATTTAAACATAGTGGACATGCCGATGTAATGCTTTTCTCACTTTATGTAGTGTTGAGTGAGAAAAGCTTTACATCTATATCTGCTCAAATTATTTTTTTGCTCAAAGGGGTGAACAAAGCACATTAGAAGATGGTGCCCCACTCAGAGGTAAAGGCATGCTCAAAAGCTAGGGGCAAAACACTGAGACCCCTGGGAGGGCTGACTGCTAAACCTTGATGTTACTCCATTCTAAAAAACAAAACAGCTAAGCTACAGCAAAGCAAACTCAGAAGTCAATATATTCTTGCATGAAGAACACAACAAACCAGAAGAGGAGCAACAGTGAAACTAACTTATGAGTTTTGTGTGGAGGCAGAGCAGGACTGGGACAAAAAATCAGCCTGGGAATTTTGAGCCCACCGGGTATTATAGGAAAAGCCATAAAGCCTTTGAATGAAAACAGTGATGTACACTGTCTTGTTGGTATATATGTATCGATCTAATAAACTTAAACTTACGACATCCTCCCGATTCTGGTATTTTAAACAGTATTTAGCAGAAATATTAAACAACAAAATAAGGGAACCACCCCGCACCCTCCGCTTCATGATGCTTAATCGACGTAATAGACTTTAATTTAATGCATGTGTAAAACAAATGCACAGACACCTTTTTTTTGGTTCTTTCTTCTTTTTTTCTTTTTTTTACAATAATTAAATAGATTCAACATCGATCGTGGCTCAAGAGTTGGGAGTTCGCCTTGTAATCGGAAGGTTGCCGGTTCGAGCCCCGGCTTGGACAGTCTCGGTCGTTGTGTCCTTGGGCAAGACACTTCACCCGTTGCCTACTGGTGGTGGTCAGAGGGCCCGGTGGCGCCAGTGTCCGGCAGCCTCGTCTCTGTCAGTGTGCCCCAGGGTGGCTGTGGCTACAATGTAGCTGCCATCACCAGTGTGTGAATGTGTGCGTGAATGGGTGGATGACTGGATATGTAAAAGCGCTTTGGGGTCCTTAGGGACTAGTAAAGCGCTATATAAATACAAGCCATTTACCATTTACCATTCTTCAACAGAATTGCAGATTGCACAGATGATACCTTCCCAAAGGAAAAAGTACTATGGCTTAGGATGTATATTAGATTTAATAGTTACTATATACAATAATGGATTTTTATACATTTAAGATTAACATTTTGGTTGTAAGATTCAGATAATCATTTATTAAAAGCTAGACATTTTAAATTAGAATAAGAAAGAAAGGTATTTCATTGTGACCCCCTTTCCCTGTTAATGCCCTACCTGGCCCCCTGGCAAAGCTTTGCTAGATCCGCCCCTGCACAGTTACCAGCTGTCAGCTACTTAGAAAAGGATCCTGGTGTTATTTGTCTCTCAGAAACAGTTCATAACTTCCCGTCAACTCATTCATGTCACCTAAAAGGTAAACATGTTTCTACATCACCTGTTCAGCTCTGATGATTCAGTAAGGACATCCCCTGGTTTCATCTTCATGTTTCCCTCTCACCACATATCCAAACCGATATCATGACCAGCAGCTTTTACAGCTGTGGCTCCAGCAAACATCAGCTGATACTAGAAAGAAATGCTAAATAAATTCTAATCGCATTCATTTTCATCTCAATACGGAACTTTAAAGTTCGACCTCATTGGCTGTAATTTGCCCAGGCCAGAGTCGATCATGACCAGTTGGCCAGTCCACCACCTTTCAAACAAAAAACATCGGCCCATAAAAATGAAAAATCATCATAGGCCCACCGGGCAATTGCCCAGTATGCCCGATGGCCAGTCCAGCTTTTTGACTCTGATTTGTAGGTTTGTAGTATAGAAAGCAAACAAAATAACATCTGACAAAATAACCGTAAAGGCCGGTTTGGGGTTAAAATGTTTGGTCTTAATGTTTTCTCTACAAATAAATATAAGATTTTACATTTTTAAAAAACAGTTTGAAAAGGTGGCAATATTTGGTGAGCATCTTTACAACAATTTAAAACTCCTCCATGTGGCCTTAGCATGGACCTTATAGCTCCTTATAACTTTCCTGGAGGGGCCCCAGTGCAGGCCAGTGAGTAAAACTATAGGATGGGCATGTATTAGCCTGCCCATCCTTTTCAGGCAATTCTTCTGACCAACTTAAAAAACCAATGGCAACCTCTAAAAAGCCTGTCTTTGTCACCCTTAAACCCCAAGATGCTTTAAAACACCATTGTGCAGTTAAACCTCATAAATTTGTCGCAGGGACTGATTAAACATCACGGGAATTGAAACACTAAAGATTTTGTCTCGGTCCCTTTTGGATGAGGGACAATGGTCCATTCACAGAGAGACACCCAAACAAAAAGAGCATTTAAGGAGAGATGCAGCGAGCTGAGGGGTTCGGCCAGTCCCCTCCATATGTGATACAAGGTGGCCCCAGTGATGCGGACAAAGGGCCAGGTGACAGTGACGATGGGCTGCAGGGTCACAGGACGAGCAAACAACATTATAGGGGGCGTGAAAGCAGAAGACCCCCCTCATCACTGATGAAAAACTGACATGATTTTAAACACTGAGGCATATTTTTCAAGATAAGCATGAGTGGACCTGCTTTCTTGAGGTGGCACAGCAATGTTAAAAAATAGTCACGTATGTATTATATTTAGGATAAGCTATAATATTACAAGTAACATTGTAGTGAATGTTTTTGTATTATTCTCGAGGATTGGTTTAAACTGTTGCCTGAATGCAGACACACAAAAACCCAAATGTGTTGTGTTTATACTAGAAAACAACAGTAAGAGCTCATTTTGCCTTTTTAAATCATTTGTAAATTAGAACAGTTCAATTGTGGAATAAATATTACATTTCTGTATGAGAAGTGAAAAAGGGTTGATGATTTGCCTTCAGTTACTGCTATGCCCCTCAAAAATCACATCATCATCATAATCACACACACACACACACACACACACACACACACACACACACACACACACACACACACACACACACACACACACACACACACACACACACCAAGATTTCCAGATAAAGTTAATAGCTATATTAAGACCACTTTCCTCAGAATAACAAAAGTTAATTGTATAAGGGAAAAGCAGCTCTTAGTCCCAGACAACAACAGCGTGCTGTAGAGGGACAGGCCTTAATGTTTACTGGCTATTCTTATGCCAAACCTAGTCTGTTCAGATGTGATGTTTGCTCAGCTTTTGGGTGCAAAATTCGTTTTTAACATTATAAAAGCTCCCTGGGGCCTCTGTCAAGACCTGCTACATTTTTTTAGATAAAAAAAAAATAAATCTTTTTTTCTTTTAAGGTTGTTTTTATTTTAGAACTTCACATAAATCTTTACACAAAACCTTTTGTAGGAAAACGAAAACCTTTTATCTTTAGCTTAGTCTTTAGAAATGCATGCACAGGGTACACGCTTTTGGGGCCAACACATAAAAAAAGAAAGAAAGAAAGAAAGAAAGAAAGCACATTACATTGTCAAAATATACAAAATATGAAGAATTTTATTAATAATTTTGTTCACAGAAAGACAGTTAAATCTTTAAAAAAGTATCCTTAAAACCAACAAATGGCATATTCTCCCTTCATACTTATATAGCGGCTTTGCCCCTATTCTCCTATCCTGTTCTACCGCCTAATGCAGCTACTGGAACTCAATTATCAAGTCATTTATGTAAATATTACATTTAAAAAGGCTTAAAAATCACACGAATACACCTCGGTAATTAAAAATCTAAAGGCTACAGCAATGAGCCATGTAAGAGAAAACAACATTTAAAATTTCCGCATACGTGCGTAAATAATGTGCAAAATATAATTCGTTCTATAGAAAAAAATCTAAATGTTTAAGTTGCTCGAACATTTACAAAACATTCAGAAAACATTTGATGCCGTTCTAAATGAGTTAAACGAGACCTTTACTTGAAAGAATTAAGATGAACCGAATCACTCCAAAAGTCTCTCCAGGCGAAGCTGGAGGCCGCCGCCACTGCCGGAAAGTGTTGGTGGTACCTTGGAGGAAGAGCAATGGATGGATGGATGGATGATGGATGCTGAAGAGATGTGTAAGCTAAAGGGAAGGGCACCGGCTGAGATGACGGAGGTAAACACCCAAATTTCTCAGAGTCAAGTAAGCATGTGTGAAAGGGTTTCCCGTCTCGGACCAGGATCGGAACAACGACTCTGCGCAACACCGGCGGCTGTGGGATTTCTACGTCCTGCAGTGTTCCTTCTGCTCGACCTCGCTTCATCTTGTAGCGGTGGTTCTGAAACCAGATCTTCACCTGGGTTGGAGTCAGGCTCAGCAGCCGTGCCAGCTGTTCTCTCTCCGGACCCGACAGGTAGCGCTGCTGGCGGAAGCGCCTTTCCAGCTCAAGGGTCTGGGCCTTGGAGAACAAAACGCGGCGTTTCTTGCTCTTCTTGCTCTGCTCAGGCTCTGAATCGAGGGACGGGTCATCGGGCTTAGTTGAGTCAGGAGAGGCCTCGAAATTGCAATCGTCAGAAGCTGTAGAAAAAAAACAGCAAGTTAGAATAAGCATTTTTAAACTGATGTGTCTATCTTATCTATCTATCTATCTATCTATCTATCTATCTATCTATCTATCTATCTATCTATCTATCTATCTATCATTTTGAGAAAGCAAATTGTTAAAACATTTCAGGGTAGTCTTAGTTTTTTCTCCCCTTGTTTTTAAAATTCATTATCACCCATCTCTCATGGCTTTAAACGCCCACTTACACATGCAAAGGCTCCGCTCGCAGTCGATCCATGAGCTGTAGGGTGAGCTGGAAGAGCAAGAGGAGTAAATCGGGGAAGACCGCTTTGCTGCATCCGCATCCTGCTCAGGCAAATCCAGGATGCTCCTTACGGAAAAACTGAACTTGGTCGGTGCAGCCATCCTTTCCTTGCATGCACTCTGGGTTTGTTCTGGCCGATAAGAAGCAAGCACTCAAACCAAATCTATCAAAAAAAAAAAAGTCCACTTCACGCACTGTCCAAACACCAGTGTGCGCGCTGGCCTCCGTATTTACACAAACAGCACTTCATAAGCTGCAAACACAAGGGGCTCGCTTATAAATAGCCTCCTCCTCTGCTGAGTACCTGAATAGCTCGAGTGCTGACACCCAATGATGGTTAGGTGTGAACTGAGAAAAAAATCCTCAGAGCTTCAAGAATGAGCGAAGGAAACACTCGTCATCATTACCGATTCGTCCCGTATCGTCAAACTGGGAAACAGATAATGGTAATTGTTGGAGCTGAATCACATCTTGGGTGGCAACTGACAACAGAGCCCATCCCATCCCCCCCACACACCCCCTCTCTCTCTCCTACACCTCGCCCCCCTCCTCCCTCTTTTTTGCCCAAACAACGTGTCCAATATTTGCATACAAAGTGAGCAATTAGCGTGATGCCTGCCAGTTGGTTTAACTAATACGCCTCTAATGGGCGTATTAATTGCAGACGTGAGAAGTCTTGACGTTTATGGACGGCGGAGGATTTCCAGACTTTTTTTCCGAAACGTCCTTTTTGGACTAGATGATTTATTATCATGTTTAATTTTTGGGCAAACAGAAATGTTAAAACTTGGTTTGGAAGATATGATTTGAAATAAGGGTGTTATATTATTGACAAATATTTTTTTAAGGTATTTGTATTTTATCGTGTTTAGAACTGCTAATATAATAGCGATAACTGTAACCCAACAGCAGATTTTTACCTAACTTTAACACGAAAATAAGCCTGGGGGATTTTCTGATAAATTGCTGCAGTGGTTGGTCAATTTGTTACCCTTGTGCTAGCCTATAAAGCACATTAATTGCAAAGCGTGAATCCAGTCTCATGTCAACACGATGTTGGTGGTGGTGGTGGTGGGGGTGCTTTTCCTCCTCCCTACTTCTAGTAACTGATATTGATATCCACCCTCAGCCACTTCACCAAGGTGCACGAGGGCCGAGGAGGAGAGTAGTGGTGGACATGCCTCCCCAGTCGTCCTGGGTGGTCGAACGAGGGGGAACACAAATACATGCCAACCAGAGAAGGGGAACAAAGGGGGAAAATGTAGCCCCGCGTCCGAGACCCGTTGGAAGCATTTGTTCCAGTCAAGATTTTGCATTTGTTCAGTCCAGCAATAATGCCTGATTGACGCCCCGGCACAATGTCCTTTAACTTAGCAAGATAAATCCGAGCTTGTTCTGTGTTGTCATGGTTTTGAATGGAGCTGAATAGGATCTGGGACACTATCTACTGCTCTGCGTCTACTGCCACCAAGTCTATAGCTCAAAGCAATATTCAGGACTTGTTAAATTCCATTTAGATTTCCGAGTTCAAAAAAAGTCGCTGACCTGTATTATTACTCCGCCAAAATGCTCTGAAATCCACCTTTACCTGTCGTTTTACACTGTTTTTACGCACACGTAATCTCGTCCATGAAAACCAAACAGTGTTAAGTAACCTTTAAGTGTTTACATCACGCACAAACGTCTTAAAAGACGCACTCCTCCCGAAGCACATTTTGTGTGTACACATCGGCCTCCCAGTGGTTGACAAACAGCAGAGGATTACAGTACTGCAGGTTAGCTGGAGTGGGTAGTTTACAGAGGGCACTCGATTGGAGAGCAAAAACACCCAAAAGCAAAGAAAAGTCATGTCCAAAGAGCGGGAATTTCTTTGACCCAGCAGCCCCTTAATCTATTTAACACCCGCGGGCTTCAGCCAGAGTGGGCTCTCTGCATCTCCCAAGAGCTCTCCACTGCCAAATATTTACTCTGTTGTTCAGCTCTCCATTCCCAATCCCTCCTCAGCCAAATGGAGATTTTTCTCTCATGGTTCTAGTCAGCAGCTGAACTGACAGCTTCCCTAGAGCTTTCCCTAGAAGTTCGACGAAGAGACCTCTTTCTGTTTTCCACCCTGCAATCATATATATATATATATATATATATATATATATATATATATATATATATATATATATATATATATATATATATAGTGACTGTAGAAAGCAACATTTAACATATTTAACATATGCAATGATAATTTTTTGTAAATAACTGTAGTTTTTTTTAAGAAAGCTTAGAGGTTATTCCTCCAGTCAGAAAACGTTTAAGCTTTTAAAATGAATGTTTAATGAAGTCTGTTCCAAATAACATTCTCAAGTCATTTAATCAGTATTTGGTTTATAAGCTCATTTTAAAAAAAGAAATCGACAGAGTGCAAGTAAGACTGTCCTAACCCGGAATATTAGATTTTATAGGATTAATTCACAGACCTGAGTTCATGGATTTGCATTCACAGTGCTTAACTTGAGATATCACTTAATTATGTAAAATTACATTCCTATCCGCACTAAATCCTTAAGACAGAATTTTTGGACTGTACTTTCATGAACTACTAACAAGAAAGTTTAAAGCAAACAAAATCTCAGCAGTAAAAATCTGGAGTCAGTTTGGAATCAGCAATCTTTTTATTCCGACTCACTCCAAACTCATGCCACAGCATCAATAAACCAACTGCTGACATATATGTATTATATTTGTGTCTAAAGCTGTCGCATCGGAGTAAAAGACAAAAACTGCTGAAAAAAAACCACATTTATCTGATTTCAGTCTGACTGATTATTTAACACCTATGGCAACAATGGTTCCTCTGTTACTTCTCAGTTTAGTGTGGTGTCTCAGCGTAACATCACGCTCCAGCAGCTGCACCTGCTGCTGATGTCCTCTCCTGTAAATACCATTAGCATTTTGGACAGGGGCTGTGGGGGATAATTACTTGGCAGCCACATCGCTCGCGCTGCAGTAAACTGGAGTCTTGTGAGGCTGCTTGACCGTACAGCAGCTGTATGTTTGTACTCGGTGAAAGTGTGTCAAAAAGTATTGTTTTTAAAGACAATAAACCAGTGTGTGTCAAAGACGTTTTTATAAAAAGGAGTTACAAAACTCCTGAAGAAACTAAAAATATACAAGAAAGTATTCTAAAAATAAATAAATAAATAAATAATAAAAATAAAACAAATCCAGGGGAGGCAAAAATATTTGAGAGCACCCTGAATTTCAAACTGACGATTTTAGTGGAAAATAAATCACCTTTAGAAATAAGAATGAAGTGGAGACAGAAACACCAAGAAAAAATGAAGTTAAAAGCTAAATATTCATCTTGATCATTTAATAAAGTTAGCACTGATCATTTATTGACCACTGAAAAGAAACAAACACACCTGTCAGTGCAGTCCTGATAGATACTTTAGCAAACTCAGAATAACAGTTTATGTTCGGTGCAAAGCATGATCAATATACACCTTTTGAAGTCAAGTTGATGGAGAGACCCACATTTATAAATATTTACAAATTAATTGATATATAGCTGAGCTCTTGTCCTGATTATGACAAGACCGATATACAATAAATGACTAATTGTAATCGTTCTATTGACTTCTGATGGCATTAAAAGCAGACATGTATAAATGGATCCATATGCATTCAGAGATGATTTAAAATCTACAACATTAATAACACGAGTGTTCTGTCACCAAAATGCTTTCAGGCAAGAAAATTCAATTTCACACAATTTCATTGTTCATTTAAGAGAAACAGCATTACTAAAAACAAACAAACAAACAAACCAAGTAAAGTCTTTTTCATTCATGCTTTTACATACGCTTACTTTCGACTGCATGATGTATATTTTTAAAGCCTTCTGAGTGTTGTAGATGCATCTGACATGTGTGATACTTGGTTGCCCTCTGCAGGATTCACATTAAAACTGAGAGGCAGACTCGTCTTAGCATTTTTCAACCAATCACAAGCTGTGGGAGGAGTTTATTTCACTAGTCTTTAAGTTCTTTTGGGCTTAATGTAGCCCCAGCACCCTTAGTATCCCTGCGCCAACATATACAGGCAAACAGATATGACAGCTCTGCAGTGTCTAATGTTTTCATCTATTTTTACTAATTCTTTGTTTCCTGAAGGGCTTCAGCTTTGTGAACTATACAGCTATGGGGGAGAAGAGACTCTTGCTCTTATTGTCCTTACACATATTTTCCCTTGCTAATCTTATGACGTTATGTTATGATGTTTGCAAAATGAAACTACAAGGAGAATGCAATGCTTTACAAAATACAATACCCTTGAAAACAAACACGTACAGCATATATATATATATATATATATATATATCTTTTAAAATGCATGGTTTATAGATAGTTCACCACCACCATAAGAAATATCAGCTGCTTAACATTTGTTAACAGCTTTCTTTGTGCCAACTGTTCAGTGGGTCTAACAGGCCAGGGTCAAAGGCCAGTTTTCACTCCTTTTAGCTGTAATACATAACCGATTATGGTTTTGTAAGGTGTGTAAAAACTATTGATTTTTTTAACTGACTTTTTATTTTTGTTTCTCCGGTAAATATAGATTATCTAAAAAAGGTCGTATTTCATATACAGCAGAACCTTCCATTTGAATTGACGTTTTTTTTGTGTGTGTGTGTGTGTACCAAGTAACTTGAACTTATCAAGATAAAAACAACTTGGCCTGACATATATTCACACAGACAACCAATAGCAGGAGGGATGAACGCAGTGTTTAAGAAAAGAAATGCAAATAAACGTATACTTGCGTAACAGACACGTCACAAGCATATTTGAAAGTGAAATAAGTTCAGTCTAAACAGGTGAAATAGAACTCAATATAGTTACAATTTTACTAATTGAACGAGCCAATCCAGGGAAGTAAAAACTTATCATTTATCAGGCAATTAAAATTGTATATGTGTAGTATATGATTCTGGTATTTTATTAAAAAGTCGTGGAATAATACTTAAGAAATGTTTGACGTGTTCCCTGAAGATCCACCAGATGGCGCCACTGCATTTTACAATACACAGACTTGCCCAGGTAAAGTGTGTGTTGGCACAGCAGCGTTTGTGACCCCTGCACCGCGTGTCACCAACAAGGACGTACGGTGAAACTAAAGAAGATTAAAACAAATTGGTCACAATTTTGTGTCAACAAAGACCAAATGGAAAGATTTTAAGCCGGTTCTAACTAATTCAGCTATTTGATGCTCAAAAATGTAATCCCTTTACATTATTATTATTAATAATAAAAACAATATTTAACTCACTCCACCCTTATCTTCAGACAAAATTTGTTCTCATTCCTGTGTCTCCACAATGCGTCCCGATTAAGGAGGCCTCGGTGCTTCAGTGCTGATATTCCTGTGTAATCCTCTCTTCTTTATGAAACACATCAATCACAATTTAACTGCATGTCCCCAGAGAGAACGATGAAATTGTATTCTTATTTCTACCATCCTTAAATTAACATGTACTTCTATTTTTCGGCGCCAGACTCCAAATTAAATAACAAAAAAGGGGGCTATCAGAGGGCCAGTATTTTGTCAATGTCCACGCTGACATTATACATCTGACTCTCTCCGACCTCTGTTTGTGTATGAGGATATTGAACACTCCGTCCACTCAGTAATCTAATAACACTGCGTAAAAATCTGAAGCTCGTGTGCCCAAACTTGACTAATTGCAGGAATGTTTCCGCGCTTATGCGGGGATCTTAATGGATTAGGAAATTTAATATAAGTCCAGCCCAGGTATGACTCAAGGATTCCTCGTATCTACAACGCATAACATAGCGGTGTGGTCTGTATCAACACCCCATTTGCACTTTTTTGTGCACAAAGTAATCGGCGCGTAAAAGCGCAATAAAGGTAGAGCTCTCCATTTTCCCCCCAGTGTCCTTGGTACGGGACAAAGAGAGGTCCAAATTAGGGCGGAATGAAATATTTAATACTAATGGATGCCAGGTGCCAGACGAACAGATGTCAAAGTGATGTATGCTTAAAAGTGTCGTAAATATTGTTTCTTTTTGTCCCTCTCCGCTGAAACCCAGGCCTGGCCTCTGAAACACGACTACATTCGTCGTTAACCTGCGTTCGTCCTCATTAAGGCCGCACTAAAGTTACCGGGCCACTCAGTCCTGGAGAAGTGCTAACCTGTAGAAAGACTTTAATGGTGTCACCGCTATTTGGACTGCAAAGGTTAGAATCGTCGGTGCGGGTTATTTTAAAGGCGCCAAGCGATGGCATTATCCTAAAAAACAGCAGTGTCCACACAGTAAAAATCCACACAGTCTTATCTCGTTTGTATCAAACAACTTGAGGGGAAATCACGTCTTTTCCGCTTTAATAACGCGGATTAGTGGTGCTCTTGGGTGACAAGCTGCTGCTGGACCTCAATTTTCCGAGCAGCGCACGCACACACACACAAACACTATAACTCTCAGCACGTGTGTATCTTATTGCAGATGTCAGTCGTTTTGGGGACAGTTAGTATGAGATGACAGACCTCCAACCCCTTTGTGAAACAAGAAATCACTGCGTGTCCCCATAATAACCCATTAGTGGTAACTTGGATTTCCCACAGGATCTTACTGGGAACATTAAACCTGGAGCTGGGAACTTTTTTTTAACACCCCTCTGTAACTTTCTCCACGGATAATATGAGCAGCGTGGTGGCTCTGCGTCTCAAGGTTGCAGATAAGAAACTCTGTCTTACACACATTTTTTTTCAGACCACAAAGAGGAAGTAGCAGTCTGGGCGGATTACAGTCAAAGCGTCTCAATCCAATTTCAGCAGCTTGTTTCATGACACAGGGTCTTAAGTCCCACTGGTACAAAGTCACACAGTTAATAATAATAATAATAATAATAATAATAATAATAATAATAATAATAATAATAATAATAATAATGCACAAAGACTTTAATTGTAGTTATTGTAATATTATTATTGTATCATTGTAATATGCCGTAGGCTATTTGGTTTAGCTATTAAAGTGATCTTTGCGAAATATTGGACATATCAATACCCCCCCCCCCCCTCCCCCCCTTTATGTGCTGCCTCTTAATTTCAAGAAAAGATGATTATTACGAATTCATTATTAAAGTCTTGTTACGGACTTTAAATGCGCACTGTTTGGCAATGGTCTTGTGGTTTCTATAGTAAGTGTGTCACTTTATTTCAGTGTCACACTTTCATTCGTCTTGATATGACGGTGTCATCCGATTGAGTGGAGAGTAAAAGGTAAAAATGTGGTAGCTCAAACTACATTAAATGGAACGCATTAGAACGGTGTCTAATTGATCTGATTAAAGGGCTATCAGCTACATGGTTGATGCCTGCTAGAGGATGCAGAACGTAGCCGTTTCGTCATCATCGTCATTTTGAACATCATCATTATTTTCGCATTTGCGGTGGATAGAAAACGAATGTATTTGAATACGAGAATTTCTGTTTCGGTACTGACGATTTTTAGAAAGATTACATCATTTAGACTGTTACGTTAATAAAACGTTATTTAAAATTATTATGAGATTATTTCAGCATCCACGAAAATTAGAATGTCCTCCCATCTTTGAATTAATTCGGTCTGAGTCGTAAATTGATTTGTAAGATAAATGTTAGTGATTTACGTTTGCATCTCCAGTAAAGTGGGCTAATATAAAATTAGATGCACCAATTTTTGAATGGAACTAAAAGACACATGGGAAATAAGTTGCGTTTAATGTTGAGAGTTTCTTTTGCATTTCCACGAGGCTTAATCGAAATCCTGCAACCACACAACTGTTTTAACGGGTTTACAGTTTAGCAGATACCAAAACAGTCTAACAGCCTGAGAAACCAAGACCAGGGAGTCTAGTTCAGCTTTTTCTTTTGTTGTTTTTAAAATTTTGTATAGCTGCACCACAGCCTTGTGGTGACAACTGAGCTCCTCATGCCTTTACTTGTCGAACATGAGGAAATTAAAAAGAAAAGGTGGGTTAGTGACTTCGCTCACACACGAAGCGGATAGTTGTGGTAAGAGTGCCTGTGTCATCCGAATTTATGGCTGTTTTGCTAGTAGCACAGGTAAACAAAACCATGGAACCCTTTCTTATCACTAATTAATTTTTTCCCTCTACCCAGATAGAGGCCTTAAGATGTCGTTTATAACCTATGGATATGTTTTTCCAAATAAGAGGATGAGGCACACCCCATAACTTTGCTCTAAAGAAGAATATTATCGCGTTGTGGGCTTCATGTGACGTGGACCGTATGAATTTCCGTTTGTTTCATTGGAAATGCAAATTGGACGAAGCGCTTACGTTTTTCACTCAGCATGTTACACGATAAGCATTCACAGCTTAACATGTTTATCTGCTGAGTGTTGATGGATTATCATCAGCATTACATCCCAGTGTTCAGTTTTCTGACAGTTTTTTTCTTTTGGAAAAGAAGAAAAGCAGAAGTAAATCGAAACTAGGTATTTTTGATAATATGTAGCTTCGATATTCATGAAAACGATCACAACCACGCCATGCACTTTGACGTGAACTGCAATATAAGGAGTTAAACGTGCAGCCATGCAGTATGTGTGGCTCCCAAACACAGCTGTTGGAGCTTGCGATTCCACTGAAGGCAAATAGAAGAACGGAACTATAAACAAGTGAAACAAATAATTACAATTCCTAAAGTCGTCTTCTTTTTGAGCTCATAAAAATATTAATAAACGGTCCATTGTCTTGCTCTCAAACAGACCACGTTATTAAAGCATCCTGGTTTTAAAAACGGAGAGAGAGAAACAGCTTTAATAAGAAAAACCTGAAGGGGCTCAAAGGCACATCAGTGCAAACAAGCAGAGGAAGTGTTAGAAATTCAAGCATGTGATGTGATGTTATTTAGAAAATACCCCTCAAGCATTAAATTATGGATTTCGACGTGCTATGGAAGAGCTGCACTTGCGCAGGCATTATGCGTGCGCAACACCACCGGACGCACGCTGTTTGTGTGGGCCATCAAACGCTGGGGTATGCAGTCGTCTGCTTGGCAGCATATAGAACCAAATAACATGACTCAGTACATCCTGCAGGAGCTGGACTATTTCAAATAGAGCATGTTGGTGTTTTTAACGAAGCATTAATACTGTAGCCTATATACATACTTTTTTTTTAAAGTCTTAAAATAAAAGTGTAGACTGTAACTTTAAAAACCCAACAACAAGCCTACTGTTTTTCAGAATAGACAAGAGGATAAGCCTGTTAACAATCCATCTCTGATTTCACAGAAACCTTATTAGACAGAGGAAAATCATTTGGGTTATGCTCTCTCCTGCAGAGCACAGGACGAAACTCTGACTCCATCATTACGCAATTTGTCTGACAAGTGATGCGTTGCCTTCACTTGAGGTATGAACAATTCAATTCGACACGGACCATTCTGGGCTCGTGAACAGTACAGGCGTGTAGAGTGTGCAAATCGTGCGTGGAGGCTCACTGATGCCAACATACTCCATACAGGCTAAACCGCTATTATTTACATATTTAGTCTGATAGTGACGACACAATTTTTTTTAAAATTTATTTGTATGTGTTTAATACACTCTAGCAGCATTCTTTAAGAATACACTATTATTATTAGTACTAGTTTCGTTTTACCGTTAATAAAAGTACAATTTACAATAATTATTATAAAAATAACAGTCATGATAATTTGCAACAGTTTCACTGACTGTAATAATCACATTATTTTTAATTAATTTATGGGAATTTTTGAACAACTGCGTAAAAATGCACTGTCTACTACCGTTTAAATGTTAATAGTTGCGGTGCCATTAATCAGATAAAGCATGTATTTCGCTAGCATTATTATTATTATTATTGTTTTAAAACGTCACCCGGTTTCAGATTGCCTCACCTTAGACGTGTATTATGTCACAGAAACGGGAGGAAGGTGCATGCCCGTCCGGCCTAAAAAATGCAGAAGATGAAGCAGTTTGGGAAGACCTTTGATCCCTCGCTCCTGACCTTGTGTTATTTCAGTTACCAGAGGCACCCCAAGGCAAACAAGTTGGGCACGTTTCCCCGCCGTAAACATTATCCTTGTTGCATCAGCGGCCTGGGAGCGGAGGAGGGTGGGCAGGTGGGTGCACAAGAGGTGATGCAGCGATAAATACATTTATAAAAACAAACAAAAAAATAAATAAAATAAAACAGAAGAAAGAGTCCATTAAGACAACCCCAACTGGTCTTCTTGTGACAAATAACCGTTCATGAAGGCAAAAACAACTCCAGCGTGGGGAGAAAAAGTAATTTACGCGTTTTTAAAGACACGTCTAACCGACTTGCATTGCCGTGGAGGCACTATAATTTGTTCAGTTTCTGAGTTTGACGCGATCCTAGCAAAGGTGGGAAAGCTAATCATAATATAGGCATCCAGCATCCAGCCTGCAGAGCTGTGCGTGCTGAAACAAATACCGAGAAAGACTTCGTGTACATTCTGGCCCCTCAAAGCCGCTTCGGTGTTTAATGTTAGCAGAGGTTTTCAACAATATTCTTAATTGCACTGCAGCGCAGGGGTGCTGTTTGATGTTTACATGCACACTGATCTCTTTAGATTGTACAGAGATGAAGGTCAGTCATGCACCGTGGCCTTCTTAAAATATGACACGGAAAATCCAAAGCATGTGTCAAAACGGGGAGTGAGCGAAGGCGCAAAATTATGGCGTGTGTTTGTTTCTCGTGTCTGGGAGCAACAAATCTTTCTTATTGCTTGCAACTGGGGTTTCTGTGCAGAAAGTGCATGCCTGCTGAACATGTGAAAGTAAGGAATATTCCCTCTATAACACACTGAGCTGCAAACGTTGAGCTTGAAAGACAATCGCGTAAAGGTTAAGAAATAAAAGGTAATTATGTTATCACATAAGAACCTTAACAACCTGCATTCCATTAACGCTCGCTGGGCATAATTGGCTAAAAAAATTGGCCTGCTTTGCGCAGGCTAAGCCTAAAGAGACGTGCAGCTTATAATAGAAACGTGAAAATAAATAATTGTTTAAAAAAAAACAATGATTTGAATTGTATTTTTCTTTTGACACGTGTCCGACTAAAAAAACGAAATAATACTTAATGTCAAATGGGCACAAAATTGAAACCTGGCCATGGTTTTTAACTGTGCCGTGTATTTTCAAACTGCATGACAAGAGAGATTAAATTCTAAAGATTAAACTTATTCGCCTCATTTTCACCAAATCGCTGGAGCGTTTGGTCTGCTGTCAGTCTATGCTCGACGCCTGAAAGAGAATAAAAGAAGAAGAAGAAGAAAAGAAATACTTGGGTGACAAATAAGAAAAAAGTTATGATAACCTTCAAGTGCAATGAGATAGAATTTACAAACATCAACCAGCCAATTACATTACAGAAAAGCAATCATTCATTTCCTGCCATTTCCTTAATGATGCCATTTAAAAGCTTGAGATGAAAGTTAGTGTGGCGGAGCATAAAGCCACACAAAGTCGGGTCTTTGGAGCTGAACTTTTATTTTATTTTGAAAGGCAACTGATTATTATAAAAACAGCTGCATAAAATAAAACCGGTTACTGCTGGGGTCGAAAATGCACACATTTGTGGGGTTTCCCCCTATAAATAAATTCACATAATATTTCAGTTGGTGTTTCCTTGTGATGCTCACAAATAGGAACCTGTTTGTCATTTTTTTTTGTTGGTATCTTCACATCATTGTTGAAAGAGTGAAGAGGCGATCCCGTACGGATACTGGATTGCACTCAACCTGCCTAAAAAACAAAGCCATTCATGGTGGCATGTCCCCGTTTTTTGGATAGCAGGATGAGAGGGACCCGGGTGTGTGTGTGTGACACTCTGAAGTTGTCATGACAAACTTCTGGGCCAATGATAATTTAGGTCTGTGCAAACTCGATGGCAAATGGGAGGGTCCGATCCAATCAGCGGGGGGAGAACCCTCGGAAGCCCAGCCTCCTGATTTCAACAGATTGAAATGTAAGCCTGTCTCCAGCGCCGTCAGGAAACAGATCGAGAATTTTGTCTCTCTTGTTCCTTATCGCGCAAGAAGATTTTCTTGGACGCGATTTTAGAAAGTGGACACGCTGGACGCGGAGCAGGACCCACGCAGGAGGCACAAAGCGGACACCGTATTCTTCATTTGCGGCTTTAACACGATGGGTGAGTTCAGTGTTGTATCGCTTTTTGGTTTCTTGACAGGGATGCAGCGATCGGTGCAACTTCTTAAAGCAAGGTGGGGGGAATTTAGCGAGATATTGTCTGTGGTGTTTTGACGGATTAGTTTAGTCTTTAATCCAGAGGATATAAAACAGGGCGATGAGTATTTATGTGGAGGTTACGCACGAATTTTGGCACTTCCCACCGGACATCGGTGTGAAATCTACCCTGCATGAACGACAGCTATCAGCGATCACTTAACACAGTTGATCCATAACTTCAGTTGTTTAGCGGGAGTGAAAACTTTGCTGAAAAAACAAAAATTCAAGTTTAAAATCAAGTGCAAATGTGAGAAGGTTGATTTTTCCCCCCCCCCCCCCGTCGTATATAAATAACAAAAGTTGAAATATGTTGACTGAGACACAAATAAACTATCAGCATATCTGCTGAAATTCATATCTGTAATATAAGCATATATTATTTAAATATTCTGTTATATTATAAATAAGGGGTCGTTAGCAGTGTGGAGGGCCTTGGGTTGGTTACCTAATCGCTGTCTCACTGTTGTGCCCTTCTGTGTGTTTGTTTTTGACACCAGAGCCTGCCTTCGGTGAAGTGAACCAACTCGGTGGTGTTTTCGTAAACGGCAGGCCGCTCCCCAACGCCATCCGGCTCAGGATAGTGGAGCTGGCCCAACTCGGGATTCGACCCTGTGACATCAGCAGGCAGTTGCGCGTGTCCCACGGCTGTGTCAGCAAGATCCTGGCTCGCTACAACGAGACCGGCTCCATCCTCCCGGGGGCAATCGGAGGCAGCAAGCCGCGGGTCACCACACCCACCGTTGTCAAACACATACGGACATACAAGCAGAGAGACCCGGGGATTTTTGCCTGGGAGATCCGGGACAGGCTACTCGCTGACGGGGTTTGCGACAAGTTCAACCTGCCCTCCGTTAGCTCCATCAGTCGGATCCTCCGAAACAAGATTGGGAATCTGTCCCAGCAGAGCCAGTATGAGTCGGGCAAGCAGGCGCCTCATCCACCGCCACAACCAACGTTACCCTACAACCACTTATACTCATACCCGACGTCCAAAGTGCCCACTCCCCCTGGCATGCCCACCCTTCCCGGACACATGGCCATGCACAGGATATGGCCTTCCTCGCACTCTGTAACTGATATTCTGGGGATACGGTCTATTACAGAGCAACAAAGTAAGCATGGCTGCATGGAGGGCGGTTACATTTGTTTATTGCACCACATATAACCAACTTTTGAAGGGGTTTTGCACGCAAGAGTGCGAATGTGTGTGTGTATGTGTGTGTGTATTTGGAATAAAACCGGCACTTGTGTTTTTTTTCTCCCTTTGAGTTAGTGTAATTGTTTTTATAGGCCTCCAAAAGTATTGGAAATTGGAACGTTATAAACCCAAAGGCCTTTTTGGAGAGAGAAAGCTTAAATGCCATTTGACCTGCCTGCTGATATTGATTTTAAAAGGAGGCAGGTTAGTTCAGAAACAGATGGTCCAGCTTGCAAGAATAATTAAGAGGCGGATGTGGAATATTAGAGGGACAGCGGAGGGAAAGGCGGTGAGACGAAGTGTATCAAAATGAGGTGTGCTGAATGTTTGCCATGACTTGGAGCGAGTCGTTTTGTGCAGAACTGTGCATTCAGCGGTTTGCCCGATTCAGGCCTCAAATAAGTATCTCGCATTAGAATGCGTTTTCTGCTGCGTGGGTTGTGTTTTGTCCACATGCAGGTAGGCCCAGATAACTTTGCCTTGTACTCAACAAAACCGCAATTGTTTTGGAAACAGTGAAACAGGATCCAGCATAAATCAGTGCTAATGGTCGGCTCGGTGGTGTGAGAGGGCTTCTTCTAAGAGCTTGTTTTCCAGTGGCAGGAAGGGAAGTGTTGTCAGTCCATTGCCGCAATCCTGTTGCTGTCAGGATTCAGGGCTGCCATGCAGAAACACGCCCCGGCCTCTTCCACTTCCACCGCCATGCAAAGCTTCACTCGAGCAATATAAATAACATAAATGTAAAGCAGATATCCACGAAAGCTCACGGGGTGGGGGTGGGTGGGGGGAGAACAGTGTTTTGAGGGGCTGCCTTTATAAACAATTTATGCATTTCTAAATTATTAGCAGATGCTTGTGGCAGGTTTTTGAACGCTGAGTTGAAGTTTTTAGTACATTTAGTAAAGTGAGAGATTTGCCACATACTTTTTTAAAATGGGTTTGGAATTAATGGAAATGATAGGAAATAAAATAAAATAAAACACGTGCACGGCTAAAAATGTAAAATATTAGTGGCTTTGTCTAGGGTAGTTTTTATTTTTACGCACACGGACAACACATTCAAAACTCCCGAGGGTTGATAAAGTCGCAGAGTGTTATAATATTAATATGTGCAGCACGCAGTTTGTTTACAGCTCTTTGTCGAAATTGTTGTGATGGCTTCTCTCACAGTAAACAACGGGGAATCTATGTAGTGTGCCCATCATGCACAAGAAGGAGACGATGAAAGTCAATTCAATTTGTCTCCGACAGCGAGACAATTTTTTTTTCTCTAATATCCTTGACCCAGAGAGAGGGAGTCGCTTTAGCCATAACTTAAAAAAGAAATGGATTTAAAAAAAAAACCCCAACTACATTTAGTCCCATGTATTCTGAGCACATTTTCTTTACGACGAATAAAATAAATAAATACATAATTAAAAATATGACAGATAATTTCACCTTTGTGTTAGGTTCTCATTCACAGCCCTAAAGAAAAATATAAATTTACGACAAAAGGCAATTATCAGGCAAAAAATACTTTTCCCAAACTTTTATTTTCAGAAGAGATTATCTCAATTTCAGACATCTGGAAAAATTTTGAAAAAAATAATACAGAGTCTAGGTTTCATACACTTGAAACTCGGCTGAAATACAGTACATCGGATAATAGATAATACAAAGATAATTGTTTAATGGCTCAAGGAAACATTTAAAGAAGCATTACGCACAGGAAAGACCTTCAACCTACGTGCTATTCATACCTAAATTGACAAATAATCAGTTCAGAATGTCACAGGGTTTATTGTCTTGTGCAACCTGGCTAACCTGCGGTTAACGGATGCATGAATCACAGCAGCGGCCTGTGCCGGTCTTTTCCCCCCCCCTAACCTTAGCACAGTCTCCTCCTGACCGCCCTCTCTTCTCTCTTTCTCTTTTGCCCCCCTCCCAGTTAGTGACAGTCCATCCTTTCCCAGCACCAAACTAGAAGAATGGAGCGCTATTAACAGGACTAATTTCCTACCAGCAAGCTCTCCACTAGTCAATGGCGTGGATAAGGCGCATTTAGAACCTGAGGCAAAATACACACAGGTAAAAAAGTGGAAATCTCAATTTTTAATTTTTTTTTGTTTGTTTTTTAATCAGGAGTACAGAAAGAGCGAAAAGAATGTAGGCTATTAATCTACTTGCAGACTTGAGTATTCTTCTATTTTAACAGTTAGCATGGAAACTTCCCATTTCACAGCATTAATGCGCTCCTTCTGCTGGCTGGGGTGCATTTTTATTTCACTCTCTCTTCTCTTTTTTTTATTCTGGCTTTACAAGGGGCAGTTCGTTTAGGCCCTGCTGCTTGGTCAGTGCTTTTATGGATGATTACAGAGCAGATTATTTAACAATAAGCACATCAAAGGGGGTTTAAATAGCCTAGTTATTATTAACTTTTAGGATTTTGAAAATTAAGTGTAGCGTGCTTCACACTCGAGACAATGGCTGGACCCCTGAATAAGAGCCAGTTGCCTCCTGTTTTCGTTTCCCTGGTAAATTATACAGTATTTGAATTGGCTGGTTTTAATGCTGTAGCCTAGTCAACGACAACCATCATCCCGTCATTTGTCTGTGAGTTTTAAAGTAGGCTTTGGGATATTGTTGTGTCCTTAATGGCAGTCCTGCAGCTCTAAGCGTCCGGTGCATTCGTTATTTTGCTGGAGCGGTTAAGTCCACGCTAAAAACGCCGACTCAAACATACAATAGTGAAAAATTAATACACGAATCGTTACTGACTTTCATGCAACTTAAGATGTTTTTCGTTTTATTTCCTAATGTTATGTAGCTTTAATAAAATGTATATGGCCAAACTCAATAAGCTGCAAGTCTGAAAGTGATTGGATAGATTTTTATTCAGCTTTATCTCCGCTTTTCTATCTAAAACTAACGCAGGTCTACACACCACTCATCGCAGGCCTTTAATGTCATTTCCCTCCCAAATCACGCTTGTGTGCGCATGCTTTCCTTTTCTTCTTTTATTTTGAAAGGGCTTGTGATTCTGGTCACTGACAGAAAACGTTTCCATGCACATCATTTATTTTGCTACTTTATCATGGGGGGCTTTTCATTCTCATTATGAAGGGAAAAAAAAGATTGAACCGATGCTGGAAGATTAGGAGCGCTCAAAGTGGACGCACAATAACTGTCTGAGCGGTTAGCCAAGCAGCTATACAAAAACAGAAGTGAGCCATTAAATGCAGAAAATAACAACTCCATAAATTACACAGTTTATTGCATGAAAAACAAAGAATGGCGAAGCAAGAACTGTTCCACCAAAACACTGAGGATTAAAATGTGCCCCATCACTCCGATTTTATACATGCAGACTCTGCAGCCTGCTAAGATCTAATGTGACTTTAGACTTTGTTAAATTTGTGTTTGTCAGACAGGCTGAGACGCAGGGAAAGTGCGCGGTCTTGCCAGGATCGTGTTCAAACAAGATGGCTAAACAACTTTGTATCTATCAAACTACAAGTCACTTTTTACCACCAGTTTCAAAGCACGATCTTTCTTGCAGCAGCAGGGAACTTGTTGTTTTTGGTTTTCTTTTTTAATTTTTCTAAAGGTTGACTTTCAGCTAAGAAAACTAACCAAACCTGGCCAATGAAAACCTTTGACGGCTTTACATTTCTGACAAATTTCCCAACACCTATTTTTCCATAAGGACCAAGACCGCGGCTAGAAACCTTTGGCCTCTGCTCTGAAGGCAAAGCGGGCAGATGCACCCGTGTGTGCTTCTCTGCAAGATTGCGAGCATCATTAACACAGATTAAGGTTAAATCACGAACCGCGGCTCGGAGTTAATGCAAAAGTGTTTTAAAAACGCTTGAAAGAGGCGAAATGTTTAACAAAACATAGCCTACACATTATATATATCTAAAAAAAATATTTAAAATTTGTACTCTCTAGAAATTTAACAAAAAAACAAACAAACAAACTCGTAAATGTCCTGAAGTTTAGTTTAAATTATTTGTTTAAAAAAGAAATACAGGGATTAGAGCAGCAGTAAATTCGCTAAAGTATTTTGTCGCATAGTCGACCAAATACACCAAGTGTTTTATTTATTTTTATTATTATTCATAACAATGAAACACTTTAATGTTATTATTATTAATATGAATTTTAAAACTTTTTAATAGTAATGTTAATGTAAGTACAAGTGATGTAATTCAAGTTTAAAAACGTTTTATATATACGGAGGGCGGAGGATGAAAGAACAGGTCCGCCTTATAAATTATACAATCAGATACAAGATCAGTCCCATAAATTCGCCTTTTGTATACTCGTTTGATTTTGTTGACTTTGTGTCAGACAGGTGTTGATTCAACTATGTGGTCGTTCCGGAGGCTGCAGTTAGTTGTGTTCTTGCAGTAGTCAGTTGCGTAAAACTGAAAGGGAGTTTCTTTTCTTTTCTTTCTCTCTATATACTATATATCTATATCTATGTTATATCTATACCTATAGATAGATAGACATTGCCATGAGCCGAATGTGTGTCTGTATGTATAAGTATACCATGTGCAAACACTAGGCTGTGTGTAATATATGATGTTTTTCAAGAGTGAAAATGTGTTAATTTTGGGGAAACTGTTTAATTACATTTGTTGATTTAAATTGGAAAAAAACAAGAATAATATAATGGGCTGTCTGTACAGGACTTAATGAAATACATTTCAGTATATTTGAGTGAAGTTATGATACAAAACACCCGCATACTCATACACACATGGTCAGACACCCACAAACAACTGCCCCAGACACCCACAGCCACCCAGTACAGACCCACAGACACCTGCAGGCCCAGGCCCAGGCATGCACACACACACACACACACACACACACACACACACACACACACACACACACACACACACACACACACGCGCAGTTTTTTCTCTGTACTTGTGTTTTTATAATCACCGCAAATGCCAGTTAGGAAGATAATTTTTCATATCTCTTTTAAGATAGTTGCCAGTGACTTTGTCAGTCAAGCAAGTCTATGAAAATAAGTGAGAGGAACAGAAAAGATCCCAGTTGTATAGAAATAATTCTCAGTAGTCCGGGACCACCCAGGAACAGAAATTCTGCCTCCCTGCTGAAATGCTTTGGTGAATTCCTCAAGTTAAGTCCTGTCGCTGTGCCAGAGAAGCAAAGCCCATTCCTGGTTCGAACCATGATATTTCCCCTGTGCGTGCCTTTTCCCTCTCAGTCTGTCATGACATCCTTTAAGTGCAGTTTATCAGCAACACTGGTGCAATGTCCACTTTTGAGTTGAAAACAAGCTCCATATAGTGCACGTATGCTTCCCGAAACTGGGAAAATATTTATTTTCATGTGGTAGCTGTGAAGTTAGAATTAAGCTCTCTGCTGTTTATAATTCAACCAACATCACTTTCACTTTCTTCTACAGCTTGCCCCAGTTTTTCTTTCCTTTTCTAATTACAGCAGCTGCTTTTGTGTGTTTCCCTGGGATGGGCAGAAATTTTTTGAACTTATTACAGTCCCTATTTAGGAAAATGTCTGTGGCAAACAATTTCTTTTTGATCATTTTTTAGAAAAGGAAAATGACTAATGATGAAATGAGTTATTAGTGACTTTTTAAACCTATAATTAAGAGGCTCTTATCTTAATCTTATTTTCCCCTTTCTTCTTTAAATCCCAGATGCCGAATGGCTTGCCCACAGTGAACAGCTATGTCACAGCACCCAGCATCCCTCCCTACCACCCTCCCACCCAAGTGTCACCCTACATGGGGTACAGCGCCACCACGTCGGCCTATGTGACCGGACCCACGTGGCAGCCAGCCAGTGGCAATGCTCTATCTCCCCACAGCTGTGACATTGCCACCCCGCTGGCCTTCAAGAGGATGTCAGCCAACCGTGACGCCATCCACCCAGTCGCCGCCTCGGTGCTGTGAAGTCAACTCCACAGACTGATGGGAGAAAGGGGGGTGGGAGGGTATGAAGGGGAGTGGGTTGGGTGAGAGACGGAGAGGACATTCAACTCCAAGTCTGTCCGTGGTGGCAACTGTTTTCCACTCCCACTGCCAGCTTTCTATGAAGGACTCGGCCCCAGGACTCATATCTGCGCCACTGGGTATATGATGCCCCTCCGAGCTAAGCGCAGTCAGACCAAAGACACACAACGAATAAAAAGCCTGTCAGTTTTTACAGCAAATGTGTTGTCTAAAAGTACTTGCAGGACAGGTGTTCCAAAGACTGACATATGACTGCTACACCACCCATCAACATAATTCCTCTCAGATTCTTTACTGCACATCTGCAAATGTCTCTGGGCAAAATGGGGTAATGTATAACTTCATGAATACAGAATCAAAGAAAAGGGAAAAAAAACTTTACATTAGTGTTTCAGGGTGCTTAATAATAATAATTGCTATTGTTTTTTTATGTTTGTATGCTTTTTGTTTATGATTTGATAAAAGTAACTCTGTTATGGAGCGTTGTTTTCCACTTCTCTAAAAGTGTAGCCTATGCAAGAGCTTCAAAGGGAAGTTTATTTATTAGATTAAAGGTACGTTGAATGAAGTGCAATTAGTCTTACAGAAAGCATGGACATCTCCACGCACATTTAGACAGAATTGGCATTGGGCACATTGGAGTCTAGAGCATTAACATAATTAATTGTCAAATGTTGCACAATGAAATTGAATGTATCTTATTAAATTGTTTGGCTTTTATTGGTCTTCGTGGAGTTTTCTGGCTGTTTGGGGATTCCTCAACACTTATTATTCGGAGAACAGAAAACAAGTGCACCATCACAGCTAAAAATATTTCATCTCTTTTTCTTCCAGCTATTCTAGACTCAGGGCATTGTGGCCTACTGGCCTGTTTTACATGAGCAGGAAACTGCTTTCCATAAAAGAAAAAAAAAAAAGACGTGTGCACGCTGACAAGGCCTGTATTTTCTATTACCATGCGTCATGGCTCACTAGGAAACTTCATCAGAAATGCTTTGGGAGCACGAGTGTTTGCGACCACTTGAAGCAATTCTTTGAAAGTCCTTTGGCCATTAAAAATGGGTACATGTCTTCTCACCTCATTACATTTAATGCGGTCCTTTCTGTAAGCATAAAAAATTATACCTGTGCATTAGAGTGACAAAAACACAATTTGAGTAATTTGGGTTCGCACTATTTTAACAGATTATTCCCATAAAAATTATAAATAAAAATAAAACACAAATGAATAAAATGTGCAAAACATAAGAGAATTTTGGACATTTCCCACTGCAACCAAACTGAAAAAAAGTCAAAATGCAGTGTATATTTATACTTTGAAACATAGAATATTAATTCCAGTAAAGCCCTGCTGTCTTTAAAAAATAATAATAACAGCCTAATGTCATGCATTATAATTTTCAACCATTTTAAGTCATAGAATTTTTTTCATATGGTTTTGTGGGAAAAATAGTAAATAAAAATATCAGCTTTTCAAACAAATTTGAGATCTGTGTGCCCAAGAGTCCTAGACTCCTGGGGTCAGGTGCAGTCCATGTACATTCAGAGAGCCACAAATAGACTCATTGGCCTGCGGTTTCCAAGGTCATCAGACATGTGACCCAAACACGAACCTCCAGCAGCCACATAAAGGGCCAAATAGGACTGTCAGGGCCAACTCAACGTGTTCATTACAAAGGAAAAGCACATAGGCCATCTGACAAATGACATGTTTGCAAAATGATGCAAAAATACTTTCTGAAAGTGTAGAGGGGGGAAGAGTGTAGTGTAATAAATTACGAGTGAGTCTGGCAAGCCCTGTCTAGCCCTGCAGTGGAAACCACAGATTTACACAAACTGGGCTTTAGTTGAAGTTGTAGATTGATAACTTGATATAGGTGCTTACCCAGCTCTTTCGCATAGCATTACCTGCTGCCGATGGTTCAGTAGGTGCGCGGATCAGTTTTTCTTTCCCTCCCGCGATACAGCATAAACAGCCTCTGCACGTGACAGTGTCAACAGTCCTCCCCATGCAGGAGCTGATTTGACTTGGAAAGCAGTCTTCCCCGCATCCAGTGGTCACGGACCGTTGCTCAGGGATCGTAGTGTTTCTTTGACCGTATGTGAACCACATCACAGAGACGAGATGTTCACTCGCTGTACCAGCCAGCCATCACGGCCACCCTTTTACCATCCACCATCCATCATGAACGGCAAATGATAGTTAAGTCTCTGAGTGGCATGAAAGAGTCGTTACACGCTCTGTTCTTTACCTCAGCCGACACACAACAAGGCCAAACAACTTTTCCTTTCAACTAAGCTACATGAACTGCACACAGCCTTGTTAGTCTAGTCTGACTCACAGAACAAAATTAAAATGTGGTTGTCTTAATTGACAACAGTATTCAAAAAACAGGAACAGTGTGTTTTCTAGACAGGAGGAAGCTTCTCGAAAGTCTAACAATCCCTGCTCTTGTAGTTTAATGTTGGTCAGCTTTATGGAAAGAGAGGTCTAAAAGGCGTACTTTAAAAAAAAATAATAAGGGCAGACACGTGTTTACAATTAATTAAGTTGAGTCTGACTTCAGTGTCATATGGTTATCTTTACTTCTCCGCATGCAATTAGAAGCAAGACAGCCATTTACAGAGTAACACTGAGCAGAGAAAGTAATACCGGCTGAATACAGGACTTCATGCGTGCTTCTGCTCAATGAACACTTTTAAAAGCAGCTGACAACAGCCAGAATGTTTTCTTAATGTCTTAAAACAACAACAGTGAGGAGACAGGTGAGCAAAATGGAAAAAAATAAGTGCCGTGTTTTTAAAAATCACGTCTGGTGCCGTGTCTTTGTGTGTGTGTGTGCATGGCTGACTGCTTTTTACCTACAGTGTAAATTGCAGACATTTTAATATACTAATCATTAACCACATTTGCACTGGGAAAGGCAGGTAGAGCCATGCCCAGGTTGCAGCCTTGTCAAAGCGGAGCCACTGAATTGAGATGTTACAGATGAGGGTGGGAAAATCCATAAAAAGGGCGCAAAGAAAATGACGTGAGGGAGACTTATAAGATTTATGATTATTGCAGTGTGCAGGGAATTCATGGTAAAGTTTCACAAGCTTTTAAAATACAGATACAGATTCAGAACTCCATTACATAAAGGACAGGTTAAGCTCTTACAATTCCATCAGTCTTCAAGCCACAGTTGTTAGTCTCTCACCGTGGGCCCCTAGGCAAAAACTAGGAGCCGTTCCATTTTGGCAGAGAGTGACTCCCACATTAATGATGACTGTCAAATGCCAACGTGGCTCACTATACCAGCTACCAGATGAAGTTAAGATGAGTCTCTTCGAGAAGCCACTATGCCTAAGGCTGTGCAACAGGTGTGTGTATATATGTGTTTTTGAATATTTGTATAAGAAACAGACTGAGAGAGAGAGAAAGAGAATGTGTGTGGTAACCCCCTCGATCCCTGCAGCCCCATTTGAATTCTTGGGGCTTGTTATTTTAGCTTGCACTAAATGTTCGAGCGCTGACTACCCGCCAGAGAGAGAAAGACTGACACTAAGTTGGCTACGAAGCGCTCGGATGACAAAAAGGAGAGTGATGAAGTGGCAAACTGTAGAAAGGGGATATTCTTATATCGATGCCAAGATGAAACGGTCCCAGTTAAGACAAAAACAACAACACGAATCTACTGTTACAGGACACGCAACACACAATTATACAGTGACGAAAATGTGGGTTCATTTTTTCTTTTTATTTGTTACCAATACATGAAAGAACTGTCCAGTTGTTGTTTTTGATTTGAGGTTTTTTTTTCAGGAAGGTCTTAAAAAGGAAAATCCACACAACATTTTATCAATAAAACCTTGAAAACATATAAAACTCAGATTTTTTTTTTGGAGGTACATTAAAAACAGAAGAATCCCATCGAATACTGTCCATTTTCATGGTGCAGGGTGCACCAAAACCTTCATATTTTCCATAGCACTTTTCTTGACAAAGCCAGAAAATGATTATTGAAAAAACTGAACTGCATGTTAAATTGTTGTTGTTGTTGTTTTTTTTAAAATAACGTGGAAAACAGGAAGCTCTCAAAGATGTTGACAGTTTTGTGACTGATTGTCTCAGGCAGGACGGTTTGCCCCCAGCATCCAGTATAATTATGGAACGACATCAAAAGAGACTCTCCGCGTGCCTTTGCGATGCCATGGGCTTCTGGTGCCAAGTTTGATCCGTGTATTAAGAACAAACTGGCAAAAACATATGCATTAATAACTTTTGCAATAAGCTTTCATAACGTCAGTGTTCTTGTTAGACATTAAAACACTATTTCTGCTAAGGCTCAGTAGTACACGGATGAAGATAGGTGTAATCAATAAGCAGACTTCCAAGGAATCCTCCAAAAGTTGCAGTAGGACTGGGAGCAGTGCTTTGCTGCACAATGAGGTGTTCTTGAAGGCTGCTGAATTTAAATTTAAATATGATTTCTACTCTACACTATGTCTGAACTTCCTGATTGCATCTTGTATTTGCATTTATGAATACACATACCATAAAAAGATGAATATGTATATATATATATATTATAATGTGATAAAATAGGAGACTGGAGATTGATCGTTGTACAAACTCATCTTAATTGAGGATATATGTTCAAGTATAGCTGTAAATAGACAGAAATCAGGATAATCATAAAAATGCCTTCACTCTATTTTTGGTGTTTTATGTCATTTGAACACATTTCAAGTATTTCTATATAAATAGAGTTCATATTCTGAAGCGTTCAGCTCAGTCTACTTTGTCTTTGTCTATTTAATCTGTGATTGTTGCACCAAACCAGTGAGATGAGCCCAAAAAAGAAGAAAAACATGAGAACTACAACCAATGAAATGTGAAAACACTATGTTAATGCATGACTTCATTAGGAACACTGATTTGTCAATGATTTTAAACTCAATGAAGACTATTTTCAGGTATTAGAACAGTTCCTTCAGACTCAAAATGTGTTGTAGCATTTTGAATGTGGGAAATGAAAGCTGCATTTTAAAACATAATATAATGCTGATTTGGTAATTTGAGTTTTTTGTATTCAAGATAAAAAAAATATCGAATTTATTCCGATATGACTCTGATCAGGTAACGATACTTGCAATAAGGCACAGTTCATAAGGCACCATTGTGGGGTTCCCTGTTTTGTTACCAGTTTCTCTGCAGCCACTCAGACACATATTCATAGACCAACAGCATTACTGCTCCACCTGTGAGAGAATATAAGAGAAGTACCCGTTGTGAATTTGATTTTCAGAGGCTTTACTTCCCCAGTGAGTTTCTGAGAGCAGGAACATGTGAAAAGCTTGTAGCACTTGTTTACAAAGGAGGTGGACGGTATCTCTAGCTCACTGTATTTCCATTTAAAGCTTATTATTGTGGAATATTATGTAAATACTGTTCCTTGGAATCTGCTGAGAAGGAAATAGTGTTTGCTACAGCCTTATTTCACTGGAAGCACTGCATGCAAAGTTGAAATGCTAATATGCTTAAGGGAAGGCTTTTTCTTGCTTAATCGCTCTCTTCACCAGCCTTATCTGCTGCAACAGGTGTGACAGATGTGAGGATGACAATGATTTCAATATTAACACGAGGAATTTTTTTTTTTCTTACCTGGTCCAAGCCTCATTATCTTGGGAACCAATCCCTTGTATAGTGCCAAATACCTGCAAAGAAAGGAAAGAAAAGCTGTAAGGTGTTAATGTGCAAAGATATAGCTAGAATCCAGTATATGTAAATCGTTTCAGTTTGCGTAATGGCTGTGCTGCGATGGAGTTGAAATGTAAATTAGTGCAAATGGAGTGGTGGTGTGTAAATTTTAGACTGCACATAAGTACTTCTCATGTGTCCTACTTCATATGTCAAATCCAGCACAACTCAGAGGCAAATTTTAAACCTCTGACATCACTTCATTTATTAAATATCATTTTAGATGCTTTGCAGATCTCAAAGAAAACCAATGTAAGTGAACTCTTGTGTATGATAATCTATTATCATTTGATCTAAAAAAGAAATTCAGAAGCTGCCTAGCAATTCATGAATCAAGCCCCAGCTTTATTAGATGTAATGTATGCAATGCATCAATACTTACAGTTCGCTATTATAATAAGCAAGTTCTGAATAGAGTCATTTTTACATGATAAATCTATTTGTTTTTGGAAGTGTTTGACTGATCTGAGTCCTTCCATATGCTGGTTGTATACATGCGCCTGTGCTCTTGCTTGTGAATGCATGAATGAGTATACATGTGAGAGCCTGTCTGTCAGTCTGTCTGTCTGCTGCGCTGCCTGTCTGTCACTCCATCAGGTATATAGGGTCCAGCGGCCAGCGCTACCGAGTACCTGCTCCTTAATGCATTCAAGGTGATCAGTGGCTGTCCGCCTCCGCCTCGTGCTCCCTGTCCCGCTCCCTGCCCCCGCCACTGATGGCGTTAATAAGGCTCGACCCACTTCCTCCCTGGCCCTCTGTCTGATTAGATTGACCCGTGGAGCGCCGTGCGGCTCGTTAGGGTCTGCTTAACGACGTCTCCCATAGGGACCACTAATTAGCTGGGACTGTGTCGTGTTAGAGAAGGGGACTGGATGTGGCGGATGGGGCACCATCCATGCACCCCTGCAACGACAACATTTCAGTGCCATTCTTGCAACAACCTCTATACTAACAACATCCACTAACTACAAACATATCGCTGGCCCTTGTCTAGCGGAGCAGCATGGGGGAAAGTGGAAAGCCTGAGGCAATTGCTAGCATAACATACATCTTTCCTTGAAGCTTCCATTTAGAGCTGTCATTCTTTGAGGCATGAAAATATGTTAACATTTACTAAACAACTGACAGGCTGCAGAAATGTATGATCGTACTCATGGGGAATACAGCCCAGAATCTAACATCATTATTTAGTTTCCATTCATTGGATCACAGTTTTGCATGAAGCTATTCGTGCTTTTTTGCTGTATTTAGTGTAGGAAAGTCACTCCACACAATCAAACCCTGCTAACTTGTAGCTCCAGCTGGTACATTTGTCTTCTCTGACAGCCAGTTTGGCAGATAACCAACTATCGACTGCTAACAAAACAGACAAAGTGGCTCATTAATTCTTGAATGAATCAGCATTCCAGCTTTTGTCCCGAACATCCCCTGTCTTTCTCCTCCCACATTTGTCCATACCCCTCTTCGCGGTACACTAGTGCCATGGTCTGGAAGCAGGTGCGGTACTTGATCTCTCCTGGCACTGGCTGGGGGCCCTGGATCCGGCTCTTGGCTACATCGAAGGGAATATTCACACAGGAGGAGATGGTCCCAGACAACAGGCCGATGGTAAACTTGCGCAGGAACTCTAGGGTAGGGTCCTGAAAAAGGAGGAGATAAAATTAGGTATGCCTTTTTAAGGGTGACACTTATATTTTTAAAGTGTGAACCACAGGGTTAAATTTGGTCCCATAAAACATAAACAGCAAATAGAGCTTTTGGAAATAAAAAGGAAAGTAGTGACAGGGAGTTGACAAAGTCAGCGCTGAGACATTACGTGTCTACGTCTATGAGCAAATGTGGGGGAGAGCATGAGGGGACTTGTGCATATGATTGCAAAGCTTGCATGAAAGCCCTGATCATTTTATGGTAGCGGGGGGCAGATTAGTGCTTCCTGACTGCAGTGCAGCATTCTGATTGGCTGAGCAGAAGCACATGTTCACCGGGGAGCCAAGACAGAGGATTTATAAACAGGGTTCATGCAGGCAGACTGGGGAGGCATATGGGGACAATTTGGGTAATTGGGCTGTGACTCGGCACAGGGGTATTACTGTACCAAAGAAGCCCAGACTCAGAGAGCTCTGACAGCTAATTGGCCAGGATATTTTTACAAATGACAGCAGCCTCTCTGGTCCAGGCCTTTCTCAAGCGGCTGGACACCCTGAGAGCCGTGGTAAATCAACAGCTAATCCCACTTTTTCTATTTTTTTTCAAGTGGGATGTGGAGAAGGGGGCAACGTAACTGTGGCCTAAGTACACCCATCAACCCACTTCCTAACAGCCTTAAGCAAACATCTCCTCACACATTCACTTGTGAATGATGGCAGTGTGCTATCTGCCTCCTCTGTTAGTCAAAAGGCCACATGAGAGAAACCTGGACTCGACAGTCTGAATTCGACTGCAGACAAGTTTGAGTTGCAAGCTCATTGCTCATGTTGCTGACACAAGGCCTTTGAAGAAACACCACTATCAGCTCAGCCTGTGAATTGCACAACGTCCGCAATATTTCTGCTTTTGCTGTCTCGACAATGGCCACTGTTAGCATCTAACAAACAGGATCGCTCCATCAATGTGCATCGAGACGGATAATTCCCAAAAAGCAACTGCCACAATCTAAGAAGGGAGCTATTTGAGTCATCCAGCCACATAATTATCATTCACAGAAGATGACCACTTGGTTTTCTGTACATCATGCGTCATTGGAAAAATGTTGAAAATTTAGCAGAGCCTGGCCTCCCACTGTAACCCTCCTCTTGAAAATAGTACAGTTGTCTGCTTCCAATTAGTTCATTGGAGTTAATCTAATGCTCCAGTTTGCACATGTGGAACTGGCGTATGGTAACGTTTCCATTAAACAAAATTAACTTTTGTTTGGGCCATCAGGAACTGCCGGATGTGTAATCTGAAACTTTGAGGATGTTATGAAGAGCAAACAGAAGAGGTATTAGTGGGGCTGATCTTACAAGTCCTCTCTGATTTTTGCTTCCTTCCCTCCATGCCAGTCAGGCTAACTAATAATACTGTTAAATACATTTGGTATTTCCCTGTGGCAAGGTTGTTGGCACACATGCATATCACATAGCCTATGGATAGCAAAAAAACTAGGTGTAGTCAAGGTTACCAATGTCAAAGCAAGGTTAAAGTGGTTTGGAAAAAAACCCCAAAACAAGTAAGTGTGTGATCATAGATTATGATTGGCATATTACCGGGTTGGTAGGAATAGCGTCCTTGACATTGAAGTAGAAGCCAAAGTAGATCATGTTGAAAACTCCATGGCGCCCCAGTGTTGATGTTAATCCTTTATTAAGGCCCCTCAGTCCAAAGCCGTCTGACTTAATTATCCGTCTTGCTTGGGCAAAGGAGGAGGGTTGCTGTATTGGAAAGATTGAATTCGAAAGAAACACATGTGAGCAGATTTCTATGGAAAGATGTGTAGATTACCAATATTTTACACATTATGACAATATTTGATTTCAGTCAACCTCTTTGAAGGAATCCCTGTTGGCCTGGAGACTGACTTTCACCACCTCGAATGGATTGATCACTAAAGCCTCAGTCAAGCCAGAACCAAGCCCTGCTGCAGACAGCGCCTAAAGGGGAGTTGGACGTGATTTAGGACTCAGAATGTGGAGATAATATTTGGGTAGAGACAGAGCAAACTAGATAAACTGATGAAGACAATGAAGAGTGACAACGTGTCCGGGTTACAAGAGCTGCCGTTGTTATTTCATTTCCAGAAACCTGAGTCTTTTTGTCTTGTCTAAAATATGTATTCGTCACAGCCATCATTGTTACTTCTTGACAAATGCTTTAAGACGCCTGTGTTTATCATCAGACAGAATGCCAGATGACAGATGGGAATGAGAGGAAGGTGAGTAGAAAGTAGGAATGTGAGCAAGGTAACAAACTTGCACTGAAGAAGCCAAAAAAATATTTTCTGCTTTCATTCATCTCATCACAATCAACATGCACTAATGTAGCACCGATTTTATACAACTGGCTGTTGCAACACTGCATGTACTTACATTGGTCTGTCTATTTCTGCATCTAAGTGTGTGTGTACATGTGTGTGTGTGTACATGTGTGCGTGCATGCGTGCTCAGAGCAAGGCGTAATGGGAACATGTCAAGAACGTGTCTATAGCTCATTACTCTTCCTGCCTCTTTATCCTGCTGTCAGAGCCCCGGGACCCATCCTCTCAGACATGCCTCGCGATGTTTACACAGCCAGCGAGCCACGTTTTAATTCCTTATTTGTATTATTACTGTGTGTGTCCTCATTAATCAGAGTGAAGGCATTCAGCTGTGCCATGCTGAATGGGGGGAAGAGAGAGCACCATTCACAACCAATCTGTAATTCACTTGCATTAATGATCTGATGTGATTACAGTACTTGATATGCGAGGGCCTCTGGGGGGAATGGGGTTAGAGGTACTTGAGGAAGAGGAAGGGGTGGAAAGAAGATAGTCAGAAGGAGGCATAAGAAGAGTGGGAAGAGGGCATGATGAATGGGACAGGTAAACATTACTCCAGAAATGGCTGTAAAAACAAGATGAGGATATTCTCCACGCTGGGGCGGCTTTGACACTGAGCTACAGGTAAGCCATCCATCATGGCTGACACTTGGCTGCCACCTGAATAGGTGGTGTGCGGTGACCACACCCCACCAATACAAATCTTTCTAGCTTAAAACTCTGACTCAATATAACAGAAAATCAATTACTCAAGAAGGATGAAACCTCTTCTTACCTCATGGCCTGTGGTGTAGCCAGTCTCCAGAATTAACAACCGCCAAGCAAGTTGGTCAAGTTGGTTTTAAAGTACTGTGTTAAATATTAGACTATTTTGGCTCTACTTCCAAACATCGGGGTTTGAAAGGAGTGGTGACTATGAAGTTTTGTGGGTTCATCTTAATTTAAGAGGCAATCTGTGTTTATGTCCAGGCTATAAAGAATCCCACCTGCTTAACTTGGGGATGAAGAGAAAAAGGTGCTACTATATAAACGATATAATCCCAGTGGGTTGTCCCAGTGTAGCCACGCTGCGATAAAATAACGTGATTAAAGTTAACTAAATGGGAACTTGAAATTTTAATACACTGATTTTTAACTGCCTTTTTTCTCGAATTGGGATTAGTTGCTGTTGGACGTGCAGTTGAGGTTGGGTAAACGATATTATCTGATCAGCTGTCTCAGTTGTTATGAATTCAGCCTTTAGATCACTAGCATGTCACAAACTTTGCTGGACTCCTTTTGCTGTTTTAAATTGTAAGGTCTGACTTCCCATATGGCTGAGCTTATTTAAAAATGACTGAATGTCACAGCAGACAGGCAGTATTGTTACCGCCATAGCTTTTCTACTTGCTTTACATTCATTGTAGAATTTCAAAGTGATTTTTCGTCTGTGTCAGCAGTGAAGGGGCACACTCATTTTGTTTGAATAAGCATTAATCAAATTGTCAATGGACAAACCAGACTGCAGATTCCAGGATTATACCGAGTGCAAGCACTATGATTGCTGTTGTGACTCCAGGTTACAGATTTGGGTTGTCTTTTATATTAACACAACATACAGCATGGGCAAAACGCAGCACCTGCCCAATGTTAAGTCTGCACCGTAGTCTTATGGTAACTGTTGCTGTTATGCAACATTTAGCTCCTTCCTATCTTCAATTAAAAAAAAAATCTGAATAGATTCTCACACAGTGTGAGTCAATGAAATGAAAACAAAGTAATTATTACTTGTGTAATTTTAAAAAAGCCTTCTAATAAGCTGCCAGTTATACTGGATTAACACATACGTAGCAGCACCGAACAAACGCTTGTAGTTTTTGTGGCTGCTCTGTTGCTGGGAATGAAGCTCATAAAAGCAAAGGTTCAGCCAGAGACATGGAGTCATTAGTGCCACACTGATCACAGCTGATGTCCCAAACTGAGTGCCAACTACATATAAATGTTGCTTCATACATTTAAATGCTAAACTGAGGTGAAAGTGGAACATTCAGGGTTTGTTTCAGAAGTTCTAAAAATGACATTGACAGCTACATAAATGACTAAATGTGTGCTGAATTGCTCGCACTATGCCAACAGTATTAATTTAAGCTCTGGAAATCATTTCATGTTTATCTTGTCCAATGTGTGACCAAGATAAAAAACACAAAATGAGTAAGAATTTCCCTTCTAAACCTATTCCTTCATTACTAAAAGTTTTACATGAAACAGCACTGAAAATGAAATGTTAACAAGGACATTTACATTTTTATTAATTCATTTGCCTGGCAAAATTATTCTTGGCATTTGTCTTTGTTTTAAAAGCCTTTGGCAGGTGAGCTGTTTTTATACTCTAAAACATTATTCCAAATCCGGTGTGCATGCGTATTTCTTTTTTCAAGTGAGAGTGTATTCAGGTGTCCCTGGATGGAAGACTCACCACACCGGGAGACAAAGGGGTCAAATTCAGCAACTTCTTGTACTGCTCAAAGGTGAAAAACTGCAGTGGGAAAGATCAGGATAAAAGCGCTGTCAGAAAGTGACATCTGTGCACACATACACACCCACATATGGTGTACATAAAGAAAGCTACCTTAAAAACACACAAAAGGAAAGGGGGAACTACATGAAGATTGCATGTATTTAGTAAACGAACATGAAATGACGGTACGCTTTGAATTTCAGACCTTGATCTTTGTGGAAAGACAAAAGTCTCAAAAGCAGACAGATCCACGGATCTGTTTATTTGACCAAGGGCAAAATGCCAGCAAGACTGTTTTAATCGGAGCTTTAATTTGTTTTCTGGCTCCAGACATTTCTCACCACCTAGCTTTGTTCTCAATGTGAGTGATTACCCCATCTTCTCAGTGTGAGTGCTTACTTTTAAAGTTCACACATCCTTGTTTCCAGCATCTCATTACAGAGGTGTTCTATGCCAAGCATCAGGGCCCTCTGCGCCACCCAACCCCCCGCTCACCCCAATCCCTGTCACCCCATTACACGTTAGCTCCAAATGCTAAACCTCATTACAAATATCCAAAGATGGCTCTCAAGAGATGGCTTTCTTTCAAATGCTTGTAAGTCAATATTTGGAAGACCAACAGAATGAACAGGAGTGGCTGAGGAGGCAGACATGGCAGAGGGCGTCATGTGTTTAATCAACACGTGTGTACCATGTTAGAACGATTGTGGTTTGAGTGTTTTCATATGGGAGTGAAGCAGTTTGCCAAGAAACCAGATCCTGAGCGTTGCATCATATGCCGAGAAGCTCTGCGGCCATCAGTGAACAAACGGCCATGTCCTTTGTCTCACCTTGACTGCTCTCTTTGGTGTCTCTGCCAGAATAGGAGGTAGGATTCCCTTGTAGAATCCAAATACTCTGTAGAAAGAGGAAATAAAATGTTTCTCTGTAAAGTGTGTGTGTTAGTCCCCATAGGGAAATAGTTCCTCTGCATTTAACCCATGCACCCAGTGAAGCAGTGGGCAGCCACCAGTGCAGCGCCCGGGGAGCAGTGTGCAGGGACGGTACCTTGCTCAGGGGTACCTCAGGGTAGCCGTTCAGTGGAGTCGAACCCCCGACCTTCCGATCATGGGGCCACCACTCTACCTAATGAGCTATCCCTGCCCCTCTCTGGCACTGAATTCGACTTAAGTTTTTGTAAAATGTTAGTTTACTTTTACATTGTACGTGTAGTGTATCAACACTACACGTACATCGGATCAACCAAACTGCTGCTGAAATATCCTCTAATACACTGATAACTTTACATCAACTTATTATTCATCGTTGTAATGCAATACAGCTCAACACCACAGCAACTCTAACTTAGGATACAAAGTACAGATTGCATAGGATTTAGGAAGTTTTAGTTATGCATTTTGCCATGTTCCAAGACAAGTTTCAAATGGCTGCTCACTGATTTTCATATTGTATGGAAATAAGTGGAAGCCAATGAAGGTCACAAGGAAGCGTGGTGCAGTGGACAGCACTGTCGCCTTGCATCAAGAAGCTTTAATCCACTATTCAGGGCTATGCATGCTTGATAAAGACTTGGCTTTGCGTGATGTCGCAGTGACTTGCTAGTCAAATTTGAGTTAAGGAATTCATACAATGTGCAGAATTCCTGTTTAAGGTTTATATAAAGGTTTAAAAATCACAAAGGGATTGGCGTGACATTTTCTCTTCCTCCTTATTCAGCAAGGCACATTTTCAGATATACTTTCAAACCACAAACCCTGGTAAACATGTTCTACATGAATATGCTGAGGAAATGATTTAAGGGTGTTTTTTCAGTATTTGATATGTTGGATATTTCAGAAGCAGTAGCTGTATAATTTTAGTCAATTTGGTCGTTTGCCTGTGCTCGATTATACATCCAGCCATGATTTAAGGCAGAGTCAGAGCCAGGAAAAATAATAAAATGATACAGTGAGTTATTCATATTGAGATGTGTATCTACATGGAACACAGGCTATATTTTGGAAAAGCGAATTTTATGTAATGCCTTCACAAACTAAATGAACAGATTGTTAAATTAGTCATTAACACACTTATTGGGTGCTTTTTTTGAATTATATACAAATCTCTTCTTAACCTTTCCATGCTGTGTTCAGATTCACTCAGATTCTTGGATATAAGCTGAGTTACCCTCTCATAGGTAAATGCCCCTTTGTAACCAGGTGAGGTATGTTAACGGCTGATGGAAAAGTAACAAAAGAGCACATATATAGATTCACATGAATGTCTGACTGGTTTTTGATGTACACATGCAAGAGGACAGTAGTAGGCTTTGTTTTGCACACTGCATGTTTCGTATACATTCAGAAGTGCACACACATGCATTTCCCACAGCCTTCAGTTAGGTCAAAACATGTTAGAACATTTAGGACATTTGTTTGAACTGGTCTAGTTTACATTAATGGGGCCAGATTGACATACTTTAACTTTTTCTTACTAGTAATATGTTGTTTTTGTCAAACTTTACCACGTGTGCCACAGGCTCCAGGTCTAAAACGCAGCACATCTGAAGCATCGGATACTTTGAGTCATTAGCTTTTGTGTTGATAGCAAACTGTTCCTGGCAACAGCTACCTCTCCTCCACTATTATCATTCCTAAATGTTGTTTTAAGGGGACTGTCTTGAATTAAAACAGGTATAACAGGTTTAAATCTTCAAAGAAGGGAAGCAGCAGAGGCCACTACTCTTATACTATCAGTATAAAGGACAGGACAGGTCAGGACATTTTTATCCATAATAAATCAATCAATCTGAAGATGGGGTTATGCATGTGTAATTGCGATAAATATTTCAATAAATATTTTGTTTAATTGCCGTGCAAAGCTCAGGGCAACGATGTGTAAACACATAACAAACGTGTTGCTATGGAAAAACTACATTCTTTTGTGGTCACCACCCATCACAAGCTTTTTAGATTTCCCGCTTCCTTGTTTATTTACCATTGAGATATTTTCCATGATCCAAATTCCATTCATGGAAAATGCAAAATATGCTCTTCGATCACAACGTTTCAAAGCTTCCTCTGTTCAATTTTTTTGTTGCTACCTTACTTCTTGAAAGAACACTTTCAAATGACATCAGTGGTTATTGTGAAACTGCAAGATGGCCTTAATAAAAAAAGTTTCATTCAGCTGTTTTCTTTTCTTTAAAAAAAAAAAAAAATACAAAACAAAATAAATATTCCGTGGCTAGTTATCTGTGCCAGCTCTAACCTCGAAAAGTGAAAACACACATCAGTGAATCAGAGATGCACATTATGACATGCCCTTCATTACAATGTGGAATACAAGTCATTTTGAAGGAATAGTTACCAGAAACCTGATGGCGTTCTGAAGATTTACTTCTAAAACTCAAGGCTAATATTACAAAGTCTTTGCTATGCTACAAAATAAGAATTTCTCTTTCTCGACCTGCAGATAGAGACTCAAGTAGAGGCTCCAAATGTGGGTTGATGCACAGCTAAAAAAAAAAGGTTCAGAGAAAAGACACGATTTACTCGGTATTTCTCAGTTGTTTCAGGAAATCATCTAGCCTCCCCCCCATTTGTCATCTAAACAAACACACCACCCTGACAGCAATTAATGGGACTAAGGAGTCAAAAACTAATCTTTTAGGCCTTTCCAAGGAGTTTACTGACAAATAAAAAGTAGCCTTATTACCAAAAATAATTTCTTTATCTAAAAATAAAAAATAATAGATAATAATATTCTGTAAATGTACACATGGTCATTAAATATTTGTTGTGGCGAAGGGAAAGCGAAACTATCAGAGAGGGCAAACTGATATTGAATACAAGTCAAAGAGGACAACATGGCGTGGCCGACTGTATCCTGTGAACAGCAGCACCAGCTCTGTTGTGGCAACATTCTCTAAAAGTCAACAGAGATGATCTTGGTTGATTGGGTACAAGTGTAAATATTTTTGCTGCTGGAACACATTTCCACTGACTATAACCTGAGACCGACAGGCGATTACGCTTGCACAGAATCCACAGCGGCGAGGGCGCCTAGCAAAAACAGCAGCAAACCACAACTAATTATCAAAAGTCTTTTCATCAGGTGATCCAGCCTATTTGATCAACACCTGAAGCTACACAAGCAGCGCTGGCTCTGGGTAATTGAGCCCGCATTATCATGCCAGAGCAAGGGATTATCGCTGAGCAAAATGCTGCCTGGAAGCCAAAAATGAATCTCTTATATGGTTTGTGTAAACAAGTTATTTCAGTCAGACGGAAGGCCTTTCCCTCTCCTCTCTTTGTCCATGCAAATGGTGGCCACAGATTTCCCGGGTGTGGTCAGGCTGGGGAGCCACCAGGTGATGAAGGAGGAGTGAAATTTGTTACAGAACAAATATGGCCTCTAGTGAGTGGCCATCATTTGAATCCTTATTTGATTGCCAATGTAAAGTACACACTAAGTCCCTTTTTGTCTTTCCTAAACAAATGGCCTCCTGACACAGAGCGAGGGATGAGGGATGTGTATATCCCAGCATTAGTTGGGTGTACTTGTATGCTTGTGTGTGTAATTTGGCTTTCATTTTCATAAACCTTTCCTTTTTTAACAGCCTTCATCCATCTGGAGAGAAGCGTGTCAGTGACACAACTACACAAAAAAGACCAACTAAATAAATCCACTAACAGCGATACCAGTGACAGAAATAAAAACAGACAAAAATAGCGTAACAGTGAAAATGTGCAAACCTGGAAAGTTGCTGCGATTTACATTTTGGAACACACATTTTATTTTCACAGTCTTTGAGGAAACTGAAAAATGTTGCACAGGGAATATTTTAGCATTTCCTAGTGCCTGTTAAAACTTGACATTGCTCCTAACAGGAACTAAATAACAGAATTCCCAGTGGCCAGGATTAAATCCACCAAAACTGCTTCCGTTTATGCAACTTAGATGTCACCTAAGTCACGAATAGCTATAACTAGAATAAAAAAAACCCTGTGTTACTGACGTAAGAGATTGTACGATAAACACTTTTACCTGCTGTAACAAAAGGACGCTATAGCACATGTTGTGGTTGTCAGGGGTTTGAGATTTGGATTAATCTAGCACAGTCTGTAAGATAAGTAGGTTTAACAGTAGTTTAACAGTATACTGTTCTTTCTTGCTTTGATTCTGAATCATTAGTTTTTATTCATCTCTGGCTCTCTTCCACATTGTGTCTTTTGTCCTGACTCCCTCTGCTCACCCCTTACCGGTCGCGGCAGACGGCTGCCCCACCCTAAGCCTGGTTCATGTTTCTTCCACTTAAAAGGGAGTTTTTCCTTCCCACTGTTGCCAAATGTTTCCTCATAGTTGATCGTATGATTTTGAGGGTTTTCTTTCTAGTATTATTGGGTCTTTACCTTTCATTATAAAGCACCTTGAGGCAACTCTTGTTGGGATTTGGCACTATATAAATAGAATTGAGGATTAGATATATGTGTATTTTCCTTTATAAATGCAATGCAAGTAGGTCAGTTTAGGATCAAAACTAAAAACAGAAGAAAGCAGCTGGCCTTGACAATGTCTCTTTACCTCCTTACTATATCTCCATCAAAAGCTCATTAATAATCTTGGACTATCTTTCCTTTATAAGCTATAAAACTTAATTTCCCTTCAGAGATCCCAGTTATGCATGTTTCCAAAAATGCCAAATATTCCTTTAACCTATTCCTTTCACCGTCGCATTTCATACATGATCTGGATCATCATAATCGTATCTGCTCTTCTTCACACTACCACGAATGTATACATATTTTTTGCATGGGTGGTCCCAGCTGGATTCAACCCCACATCCCTCAACCCTACAGTGTTAGTTCCAGGCATTAGTCACTCATCTTCAGTATTTCCACCGTTCTCATGTAATGCATGGACCCTTTTAATATAACCATGGCCGCGCTTTGGGTCCCGACCCAGTCTCTGGATACCACACTAGCAAAGAATGCTAGAGAATAGAGTCTTTTTGTTTGCCTCCAGACGGAAACACTTAACACATGCTCACGCTGCTGCACCCACATGCAAAAAAAGAAAGAAGTGCAGACTGTAAGGCAATACACAACCAAGTGTTAGTGAGTGTAGTTCACACGGTCACACACTTATGAGCACAGCTACAGGATTTCATGCTATATTTCAGAGATGGCAAATGTAAAATTTTAACAGATATAACTCTTAATTCGTGTTAAGCATTCACGTGCATCTCCTTGTATATGAAATTAAATACTATAGGTGCAGCTATTGTGTCCAGGCTTGTGTCTTTCTTCAGCTTAGTCACTGAGCTCAACTTTAGAGCTCAGGTTTCCTCCCTCACCGCCTCAAAGAGGGAGAGAGAGAGTGAGAGAGAGGTCTGGTGTTGGCCCTGTTCTGCCATGAGCTGACGGGAGAAGTTTATTTTTAATAATAATTCTACAACAGTGGGGCCTAACACTATTTATATAAATTATAACTAAGTGGTTTGGCCTGTAGGTAATCCTCAAAGTGCTACTGGGGAGTGATTACATACTCAGCAAAAATATACTGTTAATGATAATTGGTCGACAAGGAAGTGGATCTTCCGTATTCAGTGATTCTGCGGCACGTCTCGACTTTGTTAGATGAGATCACACTCAAACAGCACTCAAAAGCTTATGTTGATTATTGTGAACGCCACGCTTTATGTCAACCATTTTATGTGCCAAAAGAATTCTCTGGAAATTCGTACAAGGTTAGTCCCGCAGGACACACCCAAAAAGTAGGCAAAGAAGCGTTAAATGTCACACTGTCAGCATGCGTATGGGGTGAAGAGGGCATGGCTACTGTAACAGCATAAGTGTGTGTGTTGAACTCCAGCCAACTGAGGATTTCTAACTGTCACTAGCCAGCCTCTTGCCTTGCGCTCACTCACACCTTGCAGCAGATCAACTTTATATCCGCAGTAAAGCTGTCGGCTCATCGTAAACAGAGCGAGTGGCAAACACTTTCTCCTACGCCTGCTCTATCTCACAGACCTGTGACAGGGCAGGCAGACGAGGAGGGAGCATGGCAGGATGGCTGTCTTTAGTTAGTCTACTCGTATCCTGTACGAGATACAGCGTATAATAAGGTATGTTCAGTGGTTTGCTGCACGATATTTTTGGAGGCTGACAGACACATCAGCCATTTTTAAGGAAGCCAAACTGTAATGCTCACATCCTTATAGCCACCAAACCACATAACTTTTGGTTACATTTAAATAAAGCAGCATGTTTGGAAGAAATGTCACTCACAGCATAGCTGACTACATACTTTTCTCCCTGATATGCTGTTAGTATGACAGCAACAGTAGCTTTTCCTAAGAATTAAAGACATAAAAAGCATAGCATACCTATGGACACAACAGCATAAGCAAACACCAAGATTTTGGTGGCCAACTTAAAGTTTTGCCTTGATGTCACAGTACATTTTATTGTTCTAGGTTGTTGTAATAAAGATGCATTCATTGAGTTTGTGCTTGACTTTTGCCCCTCAAGGAACTATTAAAAAGAAATGAATTTAATAAGCATAGGCAAATAATGGCACTATCAACCTTTGTGTTTTTCATGTGCAGGAAAACAGAAAGACTCATGAGTGGCTTCCCGTGTTATTTTGAATCACTACTGAGGATAACCTACCCTTCACTCTGGAAAATTGTCCGGAAGCAGTGACCCAGGCTCTTGTAGCTGGTGGGGTCAGTGGTGCCTCTTTGGATCTGAAACCTGCAACAAGAAATTTCTGATTAAAAATTCAGTTACTTTAAATATTATGATCATCAGCTCCATCAACTTATGTTAACTCTGCATAGGGACTGTTATCATAGCTAGATGTTGGTTTCTTTTAATTTCTATCCTCATTTCCTGTGTAGGCTATACTCCGACATGGCTTCAAAAGCACAAATTTGAGCTTGTTTTCCCTCTATTTTCTTCCCTCTCTTTTTTCCCTCCTCCACTATGATGAGAGGCTCCTTCCACTCAGTGCAGGAGAGAACTTAAACATTTATTTAACCCAACTGATCCAATTAACCATGCAACACACCAGGACCAGGCCTTTTGCACAAAGCATTTCAGGTACTAACATGCCAGCAAGCCTATAGTAACAGCTCTTGAGTTACGTGTAAATTTTTAATACGATGGAGCCAGTCGAGTGACTTTTTGTTGTACAGCAAACATGCAGGTACCTCTCTAATAAAGTCTGGTGAGCTGTGTGTAAATCTTGAAAGAATGAATAGAAATCATGCTTGTTAGTGGTAAAGAGCTTCAGGTACTCATTTAAGACTCCTCATTTAACACCACTGTATGCCTTGGAATTAGAGAAAACATGATGAAATAACTAACGTCTTATATGTGAAATGAGATGATGACAACTGTGTTTAACAAGATGACAAAATCTAACTTGAAGATCTTAAATAACATTAGCAATTCTGAGGAGCGAAGCAGGAGACACGAGTAAAAAAAGCAGGCAGTAATGGGACAAGAGAAAGATTCCCTCCTCATATGGCTTCAACTTCTAGGTCACAAGGTCAGCAGTAAGTCGTCCACGCGGGTGCCTGATGGGGCCATAAAGAGCCCCCAGGTTCCAGTGGAGGGGAAGTTTAGTGGGGTGAGCGGCCTTTCATATCACTAACAGATTAACATCTTAGAGGGGTGTCCCTCAAATCCTATTTGGTGGATTCCCAAATAGCTTGTAACTGGTTCCTGAAAACTAGTAAAAACAGGATAATAAATAGATGTCTGACACCATATTAAAGACAAGAAGAAAAGAAGGACTCAAGGTATGAGATGATGGTGAAACAGGGGGTACTGGGAGGAGGCAAAGACCAAGAAGATTTAAGACCACAGGGGCTTGTAAACAAATTCAAATCTGGCTTAATTAGAGTCATATGATGAAGGGGTCAAGGATGGAAGGCACTCTGTCCTCAGTCTCCCCCTGTCTCCTTTGCTTGCCCTACTTCGACCCGAACTGGCCCTAAGAGAGTGAGGTTGGCAATGCCGTGGTCCAGTTCCAGCCCCCTGACTCCACTCGTAACCCCGGGGTCACCTCATTTCCTCATGGCCCTCTTCTACCCTGTCATAAAAGCCAGGGACCAAGCAGAAAGGCCCAGGGAGTAGAAGATAATAGGGATGAATATAAGAACTTATGGCAGCAGGGGAACTGTCAGGCCCCTGGCTAGGAAACTGCTTGTGTTGCTTTTCACAGCAACCAGTTGTAGAAAACAAGACCCAAAGCTTCAGTTGGTTGTGAGTGGATGTCCTGTTTGGGGGGATTTGTGCAGACAAAAAGCTCTAGTTTCTGTTAACACGGCCTCAGTGAATACAAAGATATACTGGTTGGCTGAAGAAGAGCAAAAGATATCCTTTATATTGCTCTGGCAGATTTGCTTGGCCTTGGAGTCAGCCCTGCAAGTCATAAACTCTACAGACGGAAGACCCAAGGAAAACCCTGGGGCTTCTTTAAAACACACTGCTTGGAGCATCTTCTTCAATCATCAGTGAAAGCTAATGGAGATACAGTATACCAAGAGGTGATGAAATCTGCAAGTTCATCAAGGCTCCCCCATTTGTTCTTCACCCACATCCTACTCTCTCTGTACTTGTGCTTTATAGGCCCAGAGCTACCCGGGAGAGGGTGAAGGCGAGGGCAGGTTGGTGATTCTGCAAACGAGACAAGCACTCTTGTTTAAATAATACGAAAGACCTCGTCCACCTGACCTCCAATACCTATAAAAGCACAAATGTCAGGCATCCACAAAGATGTCAAAAAGGTAAAGGAATGTGCAGTAGAAGGCTAGAGCCCCATTCTTTGTATTTTTATGGATAGCAGAGGAGTGTTTCAGGGCTTAGCAAGGCTATGCCCGCTCCCAGACCCTTGTGGTAATGGGCTTGAATGGGCCACCGACAAAATGGGCTGTCATCTCATAGATGGTGAGATGTGGAGGTGAACCTACAGACTGTGTTAAAAAAAAAAAAAGCCTATAGGAAGGGGGTTGCTAGGTTGATTCAAGCGCATAGGTTTGACTGGGCAGATTTAAAAGCCTTTCTTAAGAGATATGGATATTCCCTTAAAAGAAATTAATAGCTGGATGAGTTTGATGACTTGCTATTTATTTAAAAACTCTTATTTATAGCTGTTCAGACAGACTGACATTTAATTAAAACACTAAGTAGAGAAGTAATGACCTAATCTACAACAGGCAGTTACCTATACCTATCTATTATACTGTAGTATTTCATATAGTGCAATTTTCCCCAAGTATGAATGTTTTATGATTTATGTGTTTTGCTGCGTATTTGGACTGGTTGCTACAGTGAGAGCCTTGATCTGCCCATGCCTTCTCTCTTGGAATGCCAAGTGCTTTGACAAAAAAGGAGAGAAACAAAAAATATGATTGAAGAAAAAGAAGAAGTGAATCACAAGGGGGAGGAATGAAAGTTGAGCAATTTCTCATGTTAGATCTGAAGTACATAAGACAATCCAGAAGGAAACATAAAGGGGAAGTCTATTTTTTACAACCAGACAGTTAATTTTAATGAGCAGGATCATAAAGATGGTAAAAGTCCATTGCATTGGTACATGAGGTTACGACCACATTTCCGACATAAATGGTCCAACATGGCAAATTCCTTCAATTGTGACTTTAGCCATACAGTCTTGCATCAGGGTAAAGAGCCAAAATAAAAGGCTCCCGTCTTATTGTTTTGACAACGGAGATGACTTAGTCCCACAGAGTAAATAGTGTGTTCGATTTAAAAAGCACCATAAATTAAGGTGTATCACACTTAAGTTTGATTTCAACTCATCTATGCCCTGTCCATAAAGAAATGAGCAAAGAAAAAATTGATATATTAAATCTATAATAAAACTGTTACAGGAAAAACTGAGAATAGGAGCAGAAGGGATATAAAGACAAACCTTTGGAGAACAGAATAGGAAAAAATATTAAAGGGGAAGAAGATGTGAGATGGGAGCTCAAGGGAAGTGATAAACTTTTGGTGCTTGCAACACGGCAGGCTGCCAGAGTTTGATCTGGACCAGGCCAGGTTAGGTTTCACCAGCACCCACTGGATCTGGGAAATCCCAAATTATACATGCAGTCTGGATATCAGAAAAAAAGTTAGTCTGGTTGTTAAAGGGGCTACAAAATCCTTCTGTCATTCTGGATTCTCTCTCACACTGATAAAACTGGTTCCTCTGAATCCCAGTGGTAATGTTGGGACTGTTTCGCTAGTCCAGATGTCTGCTCATATGCTGTGACCCTTGTGACCTGAGATCAGGCAGTGTTACTGGAGAAGAGCAAGAAAAAAAGCTGCATAAAACACCATGAGGCAGGGCCAGTCTAAGACTGGGACCTCAAATGCTTTGAGCATTACAAACTTCTGCTTGACTAAGAGATAACTCTGTGTTAGAGTGGACTGTGGCAAATTTAGAACGTGACTGCTGCAGAAGTGGATCAGATAGGTGGAAAAAATGAGCAGTCTTACCACCATTTCCAGAAAACGATTGCATAACAGGAAGGATTTCTTGGGTGTTTAATCTAGAGTCTTTTAAACTCTGCCAACTGCTGTTAGCTGAAATTATGGCGCTATGGTGCAGTTATGGCATCATATAAAAGTAAAAGTAAAACAGTAAAAACCTCTTTTGCAGGTTCTTCAAGTACAAATTAAGAACAAAGAAAAAAAACTCAGGTTACTATAACTCAATATTATTATTTTTTTATCATGGCTAAAACTAGACCAACTCTCTTTTTCGATAATTAAGGTACTAGTCTTTCGATTGATTATCTCATCAGTCATAGAGTAGTCCAGGAGAGGACAGTAGAAGCCACGGTTGGGAACTTCTGCAATATTGTTTAGACTCCCATGAGCTACCAACATGACATGTCTCAGCCTTGGCTCAGGTCTCGACTGAATTTGCCAATAATCATACTTAACCTCCTAGGACCTGACATTACATTTTGGGTTATTTAGACCAAAATACTAAATTTTACACAATAAGGGCCTGATATCCACTTACGAGGACATTATACTGCTACTGTTCTATGAAAATTTTAAACGAATATCCTCATATGTGGCTCTTATTTTTCTTAAAAACAAAAATAAGGTAAAAAAAAAAAAATCTGGTAATTCTTTGTTTTTACATTCATCGGGCCCCAATATGCCGAAATATCAAAGAGAAATTAAAAATGCATGCGGTGGAAGAGTTCGGGTCTTAGGAGGTTAAACTACAGAGGCCTTGTTTCAAGAAATTCAGTCATCTTGCTGTTATATTCTTCATTTGTTTAAACATTTGTGTCATGATGTTTTAGGGTGTAGATGCCAGTTTGTCTCAGGGCTTGTAATATTGTTATTTAAAGACTTACTGATCAGAAAGTTGTTGAAAAAGAGTCACCCAGCCACGTGTGGATAAAGAAGAATACTGTTACCTTTCTCTGTTGCTTTTCTTTCAACTTTCTTTTCATCACATATATCTCTTAAACTCTTTCTTGGACAAACTGCTATCTGCCCTTATCTGGTATCACTGACTAAGAAGTAAGCATAACGCTTTGTGCAAGTGCAGGCCACAGTAATTTTTACTGGACGCCATCCAGATCTTTTAGCTTAAATCCAGTTATTTTAAGAGCTTGAGTGACATGAAGAATTATGGATCTAGTCAGTGATGCAGACCTATGAAAGTTACAACCAAATCATGCCAAGGTTTTTAAATAAGTCTGGAATGCTTGAGCAGTGACTTCTTCTCACCCACAGGCCAGATCACTTTCAGAGCAATGTCAACTACATATTACACACCATTGTGTAGTCCGGTGCAGTAAACATGCTTGGCTCTATCTGCCTAAACACTGCATGAAAAAATGGGAACAAACTTATACCTACGCTTTAGGCACTAGTACGAAATATCAATTTAATTGGATTTAAAAGATTTAATGACTGAAAGAAAAGAGGCAATCTAGAGAGTAAAGAAACTGCCAAACAACTACGAGTTGTTCCAAAGCAACAACAATTTGTGCTGAGCTTGAAATGTTGTGTAAGAGCGACTCCAATGTGGGAATAGCTTCTCGCGGGAGGCTGGAACTTTAGTAATAAATAAAGGATGCACAGACATGTATGTCTGAGTTTTGAAATGGTGCGGCAGGGGGGCAGCCGTGTGGTTGCAGCACAGTGAGGGTGTAGTGAAATCAAAGCCCTCTATGTTTTTACTCTGTAATTAGTGCACTGGAATGTGAACCTCTTCACTGATAATGAATACAGGTGCTCAACTACAAACACTGACAGGCCATATGCTCTTTACATGCACCTCTATAACACAAACTTCTATAATAATCCATATGACTGTTAGCTATAGCTCAAACAGCTGTGTGTAACTCTAGTAACATCTGTCACAACTGTAAAACTATGGGTGTGGTTTTTAAGGGCTTTTTTATGGTTGAAAGTCAGGTTAAAATAAGTGGGTAGTAACATCTTTCAGACATGCATGCCTTTCTGTTAATCCAACCAAAATGTAACATGTCAGCGGTTTGTCGAAATTTCCATTTAATCCACAATAGCCGTCAACCTAAATGGATTGTTTCTGTAACACTTCCAAAAAAAAGTCTGAATGAATACAGTCATATTGATGTAGGATGATTTTACATATGGGGTGAGTACCAATAAGGACGCCAAAGAACTTGATGATCTAACTCTAGACTTCATTCAGAAGAGTATGGTTTGAAACCAAGAAGAAATGTAGCTTTCTGGACAACAACACAAACAAAAGTTCTTGGGTTGCAAACTGGTGCAACGCCAAGAGCGCAACTGTTGTGCCTTCAGCTGAATATGAGAAAACCAGGCAACCAAACAGGATGACAAACAGACTGTAAGGATCATACAATATAAGCTATTTTTCTGTGATGTTTTGGCATGTTTGAATAAACCCGTGAAAAACACTGATGTAAAAGTCACCAATGTCACGATGACACAAATCTGGCTTGACTAAGCAGTGACTTGCCTGAAAAGAGATGGAACATTTCAGTTCTTAGTTCTTTGATATTTTAAACGTTTTTCATTAAAACTGCTCAACAGAAGGAAGGGTATATTCAGGGATATGTCACTGTTTTTCACTGAACTATTTTTGGACTTATTGATGGCGTCATCTTGGGAGAGCTGCCCACATATAACGCAAGAGCTGACAAACTTATTTGAAGGTGAAGTTGCACTTAAAGGAAGGTTAGAGGAAGGATCATGAGCCTTGTATTGTATTGCTTAAACTCCTTTTGATTTTTTAATGAATTTTATTTTTCACTGTGCAATACAATAAAGTCACAATGGAGCAACAGTTACAAAAAATCAAAAATAACACAAAATCACCATCAAAAAGTCAAACACCCATCATATAAAAGACAGAAGGATCTCATAATGTTTCAAAAGCAATTTAAAAAAAAGATTTTTTACTCTATTTTTGCAGCATCTGCAGAAAGTTTAGTATAGTACTGCACAGGTTTTGGAAAAACTGTGGTTATGATGAACAAAGGTATAAGTTAGGCACATTAAAACACTTGGTAGGAGAAAGATTATGGTTACGGTTAACAAAACCACAAATGTTAATTGCAGGTCTGTGACAAAATGAACTGTCAGCATAAACGTGGGATGTATTGACCGATGCACCTCCTCAACCCACCGCACCCCTACTTTCTGCCTTTCTACATCGTTCGCATTTCAGTCAGGACCGCTTTAGCGAAAGAAAATTATTATTTCCATTTGCAGTAATTTATATTTGGTGGTTCTGTGCTGTTCTAGTAGTCTCTACCCACCCTTTAAAGTGCATCAATGGAAAAAAAGCCTGAAGCAGGAAAACCAGCAGTACAGCTCTCTAGGTTACAGAGGAGAGGAGGCATTAATGCCAACCTATATACACAGATACACAGGATGAAAAGAAAGAGTTGGTATGAAGGTGGGCTGCAAAGCTGCTTGCAGAGAAAGCAGTGAAGACAGACTAAAGTAGAGCATTGCGATTGCGGGGCGATCGTGGCTCAAGAGTTGGAAGTTCGCCTTGTAATCGGAAGGTTGCCGGTTTGACCCCTGGCTTGGACAGTCTCGGTCGTTGTGTCCTTGGGCAAGACACTTCATCCGTTGCCTACTGGTGGTGGTCAGAGGGCCCGGTGGCGCCAGCGTCTGGCAGCCTCGCCTCTGTCAGTGCGCCCCAGGGTGGCTGTGGCTACAATGTAGTTTGCCATCACGAATGTATGTGTGTGAATGGGTGGATGACTGGTTGTGTAAAGCGCTTTGGGGTCCTTAGGGACTAGTAAAGCACTATACAAATACAGGCCATTTACCATTTTTACCACTGCCATTTGAGTATACAGAATAGCATTAGTTATTATTAGCATTAGTAATACTATTCTACAATACCAGATGAACTATGATTGCTAGCTTAGCTTGACTTTGAGGATTGCCTCAACCTGTGCTATGCTCAATATGAGTAAAAATAATCAACATAATCATATAAATAATTATTCATAGTGTGTTATTAGGATGGCAGACTTGGTAAGTACAACAGTCTAATGAACCATATTACAAACACTTATGTTGAACTGCATTTTTCACCATTGAGAAATGCAAGCGAGCGTGACTAGGCTATGACTATTCATATTGTAGTCCTGCCAAATATGCAGTTCTGCTCTGCCCATGAAAAGAATTGCTCTCTGCCTTTTGAACTGGACTCACAACTAACTCACTCAAGCAATGCACTGACTAAGTTGAGTTTATCCTGCATTCGCCCGGCATGTGTCTAGCTTTACATGTTGAGCGAAGCCTTGCCCTGCGGACTGAGAGCGCTGGGGGGGATTAGAAGCCAGCTTGACTACCGCTGACCTGCCTTTCCTTTACAAGGAAAGATCAGCTATCAGACTGCTACTGCTTTGTGCCCTGCTGTTTGAGGGTTGTGTCAGGGATTCCTCCTTAAGTGCACAGGGGTTCACCAAACAGTTGGGGGCAAACAGACGTGGAGGGAGGAGGCCTGAAACCTCTCACTATCCTTAGTGCTGTCACATGTTGCCCAAAAAGCCTGGATGTCATCTGTCAAAGCCCTCATCAAAGAGCACTTTCAAGCTCAGCAAGTTTCATGCGTGCTGTGACCAAATGAAGGTAGTGTTTCCATGGATACTGCCCCAATTGAGGGCTAGTACCAGGTTTTTCTAATCAGGCTTGAAACAAGCTACTGGCAGGCTTAGTGGTTTGCAGTGACAGCCATGTCATACAACACAATTTACAGAATTGCACAATTCATTACAAATCTTCTAAACATGTACAACAGGGATCTAAAACAAAACATTATATAATCGCTCAACTAACTACAAATTCAGAAGAAAAGATGCAAGTTTAAACAATAGATTCCACATGATATTGATGAAGTAGTTATGTAATAAGGTTTATATTAACAACCGTAGTGGTTAAACAACAACAGGTTAACTGAGACGTTTGCTGAAAAACTGAAACCACAGAAGAATGCAAAAACACGAGAAAGCGTTTGTATTTAAAAGGTTAAAAAGTTGAATGAAGCGCAGTTAGAGGACAAAGAAAGAGAGGAACAAACAAGGAATACGTAAGGAGAGGATACAAAAAACTAGAATGGCAAAAAGGCAGAATTGGTGCAGAGGGCGACAAGATAGAAAGAAGGAGTGGCTCCGTCAGAGCGATTGCTTAAAAAATATGGGGCCTTATTAAAACAAACACATCCGATCATGTATGCACTGTAGAAGCAAAAATAGCTTCCCTGTGACACAAGCTGCTTAGGCAGACACAGACATGAGGAAGGTGTGGTTTCATTCTCTGGAAGGAAGCACAGCATAAGGGTTGATGGGAAGCTGTTTCAGATGTGTGTGTGAGTATGTTTGCGCATGCATGTTTATAAGGGTGGAGCTCCATGTAACAGGATCTCAACATGAAGGGAAATGCGGGCTCATTGAGACTCTCTAATGAGAGGGGGAACCTGATCAGATTCAGATGGGGTGCCCCGAGCGCACAGCCCCCCTACAGAAAGTGCCGCCCGACACCCTTTGTTACCTCCAAGTGAGCTGAGAACAGCCCATGAACCATGTAACTAGGTGGTTTCCAGGTTAATGAAAAGCTGTAACTCTGGTCCCACTGTCTCTCTCGGCTAGAGTGATGACTGCCCTCCCCTTCCCATGTCGTATCACCCCCCCCCACCCCCTTCTTCACCTCCACATTCCTGCCCATGTCCATGACGGGAGTATCAGGGTCAAGGGCAATTAACTTTGCTTTGTGCGAAGTATGCTTTATTTATATCTGAGGCTTTTTATTATCCAGAGGAGTGCACAATATAAGAAAAGTCAAAACCTCTGAGTGGTATATTTTAAATTAAATTATCTGAAATTGTATGACAATTAACAGAAATGTGCATTATATTACCAAAAGGGCAATTCACACTAAATTCACTTTGCAGTTAAGAATTTTTTTTATCAAGACATAACCTCTACTGATTCATTTGCTGCACAAAAATATAAAATGCTGTCTTGTGCCCAAGAAACTGTATGTTTAACTCTCTTTTAACGATGAAAGCGGTTGTAAGTCAAACTGATGGCAGGTGGGCTCAGCAGGAGTCCCTCAGATGTAAGATAGATGTACTTGTTAGCAAAGGTGAGTAACAGGAGTCATGGCTTGACTGGTCAGTAAACACACCACAGAGAGTTAAAGTGCAGCAACAAAGGCAAAAATACACACTGTGAGTCATCTGACAAGACTTTTACTTTTGCCCATATTTAAAGCAATGTCGAATGTGCTTTAATGAAATGCTGGCTATCATTACTCAAAAGTGCTTTAATAGATATGTAGAGCTATTACATTGTCTAGCTATTTCTTTATCTACCAAATCAGTCATCTTGGACGAGTAAAAGCTGCCAAATGGTCCGTGACATTACATTTTGTTGATTCATAACAGCAGTATTTGGCTACTGGTGGAGAAGCAAACTGCTGATGTTAGTCCTAAATCTGCAGTTCGCTCCCCCCGTCCCTGTGAAAGAGGAGAAAGCCAAATCCTCATTCGCAATACAGGTAAACATCAACTCCACGGCAGGTACACATTAGGGCGGGTTTACTACAAAAGAAAGAAAAAGGGAGAAAGAAAAAAAGGAAGAAAAAAAAGCTCCTTTGATTCTGTGTTGGTGGAAAAAAGTAAATTTACACCAGTTGCTGTTCAATTTGGACCGGTGGACAATAAAGCAGGAGCCAGTGCCTAATAAGAGCCATGCCTGAGAGAGAGAGGGAGAGACACAGAGAGCGAGAGAAACCCAGTGGAGGTGTGTCTGCGTCTCGGCTCCAAGGTTCCTGCTAATAGATTTCAGCTCCCTCAGTTTCCCAATTAGCTGGTATGTAATGCTTGGTTTATGAATTCATGTGTAGATACTAAGTGTTAGAACATGTGTGAACATGTACAGTGTGAATGCATATTTACACATACATGGCATTGTATGTGTACGGCAAAGATACAAGCTGTGTGTGTAATTATCACGCCAAATAAACAGCAACTACCTGTTGTTTATAAATTCATATACTGATTATAGTGGTGATTTAAATTAATTTTTAAAAATCCCCTATTTAAGACAGAAAGGAATCAGATTACACTGACCAATTCCCAGCCAAAATCTGCCTATCAACGTCAACACATGGCGACACAAACAGAAAACAAACAGATAAACCTGTCCAGTTTTAGTGCAGCTTTTACCACTTTTTAAGGAAGAGCATTACAAAGCAAATAGTGAGTGCACTTTTAACCCTGACCCTGTGTGAGGATGGACAGGCAGCGCTCAAGACTTACCTGTAATAAACCCCAATAGCTTCCACACATGACCATAAATCACACGGTATGCCTTCAAAGTATCGAATATCGACTAATACAACACCGCTCACCCCTGGCTTTTATCCCCCGTGCTTCCTTTTCTGTGTTCTGGTGGTGGCACTGCCTTTAAAGTGCAACCATCTCACTTTTTTAAAAGGCACGCCGAGCAATTTATTTACCAAGAAACTGCAGCCGTAAATGACAGAAAAAGCTGCACAATTTACGGACAAGTAGTGAATGGGGGTAGGGGGGCCCAGAACGAAGCCAGGGGTCTTGGCTGGGCCTGTGAAAGCCTATAAAGCTTTAGTAGTAGCCCACGACCTGTTTATGGCTGGCTGAGACGCTGTGGTGTGAGGCTCCTGATCACTCTGCAGCTCGTGACTGCTGCCGCTCTTGCATAACACACAAACAGGAGATGGTAACGGAAACAAGGCATTAAAACACTGCAAACAGATTCGGTGACATGGGCTTTATTCTGCAAGTCTCAGAAAGAAAAGGTCTGGGCCTTTTTTTTAAATAAGGTAACGAGGCAAAAAAAAGAAGAGTGACTTAAAAACAGAAAACATCTAACCTTAACATTCTGTGAGGAATAAATGGGTAAATGATGCATTTCATTTTCCACAAAACGTCTGAGGCTCTTGGCATTTGTCTTGGCCTGCTTAAATGTGGATTGCAGAACTGGCTTGGCATGCTGAGCTGGGGGACCTGGTATGCTCGGAACTTCACAGCATAGATGCAAATGCCCACCAAGAAGATTCAAGGCAGATGTGGACTGAAATGGCGTCCTTGTAAGTAGCCATTTGGTAAAGGTATTGCAGGAATTTTTTATTTTGAAAATGTGGCTCACCTCGTCTTCACCACATCGAGGGGATGCATCAAGCAGATCTCTACCAGACCTAAAAAAAGTTAAAAAAAAAAAAAAAAAGAACAGTCAAGATTAGTCACTTTAAAAAGAATAGGTAATTCGGTCTCTATTTTCCTTGCTTTCGTTTTTGTTCACTGCACTGATGACTGCTTACGAATGAAGATAAATGAAAAGCATTTTTTATCAGTCACTGGATGATTTCCAACGGTTTCAAGATTGTATTTCTGCAAATGCACTCCTTCTGCGTTCTGCACAGACTGTTTACCAGCATGAAACCAAAGCCTGCTCAAACATGACTGGTCAATACAACTGGACTACAAACAGAAACCAGACATTTCTGATGGTTAAGACAGCATTAAGTATGTTGAAGGAAGATTCATTGGCAGCATACGTTTGTCAGAAATGAGAGTAATTGAAAATTATGAGTTTGAGTCTCTATAGTTTCAAGTTGGCTTTCCAAATGCTCAGCAATTGCTACTTAGTCTAAACTGAGCATATTTAGGTTTGGGACAGTCAACCCATGCACACAATTTTTTTTTAGAGATTTTAGTAAAACATAACTAAATGTGAATAAAATAATAAATAATCTACAAACAGTGATAACGTGACAAACGTTTATCAGTCTATTTTTTTGTTATGACTTTTTTGTCAGTCTTCTGTTTTTGTAAATCACATCAGTGCTGTGAGCCAATCAAATCTTCCACATAGATCATGTGAACTTGTAGATGTATGCGAAATCTTTGTGACCATCAGATAGCAACACAGTGTGTGTGACAGTCACCCTGTAAACAATCTGATAAGAAGCTTGTTTAACGTCTAACTGGGGAAAAACAGTGAATGTTCGTTCATGTGATATGTTTCGCTTTCATTTTAAACCCATTTAAATTGGAAAGTTCTGTAAAAATTACATTTTTTCATGTTTCTACCAAATGGTTTTGAGGTGCAACCCATGCAAGTCCAAGCAACTTTACATAAGAACCTCATCATCACTCTGATTATCACTCTGCCTTTTGGAAACAGCAGCTACTTCAGTAATTCTCAGTTTTTTATGCATTGGTCTGAATGAGAGATCCGGCAAGACTTCTTTTTCTGTCCAAAAACCCTCTGAGTGCTGAAGCCACCGACTATATCACCCGTGCAAACCCAGTACATCAGCAATATGCCAGCAGAATCAATGCAGCCGGGTGATCATTGAAAGGCTCTGAGGTTTCACACACATGCTAACTATGTGCATCTGTGTTGAAAAGCCACTGCTTTGGCACGGAGGCTCTCTGACTCAATCAGGATTTTTTTTTTTGAACTGGCGATTCTCACTGCATCCCTTTACTGGGGCTCTGAGGGCTTCCCTTGCAGATTCCACTGTGTGTGTACACAGCTGCTGTGCAATATGGGGTCTTTCTAATTTGCTCAATTAAACATATTGTCTATAAAAGCGTGTGTCTTCTGGGGTTTTTCCAGGGAAGTAATTATCAAGTGAAATACCACAGTAAAAATTACTTTGTCTACAGTTGCATCTTAATGTACGAATGGGAGAACTAAGAAGCACTGAACCAAGTTGCCAGTGGCAGAGAGTCAAACAAAATTCCATCTGTTACGGCTCAGTTGACCTGACTTTGGTTCTTAATGACACTGCGCTGGAGAGGTAAATGCAACCGTCCATTGGACAGATTGTTTTCTGTCCTCTCTATTAATAGGCCTGATGTGAAGACGAGGCACGTCAAATCTTTCAACGGGTAATCAGATTACATGATGAAACCAAACCTGCCTGTTTGCTCGATCAGCCTGTGCACTTTCTGGGAAGTGACTGAACATGCTCAAGGTGATTGTATTTTATTGTTCAGCACTTTGGTCAGCCTTGGTTGTTTTTAAATGTGCTTTATAAATAAACTTGACTTGACTTGACTAGAGGAGGAAGTGCAAAGGGGAAAAAGAGACAACTTCTTCAAACAGTGGACACTTGTGAGGAAGGCAAACAAAGATAAAGACATACAACTCTCCCCAACTCATTGTGAGCCTCTGTGTGATCTAAGTTAAAAGTAAAGCAGGAGTCGCATGTAAAATAGGTCCAACACCACGCCATAGTCAGCAGAGCAGGATTGCTCCCGCATTAAGTGTAATGGAGGGAAAATGCAAAACGTATTTTCGTGAATTGATGTGGAAATGAAATATGAGTTAGCCATTACTACTTGTATCATAACAAAAGGTGCTACTACATTTTTATGGCTAAATAAAAGCCCGTGTCTCTAGGTTGTAGAATGAGCAGAGATTAAAACAAACCCGAAATTACACTGAAAACAACAGAGCAGAAAATCTATTAGTAATCTATTATTTACATTCTTTTAAAACCATGGAATACATTTTGCATCTGTGCGTATCTAAATAGAGAAAAAGACGAAGATGCTTCTTTTGGCCGTTGACTTATTCACAAGAAGTCGACACAGCAGGCGGCTCGGCACATTTCATTTGGCAGATTTTCCCCCACATGCTGTTCCTGATGCAACCCCACAGGAGATGTGTGTCTCCTCCAAAGGGACGTGTAAACCATTACACTATGGTGTGACTATCTGTGCACATCTGAATACTTTACTAAAATGATTACTTTAGTTTTTCGGGCCTTGTGATCAACCTCAGATTACAGGAAATCTGTCATCCAGTTTCCCATACATGGATTAAATGTAACCCTAGACTAACAGAAAAATCTAATCCCTACTGAAAAACAACTTTTGATTTAGGACTAGGTTTAATCTATGTATGGGAAACTGGGCCTAAAGGATACATAATTATAACCAAACCAGTATAAGTAGATACTCTTTACCAACTGACAGGTCTGCCACAGTATGCAATTTAGGTACAGCAATTCATGAGGTGTGTTTCACTTCTCAGGGTATCATTATGTAAGTCTAAGTGCATTATGGACCACAGCGTGTCAGTTAGCAATGTATGCTGCTTTGTTCCTCCAAGATGGCAGTTGCAAAAGGATTAAGTGATGACGAGCACTAATGCAAAACTCAGCTGTGTTTGTCTGAGTATTTGTCTAACACCCTTGCAAACAGGACATCTGAAGAAGAGTTGATGGCAGATGAACTGACAGGCTGTGTGGACTTGAAGAAAAAAAATAAAGTTTGTGGCCATAATCCTAAACTGACCTCTACATGACATCTCACTCACACAGCAGTTTATTTATAAGACACTCCATAGTGATTTCCAGCAGTGCTGAAAAATCGATTCATTTGTATTAGAAATCAATTTTATATTAGCACATATAATCACACTGAAGTTTTCTATTTGTCAAAAAACCTGTAAACAGCAGCTACAGTAGTTGTATGCAACCAATTTGTGATTATTTTGATAACATATTTGCATTTTGGGAAAACTAGGTGGAATAAAAACAGAACAATGATGTGGCGTGTCCTCTCACTCAAAGTACAAAGAATACACTGCGAGAAAGGGCACAGCAATTACATAAGTGATGACAGGTCCACAAAAGATGCAAGTTGTTGCTGCAATAAATTCTGATTTATAGAGACTATTTTCAGAGAAGCAATTAATTCCAAACAATTATGTTAGACAGCTCATTTTTTTCCTGCTAATGTCCAATGGAAACACTTCATCAAACTGTCTCTGTGTAAAAAACCAAGTATGTAATTTCCTCGACATTCTCACACCACTGTGCCCCAGTGTATCCTGCCTTTCTGTTCCAACTGCCAGTGCAAAATGCTTTTTAATCATACAGTGCGGCCATAGTGAACCCACACACTCTCGAGAGCACTTCACACTCAACAGTCTCTGATGCAGTCACCGAGCATGCTGAGGACGCACTAAAGGGATGATACTACTGAACTTTTCTTATATTTAGCCAGAGTTTGGCTGCAACTCTTTCTGCAATTGCTTCCCTCCTCCAGCTGCAAGGAGGAGCCTAATATTACAGTGACCCACCATCTGGTTGATGTTTATGGCTTTGCCATGCATCAGTGAGTTGCATATTAGAAAATTCCATTATTTAAAGGTTCTTTTATTTCTGATACACAATAGTACTGACAGGGCTTGTCATTCAGCACATTGCAGACACACATACACACGCGGAGGCGCACGCGCTAATGGCAAAGGAGTGTCTGGAGCGCAGCCATTTAGAGACACTTAAATATACGCCGCCACACTTGTATTTCAGACACATGCATTCAAGGCTAAGATGCAGTGTGAAGGTGAACTGAGCAGTGGAAACAAAAGAGCTGGGCACAACATTAGGTGAATTTTATGCCCATCGCCAATGCAGAGTGGTGAAAAAGAGCTTTTATTTTGGCTCTCACATTCACCACATGTCTGAAAAACAACGAGGATCGGTGTTAAAAACTGCTGCATCACACCACAGTCAATCTTTTTTTTCCTACACAGTGCAGTGACTCTTTGGAGCAGAACCAACAAGTAGCTTCACTGGTAACACGGGTATTCAGACATTCCAGGTCGTCTGATAACTTGTCCAAAGAAAGAAGATCATACATCACACAGATGAGATGATTATCTTCATTGGTTTTGGCATGGGAATGCATACAGTTTGCTCCCACGCAAAAGTGAGAAAGAACAACAATAGCGCACCAGGGAATGATTGCTCAATGGGTGCAGGTGTCATCCATCTTGCCAAGACACACATTGAATGACTGTAATTCCCAGCAACCACAAGGAGAAGGTCACTGCTTGGAAGCAAGATTTTCCTTGTTTAATGGGCTAATACTTGAAAGACAAACTAGCTGGTTATTTCTCATGCTTACTTGACCCAATGAATGCTATAATCTCAAACAATGGCTTAAACACTACTTTCTTAACAATATTTATAATATATTAATTATTTAAATTTAATAATAACTTATTTTAATTAATTCTATAAAATACTGACACTTTGAAAGTTGTAAAGATGTCAAAATTATGTACACTTTGTTAGTGAAATATCATGAAGAGCACGAAGAGATTAAAAAAAAGGTGACAGATAAACAGCTTAGTGAATTTTTTTCTAATGCATTTTAAAACCGATCCAACATTGCTAATTGTTTTCCAAAACCAACGTATTACTTGGTTCATTGAGAGCCAGAGCAGAAAATCGCAGCTTGCCCTGTGGTTTCAAGGCGTGACAAGAAGCATGAGTGTCATAATGACAAAGCGTCACCTTGCAGGCCGACTCGAGTTTTAACAAGGGCACCTGACTGAACCTGCAGGAAATATCTCATGCCTCCATGTCCTCCATTAATACCTTTCAAAACACATCGGACCTGGAATGCTAAACAAACCCTGCAAGGTGTTGCTCCACTGCAGTCACAAAGCTAACATGATATCCATCAGCAGCGAGGCTGGGCACGCTGATTTAGAAAATCAACTTAATTTTAAGCTCTTTTAAAGCAGAAAGAAGGGACAAAGGGACAAATGAAAGAAGAATGTTTTTGCGATCAGATAAATTAAAAAATGCAGCGGTAGAGATGATGAACTCATGGGAATCACCAGATAAGTAAGTCACGGTTTATTTTGGCTGCATCTTCACTTTCGTGCTATTTAACAAAACAAAACCCAATACACACACACACACACACGCACACACACACACACACACACACACACACACATATATATACGTATATATGTGAAAAATAAAATAAAAAAAACAAGACAAATCGAGGAAGTGCATGATATAAATGTGACATAAAAGTGCCCAAATAACATGGGGTCTCCCTGTTTCGGTCAAGCCATTAAACTTTAGTTACTACCAAGTAAGGCAAACCATAGTACTGAAATACAGCCCTTGAGCCAAAGGTGTTTTCACAGAAAACAGCTGGTGTAATGGTTCCAAACTGATCACATTAAAACTGAAATGGAGTATAAACCATTTTCACCCAATCATAGCACAAGCTATCTGTCATAAGTGTATAATGATGCCACGGGGAGAAAGTGAAATGCCTTTCTAGAAAATAAACCTGTATATTACAGATAATTAAAAAGAGAGGTAACTAAAGTAGCCAAAAAGCATTTCTTCATTATCTAAAGGAATGATGAATAAGGAATCTTAGTGACTTTTTCTTCTAGGAATGGGTCATCTAAATCATATATGGAGAAACTTACTGCATATGAATTTATTTATTTAAAAGAAAGCTTAGTACATGTGGAAAAAGAAAGCCGAGAGAGTGAGCCTGAGAGAAAGACGGAGAGAGATAGACAGGGCTATTATGAGCTATTAATCACAAATATCACCAATCATGCTTCCTGTTGTGGGAGTGCAGAAGCTTCCCAGTTAAGTCCCCAAACACTCCCTAATTCTACACTTGAAAAAGCTCAAAGGGTGCTTAGAAAAACAAGCAGGGTCATCTCTAGTGACAGTGGGGGATTTATTTTTTTTTACCCCCCGGGGGCTCTGACATGAAGTGCAGGCATTCACACTTTCTCTGGGTCTGAGATGTCTACTACATCATAAGGCACACACTGTGGATATTCTCACCAAAGTTAAGCCATTGAAGCTAAAATATTGGATCTAAAAGGTTCAGGATGTTAAAACTAGAATTAAGTCATTTCTCTCCTTTGTAAGACAAACAAACTGTTACATACATTTATAGACATAAAGTATCTTCCATGTTGCAGTGCGGTGGAATTAAAAAGGGCAAAACTGGGAATTACAATGCTTGTAAACACTTCAAATTACTTTTCAAATCTTTAAGAACACATTCAGAGTTTCACCATCCCAGATAATTTTTATGCAATTCCTCTTCTATGTTAAAATAAATAAGTTCTTAATAACAAATGACACATTTCCTGTCTCCTGCAGAGCCTTGGCATGCCCTGTTTGCAGGTCAGAAGCCATAAATGCACGAGTTGGCAAGAAGTGAGTGAAAAAAAAGAATCCTTTCCCTTCACCTTATACTGCCGCCTTTTTGTGTAACAGTTGAGCAATTTCCATCAAATCAAACAGCTCCTTATTTTATTTATTTATTTTTCTGTTTTCTGGCCTTAATAAATGGTAGGAGGAAACAAACAAAGATTGCATTTATCATGGAATATGCTGACTAGAATATTACATTTGTAAATGATATATTGGTTATTCCATAAGTGTGCTGTCTCCAGTTTAGATTTATCTTGGAAGTCATGGCATATTTCCCCCACTGGCTATGCACAGGGAAAGCATGACTCTGTCTCTGTCTGTCAAACTTGAGATGAACTCTGCGATATTGATGGAAGTGTAAAGGTGAGTCAGGTGCATGTGCAGCTGACTGGGTCAACCTGAGCTGTCTGCCCTGACAGACAAACGATAGATATCAGTGTCAGTGTGAGAGCCTGCATCCTTCATTACTGTCACTGGTTTCTTAAAACCTGTGGTGACATCTTTTCTTTTTTCTCTACATGGCCATCTGTAGGAAAAACAATACGATGCAAATAGCTACACCGTGAAGGCGGAAGTGGCTATCAGGCGGAGAAGAAAAGGGTACAAAATGGATGCAAAACCTGGTGTAACTGATGTTTGACAGGAAGTGCTCCGTGTCCTCTCAGGGTGATTTCTTTCATGAGGATTGCTTTTTAAGCAAATTTTCTCCAACTCCTGCAGGACACCTGTCACCATCTAAATAAACTCTGTAATCCTCTAACAAAGGTTAGAGGGTGTGAAGTATGGCTCTACAAATATGAGCGCAACATGCAACTATAAACCCTTCAGGAGGTTTGAGCTGCTACATTGTCCACAGGAAACCAGTTGTTCCCCAACCTGTGGGTTGTGACAGGTCACGAGATAAAACGCTCCAACAGCAGTACTAAAAAAATTAAAAACATTTGACTATGTTATACTTGTTTCTCATACCATTAAACATACATTATTTTATTCTTTGTTTGTTACATTTTTAACATACTGAGACTTTTATTTCCGTCAAAAAGGAGAGACAAGTAGCTGCCGGAAGTATAGATCAGTATTTGTAACACAAACTCAATTGAAAAATGACAATACAATTGACAACAGAGCCACTAACAACTACAGTTCCTCTTAAACTTAAAAGTTCCTGAGCAAATTTAAGATTCAAAAAAGCTGTTTTACGTATACAGATGATTCATACATGTCATTAAAAAAATTAAAAGGCACAGTAAGTCAAATGTAAATGCACTGAATATTTTTATATGTAAAATATAAAATATGGTTAAATATAATCTCCAAACAAAGCTGTCATTTTATTAAAAATAAGCGGTAAGCGTAGCACGGGCAACATTGTTAATACGTTTCCTTGCTACTTCACTACGATCCTTAAAATCTGGGTATCAGTCATTGTACCATCTTGCTAAATTAAAGGAATGACGACAGAGGGGATATTTTATTATATATATATTATATACGTGTTTAGATTTTTCTAGGCAAAGAATTAGGTTTAATTCACGCAAATATTTAATAAAAGAAATACCGGGATTTGAACTTCCACCATTATGTATGACAGACACAAACGTCTTAAGGATATGTTTTTATTTCCGGAGGCTTTGCAGCCACCCATTTCATTCAACTGCCTCTACAAGCCCAGTGTAACATCTGCCAAATCAGCAGGTGAAAACCATGTAATTTTTAACTCAAATTATATGTCCGAGGCTCATCAAATGTTTTCGCTTGAAAACATTAATAATTATTTTCACATCTCTTTACACATCCACTTTGTGTACTTTCCCTAAAAATAACCTGCTGGTGCGAAACCTCAGATTAAGCCTACAGGTCAGATCTGGCCAGGAAACAAAGTGCATGCTTCTTGACTGTTGGTACCAGTTGATTTTATTACTATGTATTATAATATTATATATAAATTAATTTGTGACAATATTATTTAGACGTAAGACATGTCTTTAAAAAAAGGAACTACAGCATTAAGAGATTTCACTTTCACACCATCTACACAGAGCCTTGATAGAGAGAGATTACAGGTAACCAAAACAGTGCAAAAACATAAACAGCTCGTCCCCCTCCACAAACTCCTCTCTACCATCATGACTTCAGACAATAACAAAGAAACTGAGATGTTTATTTTCTGCATTAAGTTTATGCTACAGTGGATTTGCACACTGAAACTGATATAGCCCTGAAATGACTCTCTGGATCAAAATATTTGACTGCTGTTGTCAAATGTCCTCTGTTTTTAAAAACAACTCTTTCAGCCATTATGCAGGCTGGCATGTGTGTATACGTGGTGCTAAGCTTGTTTAGTGCACATTATGTCAGCCTTTAGACATTATTTTGTGGTCATCACCCCACATTGTTCTAGTCTGCACATGTTAAATAATTACACTATTACACAACTCTCCTCCGCCATGTAATGACACTGGAGAAGAAAATGAGCAGTAAGCACTGCTACCGAAGTGTTGAAGAGCAAATTGATTCTTAGCTTATACTTGTTCCCCTGGGGGTACCTCTGATGTTCTCATACGTTAGGTGGAATGACTTTTGAGTATTTTCTCTAATCTAAAAAGCCTGATATATAGACTGTCACTATAACAAATGGACTACGAGCTATGACAGGCCAGCTTCACAGTACACACTACACAATTACCAACTGTGCCGTGGGGAAGGAGTGAAAACTAGCTAGAAAGTAAGCAGAGAAATCAAAATATAAACCACAACTTGTGACAGAAATTAAAATTAGGAGTATTTATGTGCAGGGTTTAAATCATTTCTTTGAACTGAATTATTTTAATGGCATCAGCTAATGAGAGCATGTTGACAGTGTGGAAAAAAGCGGAAATTAACTGGAAGGGCGCAGAACTGTGCGTGGATGGTGTACATTCATCTTAAGAAACAGCAAATATTGCATTTATTGAGTTAATCATTTAGAGAATAATTATCCTTGTTTGTTGATAAATGAAAAAAGTATTATTGCTGAACACAGTAACAAACTACATCCCTCATACCTGAGATGGCAACAATGGCTAGAAATAACGCTCTTTGTTAAAAGCATCTTTGGATATCAATGGCTTTCCTCAGTACTAGTCTTACAGCAGAGTAATTGTTCTCCATCACTGAAGATAAAACCTGACCCTTTGTTATATAAGACACACCTACACACACACCACATGAACTTCTGCTTTTACAAAAATTGTTGCATAATTTTCACCCTCCGGTATAATACCTTTAAAAAGCTGTACTCTCGCACACACTTCTCTGCTTTTGTCTGTTAGAAAACAACCCCTATCAAAGCCAATTGGCTTAACTGGCAGTTGTGCTTCATTTGCAGATAAGTGGGCAAAAGACATGAGTCACTAGTTTGGCACAAATTCGGTGGAATTACCAAGGATGATTGGATCAAAAATGTATGACACCAGACACCAATGACTGCACCTGAATCAACTTGTGCGCTGCCAATCAGATCGGCACTTCAACCATCTATGCAAAAGAGGAGCAGCTGCATCGGAAAGTTTCCTTAAAAGTGCAAATAAGGGAGAATTTCACTTGACTGCAATATATCAATTTAGCCAGTTACAAAGCTTAAAATTTTGTCACCTGCTCCACTGACTTTGGCCAGGAGCTAAAAATTATGCTGAGAAAATCTATATATAATGATATAGCTTAAATAGATCACTTCATGGCTGAATTTTGAGTAAGCGATGACATTAAAACACATTTAATTAGCAACAATTTTATAGTTGCATATATCTAGCTTCTTCTGCATGGCTTAATATTTACACCAAAAAAAGTTGGGTTAATAATATGACCACATATTTTGGGATTCAGAATATTTTTAACTCTATTAATGTTTGAAATGTCCTCACACATTTTCATACATATAAAAATACATATATAATAGTGGGTTCAAAGTCAGTTCATATGAAACTTTAGCTTGGTTAGTTGGACGCTCAAATGATAAGGCTTCAAGGTTATGCGATGTAAGACAAATAGGATTGAAACTACTGGGGTTTTGCTCTGATTTGAGATGCAAAGTGGCACCGAGGGGGTTTGCTAGGGCTGACTAGATGCAGTGGTGCTGGGAAAAACATCATGACTACTTCCTAGACGAGAATAAAAAAAGTCGCTGCTGACTACAATTTCACAGCTAAAATAACAACCTCTAGTATTTTTATGAAATTGTACAGATACACAGCACATGGGCCATTATGCCGAGTCTTTATATGCTGCTGAGTGATGTGGAGCAGAATGGTAAATGGGTAGTAAGTGGAGTTTTCACCACGTGCACTGCCAGCATTAACTTCACCGCCACGTCACCGCGTCGCTATAACATCACTTCTCTGGCTGTAACCTATAGTTCTTTGAAAATTCACGTTTTGTAAATAAAAATCACACCTCATCCCATCTTCAACCCCCAGAGGGGAGAGCTGTGTCATTACTGTCACCTAGTGGATGGATGTGAGACAGAGATGGAGTAATACACAAAGAGGTGAGAGAAAGAGAGAGAGAGAGAGAGAGGGGGGGGGGGGGGGGGGGGGGGGCGGTGGAAAGCACATGTGGCCATTGACAAAAGATGACTCTGCCTGAGAGAAAGGAAAGCAGCTGTAGAGACCCTATTTAATGTATCAAGGAAATGGGAAATTAACCACCAGTAGTCTGTGTCACTGTAATAACTGTAAGATTTTAGTATCTGCTATACAGTTGTCATAGACAATCAATTTTTCTTTGTTTTTAAAAAAAAATGGAGACAGAACTGACCGCTCGGCCAAAACAAGCGTAAATTCCCCCGGAAGCTCACCTTAGTCCATAAAAGCTGATAATAGAGCCAATAATTGGGAGGGAACACCAATAATGGACTTTTAGTGAGGCAGTAAATTCTTTAATTAGTTGTTAACACCTTGTGTCTATATGCTGAAGTCCCCCCGTTACAAGCTGCTGTCTACAGCGGGCTGGATGGACACTAAGGCTGAAGCCCAGTGACTCATCTTTTAAAAAAGAGAAGACCATCACTTTCAGTGTTATAAGGCTGTTGAGCACCTGTGTGCTATAATGGCAAGCTGCTGGGAGACGTATAAAGCTAGAAAAGCTACCATGTGCAAAGTTGTAACTTTGCAGCTCAGGATCTAGTTTGAGGTTGAAAATACAGCCAGTGCAGAAATCTTCTGCGGACCCAGGCTTCATGCCACCTGGAAGAAAGTGCATTTTGGCTGACATTTCGGGACGCATCATGGTAGGGACGTTCTCCAAACATACAATCTTTGTGGGCACTGGGTAAGGCTGCAAGGTAGATAAATGCAAATGATGCAGGGACTGAAAAACCAGCGGACATTCCTGAAGAGTGATACCATCTTTCAGGCAACAAACTATCCATGGTAGAAGTGATACAGTAGGAAAGAGAGTGAAAAGGCTCACGGGGTGGTCTGTCCTTTTTGTTCTGGGCTGCCTGAAAAGTATAAGGGGCAAAAAGAGAAGAGCTACAAGGCTGCTATAGGAGTAGAAGACTCGCTGCAGTAGCAAAGGGGAAGTACCCGCATGGTTCCCCTCTTGTCTTAAGCCGAGAGAGTTAAAGGCAGGAAGCCATTACCAAGTGTAAATGCACTCAGCCATCACTGCTTAAACACAGTCAAAATATGTTCCAGCACTTGAAAACAGTGGGAGGAGGTTGTTCTTGTTTAAATGTCTCTTTTATATATAAGACTCTCATACAAGACATCCAACTGAACAGCTTCACACATATAGTCAGCAAGCTTGCTGTGTCTCTTTCCAAACATTGCATAATGCAGCTCCAGATGCACGCTGGTGGTTTGAGCCTGATGAGAGACCGTGATTATATTACATACGACCATGGTTGGATGCAGTAATTATGCAATCAGGAGCAAAGCTTTGTGTTTTGTCTATGATTTATCAACATTATTTGAAACGGGGTAATAAATTGTCACAGGCGGGTGGACAGGCAGGCTTATTGGCTTAAAGCGTGACAGGTCGTCGCTGACAGCTTTTGTTTTGGCAGATGGCCCAGTGCCACGTCGCTAACCCAGCATCAGGGAAACTATACTTGGGCCTAATCACAATACAGGCCTTATCCTCAGCCTATCAGTGCTTTCAAGGTCACAGATATACAAATAAGAGATGTAGAGATAGGGTACCAGATGCAGAGAGGCTTTGCAAGGGAGAAACTGGTTCTGTCATGTGCTGTGTGAACTGAAAGTGCTGGGAGTAAAAAAAAAAGAAAGAAAAAAAAAAGGTCAATTTAGGGAAATCCACCATAAACCAGAACAAACACAGCAGTATACCTGCAGTCTTAGACAGTTAAGTCAAGACTGCATACATGATCACATGCCACTCAGAGCTGGAAATGAGACTCCAGGCTCTCTAGATGTAGTCATTTAAGAGACAAACCGAGGCGCTGCTTCACTGACACTGAATGAGGGATCGACTTTTTGAATTGACTCAGTGTCCAAAGTGATGCAGAGAAAGGTCAAGCAAACATTCTCCGGGTCTCAGATTCATTGTCAATGGAGCAGATCCGCGTTTTGTCTCTCTGATGGCCTCCGATTATAGCATTGGCTCTTCGGTTTCTGGCTTTGTGAGAAACTTGCTGCTGAAGGAAACAGACAGAACCAAAGGTCACACATGTACTGAGCAGCATTTAGAAGGAGCCTCTTTAAATATATACTCCAGGAGTATCACATAATGCACATGCATGAAAATCACTGTCAAAAAAAAGAGCTTACATGTAAGCTAACATGCTTTAATTCAAAGCTGCACCGAGTTAATTTCACATGTGTGGATGCCAAATTGTTAATGAAATTCAGCAACACGCAAAGGACGAAATAGCTCCATCATCCTGTAATTGAGGGGTCAGGATCTCCTCGTTGGACAAACTCCAGCTGAACCGTGCACGCTTGTGGTGGTCGCTTTTATCCTGCCATTTGGCAGAAAAGCTGAAATAACTCCAAACTGTCAGCAGAGAATTATGAATGAGAGGTAGTGGGGGGTTTTTTTTGTTGTTTTTTAAAAGGGGGGAGAAAGTCACACAGTAACCAGACTAACAATATTAAAAGGAGTTTTTCCCAAAACATAACATACACCGTTTAAAACCGATCCGTAAAATGAAATAAATCGCAAAAAGGAAAGTGCAACTGTTTTATTGAGTATTTTGGAGGATTTAAGTAAATTTAATTACAACGTAACTGAATCTTTAAAAAAAGTGAGATAAAACATCATAAATTTCAGTGACCATTTTTATTTTTGTGTCAAATGGAAACACAGTATTTTCTTTTGGATTTGGTTATGTAAAGGCTCATAAAACTAACAGATGACACCTTGGCTCCGATTCACGTCAATGTGTGAGGGCCATTGTGTAGGCGCTAGTCAGGCCTTGGGACAGATCCTGACATGTCCTAAAAGGATCCATCAGTTTGCTTATGTTTAGCCATTACTGAAGCCAGTTTGGCAACAGCGCTCTAGCTGCATGGCCTGTGTACATTTGGAGCAAGAGTGAGCCGCTGCGGTGTGAGAGCAGCAAATGCTTTTTGAGCATCGACCTTGCTATGACAGATGCTAACGATGAACTCTTGACACTGGCTCAACGGGTTTATGTTCCACATGTGTGTCTCTGTTACTGTCTCTGGTTTCCAGAAGGCTGCCCTGACTGACTCACTGTGGACATGGGTATGCTGTGTATGTGCATATGTGTGTGTGTGTGTTGAGGCCAGGGTGAGATGAGAGGAGCAGCAGGATCTGTAGCTATCTGGGAGGTTGCGCATAATGACACACCGGGGACAGATTAGGTTCCTGTCCATCAGGGTTCCATCAGGAAGACTCTGATTTACAGCCATGCTGACCAGCCCGCTTGCCCTCCACCCAAAGCAAACATACACGAAAAACACCACTACCTCTGTGTGGAGGCAGCTGGTGGGCTCGCACACATGTTGCATTTGGCTACCTCACACTCCGGTCATTTTTTTTCTCTTTACTTTAATGTCAGCGTAGATTCCAATGCAGGACTGTGATGAAGCAAAAAGACAAGCTTAAAATCACAATTTGATGTGAAATTCTTTGAGTGTGTGCACACGTGTCTGACTAAGCATTCTACTTTAGGACTTACCTCCCCTGAACAGTGAAAGAAGGGAGATGGACAGATCCATTAAACAAGATGTCACCCCCAAACACAACAATGATTAATCACACGCTGCAAATTATAAGCACCTGTATGAATGGACGGCAAAGGTCTCTCCCACTGTCTGACTGCATGCTTTCACTCTCTCAGACAGACACCCCACCACCTCCACAAGCCCCTTCTTTTCTTGCTGACCCTCTGCACCCCCCTCCCAACCTCACTCATACCAACAGGAAGTCTGCGTGAAATGAAATAACTCACTGGGCACAGAAATGGCCATTTTAACTTTAACTCCCTATGATTTCTGACACTTAAATATTGTCTATTTTTTCCATCAAGGATACAGAAATTAAATTAAAAAATTAAATGCAAGAAAAAAACACAACGTGTAAAAAGAAAAAGGTAATTTTTTGTTCCTCTTCCAACAAGCTGAATTTGGTTTTTGAAGACTGTTCAAATATAGGTATTTGTTGTGCCTGAAAATGAATAAATAAATGAATGAAATGAATGAAAGACTGTGGCCCTCTGTGTAAAAATCACCTGAATTCATTATGCTAACAAGCTGGCCCTGCTGATGGGCACACTGGCTGATGTGAGGAAATGTGAGTTTGATTAATGTGGGCAAAATTGAGCTGTGCAGACTGCTCCCCAGCCCCAGTTAAAGGAGTCGCCTGCCATCAGGCTCAAAAGTCTGCGAGCTGCAGAGCGGCACTCCGACCAGAAGTCCTCCCAACACTTCACAGCAAATCTGCAGCAGACCTTACCTCTGTTGACACACAAAACAAAAGTGGCCCCTGCCTGGACCTGTGTTAATCTAACTGGCACACAGACCCCTAAATTAAAACCATATTTCTGATAGCTTACACAGTGAGAGAGATGTGCTTTGTGTTCTGCGTGCATGTCAAATAGACCTAGGCTGGTTTGTCTCTGGTTGTGATCTTCCAGTACTTTTAAACTAGCCAGACCACAGCAAGGAGGCAGGACCAACCCGGCCAACAAATCAGACCCTCTTCAAAGCCTGTCCCACAAGAAGAAACATCTCACGGACCCAGTGTATCAGTTGGCTTGGTTCAAAAGCAGCGACCCTCCAGTCTTTAGAGGAGCATGGCCCACCGACGTGCATGAAGAAGTAGAGGTGGAGATGGGAGGGGGAGGTGGAGGAAAGGAGGGGGAGAGCAAAACTGAGCAACACAGAGCCCCCAGGTACCTGCCTGTACAGTGCTTCTCTCCAAATGTTTACTTTGGATCAGACTGGCAGCCGAATGGTTGCAATTGACCCTCTACCAGGACGAGTTAGAGAGTGAACATGAGCCTTTTCCTTCTGGGAAAAAACATGGAGGAAAGCCACACACTCCTGAGCACACGCACACACAAATATGCATATCAACTAAATGAGTAAGTTAAATCTACAATCATTATAATAATACAAGAAAACAAACTTTAAGAATACATTGTTATGGCTGAGTCAATGCCTCACAAAGCCTTTTTGCTCAAAATAAAAGTGTGGACTAAAATTTCATAAATAAGTTGGAAAGAGGCCAGAAAATGAGAGCCGTCTAAAAACAACAACAACCAGAAAACCTTGCACACACACAAAGTCCACCTGCCACAGGTGTTAAAGCTCAGGCCTGTTGAGGCTCAGTGTGGTGGAGAAAATGGTGGCTGGCACACAGGATTGTGTCAGACACTGTCACCACCAAAAACATTCAATTCTACAGACTCAGAGACCTCCTTTGCCATTGGTCATCCACTCAAGAACAGAGAGAGGCTAGGATGTGATGAGGGTTGCACAGAGGAGGCTTGCTGGCCCCATAGACTAAATAAAACCTCTTAATCCTCATAAACTACTCCATATGAGTATTACATCCCTAACTATGCACAGCTCTTCCAAGGGAATGGAACTCATTTTGTGGATACAACATTACCAGAATTCCTCCTGTAGCTGCCTGGCTTCCATAATGGATTCCGTGTTCTGCTGAAGACCGCTCCATTGCGAACCCTCAATTTCCCCACAAATATTGATGACAGAACGCGCTTATGATGAAAAATGCCCCGGAAAATGTAAATGAGCGGGCTGGCTAGATGCAATGATTACCGTCTATGACTGAGTATGTGTGTTCGGACAGGGAGTGCATGTTGCCTGAAAAGGATACAAACTATGTGCATAAGCCCTTTAGGGATTTGTTGCACCACAAGAAGACGAAAAAAAAAAAAACAGCAGACCTAACATGACACCCTCTTTCTAAACGTGATCATACAGGCCTCCACAGTTGATATGATTCATCAATAAAAATCACATTCAAAACAAACACGTTCATGTAAACATTTCCCTTGTCAGCTGGCCTATTCATTCTGAGCACGCAAGCCCTCTGAGCATACACCTGAGCAGTGTAAGCGTGCGTCGGCTCGGGCAGGAAACAAGGAGGGGGGCGTTTGGGAGGGGGGCAGGTAGGCGTTTCACTTCAGGCCAGTCATTTGTCACAATTGTCACTGAATGCACAAACACAAATTACTGAATTATAACTGCGGATGTGTGTGTCGTGCCTTGGCTAAATCAAAACAGCGCTGGGAGCTGTCATAACAGGGGCTGCGTGGTGTCTGGGCCACCATGGGGTGAGGGAGGGGAGGGTTGGGGTGGGGTCATAGTCAGAGTCAGTTTATGCGACTGCTGTTTAGGTTGTTAGGTGTTTATGGGGGTAAACACAATATGGATGCATGGCTGACTGACATGGAAGAGAAATCAAGTTTGTATAATAAACATCCAGATGCATATTAAAGGTGCAGCAGTTAGCATTTTGAAACACTAATACATCACTGTCACATTAACTTTGATATATTGGTATAACTGCTGTAAACAAATCATGGAAACATGCAGTAGCTGCCTCCCTGCTTCCTGAAAGAAAGACAATGAGGCTACTTTGTTGAAATGATTGCACAGAATACGCTTAAAGTCAGTGTGTCTTGGCGAAGCGAGGCATAGGAAAATAATTCCTTGGGTTTGGGCTTATAATTTCTGAAAATATTTTTGTCTTTCAATCTAAAAGTTAAGATTTTTGAGGAACTGAGCCTTCTCACTAATTTCTAACAAAATTTGCCATCAGCTCAGTAACAACTCAGTAAGGCTACCAGATTGGTTAGCAATGCATTCATGAATACAGTCTAAGCATACGTTCTAAAACAGTAAATCAACGACAACCATTTTACTTCTGGATACAACAAAAGTGCCTCATCCATCTGCTAAAACAAAACACCCAGTGTGGATAAATGAGATATTGCCTTACACTGACTCACTCTATTGTGCAGCGAGCGTGTGTGTCGAGGTGAACCACACAGGTACGGTGGCCCAGACACAGGAAACGTATTAACATGGACCACCGTTTACTCTTCTAACCACACTGCATCCCACGGGGACATGGATAAAAAGCTCAAGCCAAAAACAAACACACACGCACACAAACACGCACGCACACAAATCCAAACATATAAATTCACATACACTAGACAGACAGGCACACATGAATTTTCAATATACACCCTACTTTTGAGCAATAAAACAGACTCTTATCCATAAAGAAATGCAGATATACAAACACACAAATCAAGCCATACACACAATTTCAGACATAAATGAAAATATTTACACATGCACGCATACACACCCTCGCTCTCCTTCAGATAAACTCTACAGAAGCTCACACAGAAAGAGACATTTTAACTAACAGAGAGAAGCACTAGTTTCTCTACCTCTGCATGTTAACACCTGTCCACACAGACATTCAGACATTCACAAACTATCCATTAACACCTACATAAAACACCTACAGGCGCCCGTACTCTATTAAAGGTCAGCACCCAGCTCCTCAATTTCATGGCCCATGTATGAGGGAGGCAAAGGTGATTGTGATGACAGAAGGGCATGCGAGCTGCACCGCTGCAGACACACATGCACATACCTGGAGAACATGCAAGAGACTGCCCCTGTAGGGCCATAGAAACATCTGTGTTATACATGTGATTCAAAATAAATGCAAAGTTAAGGAGATGAGAGATAGACAAAAAATAATTATAATAAGAAGGATTATTTTGATTTTCAACTCTATGTCTTGGATTTCTCCATCTGTATTTATTCATATTCCTCTTTCTAAAAATTGGAAATATCTGCTTTCCAGTTTTTTGCTCCTTTTATCCAGCCAGGTCTTTTAGAGGTATCGAGTTATCCTCTTTGGCTATCCAACTCTCTCTCAACTCTCCTCTTCCCCCCACCCCCTGACTCAGGAACTATGTCTCTTCCATGGCTGGGAGGTTGTAATTTGTTACAGGCAGCTGGGAAGCAGAGTGGTCTCCCTCTTATCTGGACAAGGGATCACCAGGAAAATCATATCAGAGCGAAGGCGTGTTTAAATATAGCCGTAATTGCGGCAATCATTTCTTGCTGTCTCTTCGACCCCCACCTACTGCTTTAAAGGCCCCACCCTCCGTTCCCTTAACTTTCTCTCTCAAGCCTCCCCAACAGGCCCCCGCCATTCCCAATTCCCTGACGTTTTTTTTCCCCTTGGCTTTTCAGAACAACCTCCCTCTTCCCCAGCATTTCCTCTTCTAGTATCCAGTTAATCCTGGCTCGTGGTGTGGGCTGGGGGGCTGACAGTTGCATGACAAGGAATGTTTCCCTTTGTAAGAGCCTACTTCCTCCTTGCGCAGTTTTAGCCTAATTGAAATGTTTCCTATTGAGCTCAATCAAGGGGGCAATTACCTAATTATTCGCTTATGCCTAACTCGACCCAGTAGAGAGAGACTGAGAGGTGGAGTGAGGGGAGAGGGCTAAAAAGAGGGGACAGAGGAGGAGGTGGAATAGAGGACAGCGATATGAATTTTGAGATAAAGACAGGAAAATATGAGGAAAAATGTAAAGAGCAACTAAAGGAACAAATTAGTAGCCACATTTTTCTAACTGGGAATAGAATCTTAAAATGTACGGGTAGCAAGGAAAAGAGGTTAAAGCTGTGCAAAAGTGCAGAAAGGTTTTATAATTATCACATAATTATTAAATACTACTAAACATACTGCCTTTACAATGAGCCCCTCAACCCATGTAAATGAGGGGTGCTGCTCTGCACCCTCCATGAGGCTGGCATATAGGAACCTGCACCAGATTGAAATCTGGTGCAGGTTCTGGTTAGAACAGCCTGCTGTTGCCACCTTCAGTCCATACAGGCAGCACTGAAATCTTCCAGTCTGCAAAAAAAGCAGACTTTCTGGAGAGGTAGCAGAATGATAGTGAGGAACTCAACCACCGGGTCAGCCTAAGGAAACATGAGATGGGAAGGGTGGGGCTAGATAGCTGTGTCTATACTTTTAAAGGCTGTGGATTATTCACTAATAAAGTGATGGTGGAAAGCACTGCAATATTAAAATAAAAATATAAAAACAAATGCTGTATGTCCAGATATTTTTTATTTGAGAAAATGAAATAAACTCTTCTGCAAATATGTAAATCTTGTCATTAAGATCTTTTTAATACACTTTATGAAAAAGTTTCAGTATAGAGCACAAGGCTAGTTGAGATGACCATTTTTGCAGTGCATAGTGTAAGAAGGTGGTTCTCTGAGAAAGCATCTGGTTTTATGGGCTCATAAGAAAAAGTATTATCAAAGAGAGGAGCAAGGGGAACGGGGGAGACGAGAGGGAGACATTAAAGGAGCTGGAATGTTTTGTCCCGGCTTTGCCGGCCTCCAACACATTTAATAATGAGACAGGTAATAAAACACACTCACACTTGCACACTCAGATACACGCACACACACATACAACATGGCAATGGGAAGGTGTTTTCATACGTTTTCTTCTACACTCTACTGACATTAAAATAGATTGCCTATGTCATGTTCTAAACCATAATAAACAAACTTTTATAGCTCATTTGAAAATGGAGTAGGTTAAAAAGCAATCAGTACATCGTTAAAAGTATCCATCTTGTGAAAAGTAAAGCTTTACTTCTGAATAATTTATTTCAGCTCTGTGAATAATGTCTCTTAGCCATGTGAAGGATGGCATAAATATCACTACCTGTGTGAGAGACGCAGTGTATTTTCTGATGTGAATTCTGTCCTTCTTCTCTCTCATCTCCTATAGCCCGCCTCTAGCCGCAACTTCAACAAGTGTTGGCTGGATGACTCTTAAATCAATCATTTAAATATATGGATAAATCAGCAAGCCGTCTGGGTTTAAGCACACATGCCGTAGCTTAATTCACCCGAGGAAACGAGCAAAGCAGCCATATTTCAGCCAACATGTGCACCACTGTTGTCTAAACAAGCGCTGCAAGGCAGGCCGCAGAGGAGGGTCCTGGCTGGAGGTCATGGAAAGCAGTTATAATGCATGCACACAAACTAAAAAAGAAGAAGAAAATAAATAAATAAATAAAAATATTTATTTATTTATTTATTTATTTATTTATTTATTTATTTATTTATATATATATATATATATATATATATATATATATATATATATATATATATATATATATATATATATATATATATATACACACACACACATATACACACACACGCTCAGGCAGAGAAGAGAGCAAAGGCCCGGTGTTGAGGTCATGGAAATCAGATATAATGCTGCCTTTCACCAGGGAAAATGAGAGGAGCACTGGATCATACACTCAAAGTTGCTTTCCTGACAAGCAAGTGCGTGTATACATATGTGCATTCACAAATGCTTCGCAGTCTTAAAGACACACGAAAACAAGCAGGCAAACATACAACAGCACGCTATGCTCAGACACACACATGATCATGCTGACCTCTTCAGTCTGCAGAGAGAAGAAAAATGGAAGCTCACTCTCTCACAGGCTGGGTGGGCTGGTCAGCTGGACATAGTGGGGCAGTGCATCTGGGAATTCTGCTGAAATACTTTACACACGCAAATACTCACATTATAACGTCTCTATTTTCACAAGTTCACAGAAACTTGGTCTCAGCTCTTCCACCTCCCCTGCGTGCTAAAAGCAAGTCTGACAAGCTCAAAAAGATAGCGGTAGCAAAAGAAAGGGAAAAAAAGGAAAAAACAAAACAAGAGGAAGCCAAAATGGAGAAGAGAAGTAAGAAGAGGCCAAAACACAGAAGGAGGGAGCAGATCTGTGAGTCGTCCAGGTGGTCCTTACCCCTGGAGCCTGCATGGGTACTGCACTGATGTAAAGAGCAAAACCTGAAACCCATGCAAATGTGATCACCGGAGCCTTGATTGGAACGGCCGCATATGATTAAATATAATTGCAAAGAACCTTTTCCAAATGCTTTAGTGGTTTTAAAAAAGTAGGAAGGAAGGATTTAAAACCAATTCCAAGCCTTTTTTAGATAAATGCGCGAGAAAGAGAATGTTTGTGAGGAAAGACTATATTCTGCAGGACAGTGAGACAGAAGAAGATAACAACTTGATTTGCTTCTTTCAAATCGGGGCTGGTTGTTACATGCAAGCAATGAGCAGGGAGGATTTGCTGGCAGATAAAATACGCTGGGGTTCGGGGGCAGACCCGTCACACTTGGATGATTGATGGCTCAGTCTGAATGCTTAAGTCAACAGAGCATGAGCACGTCTCAGCAGCCCAGCCTAGGCCCTCCACTCAGCACCTATTCAAGGGTCAGGTGCTTCAGAACACACTCACTGTGCAACTGCTCCCATTATCTTATCACAGCCTGCACTGAGAAGCAAAGAAAAAACAGAGGGTCAGTTTTTAAAACAAAGACCATGAATTTTTAAATTTGCTGATTTTCATTTTTGAATGATGGCTCAAATTTTTCTCAGCTGTTCAAACTTTTTTTTCTTTTTTAATCCCAGTAGTTACAGTCCTGCTTTAGTTGCTGGGAATTTTATACAAATTTATAATGTTATGGAGAAATACTCATTTAATCCAGCATAGGTGTGTGCAGCTACTAGAGCAATTGTCTATAGGTAAGACTGCAAGCACAGACAGAAAATATTTAGTGTCGATGTGCATGCACGTTTCTGTGCATGTGTGTGTCTAACCCTCCTTTGTGTGAAGAAGGATTTGGAGTGTTCTGGGTCACTTGCTCCAGGGGGGCTGGTGTCCACCATGGTGATTTGCAGGCTTTTCCACTTCAACACCTTGTCAACCAACCTCTCTAACCCTCTTCCAAAATCTCCACCCACCTTACTCCATCATGTCATGAAAGAATTCAGGTAAGAAATCTGGGAAGTACTTGTCACACTGGCTGTAATTAGAAATGTGGATCTCCTCATCTACATCTGGGAGAGATGAGCACAGTTTACAGTACACCATGAGGCCTCCCATAATTTGGAGGAAAACTTGGGTCTTATTTTCATAGTTTTGGCCATCTCTTCCATGTTTTATGATAACATTTTACTTACCAGACAAAATTTACTGCAGAGTGCAATCAGGGAAGTAACAGGAGCTGACAGATGGACAGACGATAACATGGTTTGGATAATATAATTAAAAAGGGAATTTGTTTACAACCTGTCTAAATGTCTGACCGCAAGTGGACAGCGTGTATAGTGTGTTTACAGATGATGCTGAGACCTCAAGTTGGTGGAGAAAAATTTTGAAAACTTAAAAAAAAACTAAACTCAAGTTATACAAGTTAATATAATCTAGTAATATGAAGCTGTTGTAAGGTTTAAACCAGTCCTTTTTCAGGATTATCGCTTGAGCAACCAGGCCACCCTGCCTGAGCGATGCACTGAAACTAAAAAAGCAGCAGTTATCAGTTAGCTTTGGAACTGATGGACAACAAATAGTCTTGGAAAGTCACAGATAACTGCCTCAGAGTTCCATTATGATCTGTGCCTGTTAGGTTTCCACATGTCAAACTTGCATAAATTAAACGCAGATGCACTACACACACACACACGCGCACACACACACACACACACACACACACACACACACACACACACACACACACACACACACTTAGCTACAACAGTCTTCACTGAGAGTGTGTTTAAACAAAGTAAAATTAAATTGTGGAGATGAAGCTGGAGTTTGAAATGTGGTCCATGTGCCGAGCAAACATATGTTTAAAATGCAGCAGATATGTGCATATACAATGGCATGGAGGTGCCCGTTTTCTACTCTAACCCCCCAGCAAGACAGAAAGAAAGACAGAGGAGAAGAAAGAAGCAGAAATAGTCGGGAAGCAAAGAGCAGGAGACAAATCCAGACAGAAATGGTCTTGTGGTCTGAGTCATTTTGATCAGTGTGTTTGTCTTCTGCTCCAAATGAATGGCAGATGCTACAAGGTGGACTACTAACAACAGTCAAGGCTCCTTTAACAGATACACACACATACATGGAGTCTCTCCCTCTCTCACACACACAGGCAGACACAAACTCAACAGTATATAGTTTACCTATGTGATACAGTGTTGCTTCAATTTATGTTTGATTAGGAGCAGGCCTCAGTCATTAAGGAGGAGATAAAGCTTGAGGGGCGGAAGGAGAAGGAAACTGAGACAGTTTTGACATGCTGTAGGTCTCTGCTGGAATAGAGCTCAATAAATCGCCTGGATTTCAGGCTCTGTCATGGTTCCGCCCAGACCTTAATGTACATATTGTATGTGTGTGTTTGTGCAGGAGTCTACAGATGTCTCAGGAATAGGCGCACGGCCCTGACGGAACCTCCACACCCATGCATATATGAGTATATTGTATGTGTGTGCATGCCCAAGTGTCTTTTGTATGTATGTCTCTTCCTGTGGGGCCTGCAGCTGTGATGGGACCTACATCACAACACAAACACCAGGAAAATAGCTAAGAACACAATCACTGGATCACACAAGATCACATTCAGTGACTCAGCAGGGGCCTGGGGAGCACTAACGAAACAATCACAAGTAGACAAAACACAAGGCAGCATGCACGTGCACGCACAGACACACAGACACACACACACACACACAGAGCAAAACAGGAACAGCATTTAACCTTCACTCTGTAGGGGGAATCTCATCTCTGATTTCCCCAATTTCCCTCCATTGATTTGCTCCCTGTTGGAGCCAGATGAGAATGAGGATGGCACAACAAAGGCTGGCGCTCTTGAGCTTCCCTCTGGTCATCAGTGTCCACATCGTCATCCTGACCAACTCCTCCACCCCCACCACCCCCCAATCCCTTTCTCACTCACCCACCCACTGCCACCCTTGGCCCCATGGTTTGGGTGCCTCCCAGCAGACTGGCTCGTCCTGATTGCGCCTGATTTGGGTTAAGTGATTATTACCCTGCTGCGGTTTGGGTAGGGACTCGCCCACATGCTGGAAACAAGGAAGGAGGGAGACATCTCCCTCTTAAACACACACACACACTGCGTATTTAGGTGTGTATCTAAGGGTGAAGGGCAGAAAGAGAGAAACTACTCGAATGGGAAAAGATGACTGCAAATGACAAAAAAGGTTATATTAATGTGCATTTTCAACTCTATCATTATGCAAGTATTAGTAAGTGGTTCAGCTTTTCCAGCTGGGTGCCATTTAATCATTGCAGAGGATGAGATGATGAAACGTAGTGACATACCTAGCAGTCAAACCTCATAAAATGACAAATTTAAGCCATTTAATCTTATGAATACCTGATGTTTTTATTTTTATTAATTCAGAGCATTTCCAAAACACTCAGAGGACAAAAAGGGCACTTTTGGTCCTCGGAATCTTTTGGAATACCCTAAGGTTCTATTAACATGTAAATTTAGGAAGTATCAGTCATGCAAGATTTTTGATATATTTGGCTATAATTAACATGATTAAACATTGTAAGTTCCGTGAATAAGTTTGATATTGAATATTCTGTTTCTGGAAGAAAGCAACAAATGCAGTTACTGTCATACCAGCCATAAAAGAAATCAGTTTCTGGTATTTGATGGAAGACAAAAATCAAGAAAAAGGATTTGTGATTGAAATGTTGGGGCAATACAGCTAAAAACAGAGAGACAGAAGTGATTTGGACATTTTTTCTATGACGACTTTGATCAAAACCAAAGCAAAGAAAAGCTATTCAAGATCTGAAAACCACTACTTTAGAGTTTAGAGGAGCAGAATGTTCCATGATTCAAGCAAGTCACTTTTTATTGTTTTTATCCAACTTTTCAACTTCATTCAAGCAAGGCTTTCAATTTCTGCTGCTTTCGCTCTTTTATCCAAAAAATGACAGACAGAGACGGGCCGACTTTGGAGAAAAAACACACACACTATATATGCTAGAGCATCAATATAGCATAGTAACAAAGATGTCACAGGAGAAGCACAGAGGGAGGGAAAAAGCGAAAATGTTCCAAACACATATTTATGACCCAGAGTTAAACTGTCTCTCACTCTGTAATTCTCAGAGCTTTTTACTGCAGGCTGGGGGTGAACAAAGTGCACGTTCTGTTATTCTACCGTCCGTCTCGTCTTACATCCACCCATCAGATTTAGAGCTGAGGTTTCAGGGCCTCCACTATAGAGACTGAAGGCCTTTGGTGCATTAGGAACACCCTGAAAATTGGGTAGAGTTCAGGATGGGTTATGGGTTGCTATTCATATTCTCTTCCTTTCTGATTTGCTATTTCTGGACACACAGCATAGTTTCCTGAGCCAGTTCACTCTGAACTTGTGCTAAAATGTCATTTTTTGACAGATTCTTGGTTCAAATTGCTTCGATTATGATTTGCGACTCACGTAAGAATAATGAAACTTTGACTTTAGTTTATTGTGGCTGCTAAAATTAAAGTATTCACTCAGTTTAAAGGAAATTTAAAAAAAAATAGGAATATTTTAGCAGAAATATTTTTGATATTTTTGACTTTTCATTACTTTTCCAGGCATTCACAAAAACCAGTGATATCTGACACTACAACTGTTTTTTGTCTAACACTTTAACCAGTAGTAATAAGCTTATATGTTTACATTTGCTTACACATGTGGCCACTCTGTGAATCCCATCATCTTCTTCAAATTAAAAGCAGCTTTCTTTTTGCTTAATTTACCTACCCTATCAGATGTTCTTATCATTATGAATTCAAGGTGTCCTGAGTTCACACTGCAGAAAATAAGCGAACAGCTGGAGTCCAGCTTTGGCTCCTTAAACATAGCCATGCTCGGGCCGTACAACTCCCAGCTAAGATACTCGGCCCAGAAGCACATGAAAAGAGAAAAAGCAATGAGTTCGAAAAGAATACACACAGAACCTCTGAACGGCGGGAAGCCAAAAAACACACCATAATCTAAACCATACCAATATAATCATGGTGGGAAAGATTCAGCAAAGCATGCACACCTGCTCAATGGAGAACGTCCATATGGGAGGGATATTTCACAAGTTCAACAATGATTTTTAATCACGGGGCTGCAGTGGACAGAATGCAAAGTAAATGTTAATGCCAAGAAAAGAGTTTAATCTAGGAAAATGTATTTGAATTACCAAAATGTTCCTAAAAAGAGCTGCGCGGCATAACAGTTTGTGTTACTTAAATAAAGATTTCTATAAGCAGTAACTGAATACAGCACATTAGCTTTCCTGCTTCTACGTTACCACAGCATACAGTTAGTAAAGGGGACACTTACTTATATGTATGCACTCACAAGCCACTATATTAGGTACACCTGTTCAACTGGTCATTAACATAAATATCTGATCAGCCAATCACATGACAGCAACTCAGTGGACTGAGGTATGTAGACAGGATCAAAATGACCCTCTGAAGTTCAGACTGAGCATCAGAATGGGGAAAAAGGGTGATTTTAGGTGACTTTGATTGTTGCATGGTTGCTGGTGTCAGCCAGCCTGTTCTATATATTTCAGAAGCTGGGATTTTCCCACACAACCATCTCTGTGTTTACAGAGAATGGTCTGAAAAAGAGAAAATAGCCATTTACAGCCCATCTGCTTAAAGCCCATCTGAAGACCACATTGGATGCTCCTCCTGCCAGCTAAAAGCAGGAAAATGAGGCTACAATTCACACAGGTTCACCAAAATTGAACAACAGAAGTGCTGATGGAACAGTCAGAATTTGGTGTAAACAACATAAAAGCATGGATCTGTTTGTATCAATGGTTCAGGCCCCTGTTGGTGGTGTAATGATGTTCTGGATTTTTGCTTGGCACACTATAGGCCCTTTGGTACCAATTAAATCATTAAACCAATTACATTTCAGAGCCTGTCTAGGGCTACGTTCACACTGCAGGTCTTAATGCTCAATTCCGATTTTTTGATCAAACCCGATTTTTTTGTCTGCTTGTTCACACTACAAATAAAATGCACACTAGTGTGAACTCGTCAAGTGAAGACGTCACACACAACGCGCTCTATTTAGAACCAGAGCAAACAATATTGTTTGACTGATGGCTCTTAATATAAAGACTTTGGACTTCACGTTTCCCAATTTTTGCTTTAAGTTATTAGGTTATTTACATAATATTGCTTATTGCTGTTTAAGAGAGGAGCAGTGCTTCAAAGGATAGTTGCAGATTTCTGTCAGAATCTGCAGATTATACAGTACAAATAAAATGTTCACGTTTCTCCAACGTTGTCTTCCCAACAGTTTCACTGACATCTACACTGGATGGCCAGGAAGCATTCGCGATGTCTTCTCGGGCGCTGATAATTGGCGTCTGTCTTGTGTCAGTGACGTAAAAGATGGATTTAATGCGACATGACCATTCAAACAGCAGTCGCTTTCTAAAACATCGGATATGTATTGGATTCAGTACCACATACGAAAGTGACCCAGATCGGATTTGAAAATATTGGATTTGTGCCGTTCACACTGTCATACCATGATCGGTTATGTGTCGTATAGGGTCAAAAAAATCAGATTTGATGCGCTTTCGCCTGCAGTGTGAACGTAGCCTAAGTATTGTTGCTGATCATGTCCATACCCTTATGACCACACTGTACCTGATGGATGTTTCAGGCAGGTTAATAGGGCATGTCACAAAAGTCACATCATCTCAAACTGGTTTCTTGAACATAATATTGATTTCACTGTACTCACATGGCTACGATAAAGTGTTTGATCAGTGTATATTTGCATGAACAAAACAAATCAAAGTGTATGTTAAGACACTGTCTTAACCCTCTCAAGGCAGGCGTTGCCGATTTGCAACAGTTAAAAGCTAACAACCTGATTACCCCACATACATATTTTATGAAGTTTTTTTACTCAGAAGTACCACTGCAGGAGTTGGTTGTGCATTAGCAACAAAAAGTTTAATTTGAGCCTGAGAGGATGATTACAATGTGACAAATGACCAACCTAAGCCTCAATGCTGATGCAGCTAAACACACACATACATGTTCAAACACACCTCCCTTCCAAACCACTAAAATAAAGAAATCATTCACTGAGGGATTTGTACTCGCATTATTACACAATAATAATATTGGGAAGAGGCCCAACAGTGTAATGAAACAACATGTTTCAGATAGCACTGGTGAAAAGCATGAACTCTCAGCCTTGTGGAGCATGGGTACAGAACTAAACCACACATAGCAAAAACCTGGTGCTAAATTTTGAGAAGCAAATTGGTCTGCTTTTAATTATGTAGAAAAGCAGTGAGACATTAAGGCTGGAATGCAGGGTGTGAATAGATTCTTCAACAGCAACTGATTTCAGATGTTTACTACGCATGAGCTGTTTTAAAAGTTGAAAATGGTGCACTAAAGTGGAAAACATAACACTGAACATTTTTTTTTTTTTTTGGAAGAGGCAATAGATGAATTATGTCATGCATGGCATGCTGAATGAGTGCAGGAATACACTTCTCTTAAGATATCTGACATGACAACATGAAATACAGTATGGAAATGATAGCTAAGTAGATACTTAGGAGAGTGCTGTAAGAGTGCGCACTGCTAAATTTAACGAGTGAATCATCCCACCTCTCCAAGTCAAAACCTAGTAACATGTGATTGCATGGCCTGCTTCATACAACGTGAATATGCGTAAGTGTATTCTCAAGCAAATCAAAATTCTACATTGGGTCACTGGAGCATAATACAGCATTGCATATAGTTGTCTAAACAAGGGCAGAGGGGAGCAAAAACATCAGCTGAGAAGGGGAAGGGTAGACCACCAAGGTTATTCCTCCTCTCCATATTTACTTAAACTTTCATGGCTTGGCTGAGGTCCTACAGGGCCATCTTTCACCCCATGTTTCCCCTCCTTCACACCCCAAAACAGCATGCAGCGGAAGTGGTTTCCTGTAGCAGCCGTCTGATAAGTATGTACATCCTAAACAGGTCAGCACATGTGAACACATACAAGGAGGGAAACAAATCCCTATTGGTCAGTTTGACCTGTGGATAAGGTCAAGCAAATGGGAATGTTTACCATCTTGGGGTTCTCACAGAGGAACGTAATCTGCTCAACTATCCCACTTTAATGAGCCCTAAAGGTTTGGCTGAAGTAGATGACTTTGAGTTTGCTTTCAGTGTTTCAATTTATTTTATTTTGGAAGTTGAATTTAGCTTTCTATCGCTGAACATGCATGCAAAACCTGGACAGCAAAGAGATGGAAAGTCTCCCTGTCTGACTGGGTGAGACAACTTATTTCTGGGGAGGAATGCTGTGGGTTCACCCTTCCCAGGGGACCCGAGACCAGGATGACTGCTTGTTTTCTTATGGTCCCCTGTGGTTCCCCTCAATGCCTATAACAGCACCAAATACACTAAAATCACTGAAAAATATTCTGATCATGACATCAGGTCACTAACCAGCCGTCTGTGTATTTTCATGAGGTGTAAGTAACTAAGACCTCCTTGTTAGAATATGCGTACTGCTATAGTGCACATCTTCACTCTACACACGTAACCGACTTCCCACAGAGGTCTCGTGCTTTGACAGGGAAGGTGTGTGTGTGTGTGTGTGTGCGTGTGTATTTGTATGGGGGGGAGGCTGTGGAAAATAGAGGCAAGTTTTATGACCCATGTTCCTTGTCCTCCTGTAAAAATCACACCAGCCATTTTCCAGCATCGCAGCAGCATCATCAGCCATGCAGCCAATGAAAACAATGGAGCGTGTGGAGAGGAAACAAGGCAAACAAAGAGGGGAAAAAAACCCTCTGAGACAGAAATACCTGCAGGTCTACTTTATATTTACACATCATCCTTTCCCTTCCCATCAGACACTGAGGTAGACCGCTTACCTACTCGCTCACATGTCAAAATCTTTAAGGAGCACACAACCTCAGAGAAGTTCTCATGGCTTTTCAGCAGCAATCCAACCTGGCAATCTTCCAGAGCCCTCTGTAGACATTTTTTGGGTTTGACCCAAAAGACCCCCCCTCCACAGAACAAAGATGCATCACTGCATAGACCCACCACATGTGTGTGGGTAAATGGGCACAGTTTTGTAATTCCATATTACCAAAGGAAAGCTGCCAGGCTACTCTGCCGTCACCCTAATTGTGATTGTCAAACTCTCTATTGAATTATGTGTAGAGAGGAGGAATGTATGTCTCTACTAAGCCTTGAAGATGAGAGAGCAGGAAACGCCAAAGTGGCTGTCCTGTGAGGTCCTGTCTACAGAGGTCGGATGAAGACATGCATTGTGTGTATGATTCATGTGCCACATTGCATTAGTATACAACAACGGCTGAGAGGAGGCAGATTGGCTTGGAACGCTGGAGGAGAGGGACAAGGCATTTGTATTCTCCTGTTCACGTAATACATGGTAACAAGGGTGATTTGCACAGTTAAATCAAAACCAACTGATGGTGACATTGAAATCTAATGCATCTTATGATGATGAAGCTCTTCAGTGTGCTTTGCATCGCAGCCCACTGTAAACCATTTGCTTCTCGGGAGACTCAGTCACTTGAGGTAACATGAAGAGTTAGTTAACCTGCGAGAGCGTGCTTGAACTCTAATGCGCTGCAGATGTAACCATCTTAGAAGTCACACTTTTTATTGAAAGCTGACTGCACTGTTGCTTCATTGCGCCTCTATCCCTTAAAGGAAATGTTTAGAGAATGACAATTGTGTCTGTTTATCTGGGGATGCAAGGAATGATACTGAGACCACTTTGATCAAGAGACACACACGTTTTGCGTTATAGTAACATGACTGTTTTGTTGGGGACGTTTAAGAAAGAACAGGCTGTAACCTCTGCTAAGGCAGCACTAACGTAGCCTAGGTGCAAGATACTGTAGATGCATGATAGGGGACTTCTGTGAAGGTTTCCAAAGGACATGCCTGCCAGGCAGCCACATTACTCATGTACTTGGAAAGTTTATTGTGAAATTGGCTATGCATTACAGGGACCTAATGTGGGCTGCTGGCAGTCCTGCACACTGCCTGTGGTGAGGCTATCTTACACAGTCAGTGGGATTTATCTGCTATTATGATCAGACCCACAGCAGACCTGCCTAAACACAACTTATCAAATATAACATCCAGCCTACGGAAAACGCATGAGAGAAAGCTCAAGATGTGCGAACCGGGCCCAATCAGAAGCTAAAACCATGTGAGAAAGTAGAATCTAAGCATTAGATGCACCTCTTATTCTTCATCAAACATCCCCCCTCCTTCAAGGCTCCTCCTCATCCCCCCTTCCCTCTCAGACCACCCCCTTCACCGGCTCCATTGCTCCAGGAGATCCTATCATTTCTCCCGCAGACTAGATTTCTTGGGTGACTTCAAAGCTTGTTCACTAAGTGTTTAGAAGAATGCAATGGAAACAGGAAAATAATGTTCTGATTTCTGTAAACTTTATAACATCTGCTTTTGCTTAGTGCTGCTGCAGTGCGAAGCAGGGGCTCCATACTGTGTTCACTTTGGGTCACTTTTTTTCCCCACAGTTTAGCATTTGCGCTGTGTGCACAATGGGAAGTGAAAAAAAATTGTCTCTTGGATGAAGAATGTAATCTTAAGGGTAACAAAAATGACATTAATTAAGCTTTGGGAAAAGGAAAAGCGCTTGTTTTTCACGTGGGCCAGTTTCATTCATTCCCGTGTCCTGTCACACATCATTTGAAAAGCAGGTAAGGATGAATCCCACAAGAAAGGTAATAGTTTACCCTTCGAAGACTTAATTTTCATTGCTGTTTGTGTAACCTTCATCTTCTGAGAATTCAGAGGATGCAATGAGTACATTTCCACTGAGAGGGAAAGGAACCAGGCGAGGCTTTACGAGTGTCCCAAAAGGCCTGTGAGTAATGTTGTTGGCACCGTACAAGCATACACACAGACTAACGCTACCTCCTTGTGTATACACAAGATGACAAGCAGTTTTTAAGGCCAAGCCAGATAACTCCATCACAATCTCCCCATGCTAACAGGGCAGCATGACAAGAGTGCTGTGTATACACGCACAGCATCTGACTGGCAGCCTCGGGGCTCCTGTCTCCTTTCCCCTAACTCAATCATGCTCAGGTTTCACTCTCGCCCATCCGAGGCTAACTCGCTTCCTCTCTCTATCCCCTCATTCTACCCCCCATCCTTCAAGTCCTTAACCCACATCCCACCCATACAGTATTAGTTCCAAGTCCAATATACATGCGTTTCAAATCATCACGTAAAAGAGAAAATCTTACACCAAATGGCTATTCACATTATTGCATTTCCTAAAACTGAACTAGCCATTATGTCAAAATTAAAAAGGAATATATTGGAATTTAATACACTTTCAAAGGATAATCGCCAATACAGATTTATCCAGGCACTGCAAGATATTTTTAGTAGGATTCAGTCCAAGGCCAACACAGACACATGTGGAGCTTCAGAGACAGCAGCCTTAAACATTTAATTCTCCATGAACACAGTTAAAGGAAAAATCCTCCCTAAATCACCCTGACACTGCTGAAGAAAAATAAGCGCTGGCAGTGCACCTTGCACTTCTCCGTTTCATTGTTTGGTTGTATATTTTTCATATTCCAGGGAAAGTGCCAAAATATCAAAGGCATTAAGTCATGCTGAGCCATTTCCATTGCATATGTAAAGGCATCTGGCATGTTTTCAGGGAAATTTTTCACTCCTTTAAAACTTTAAATGTCAGGATTTGCTGTCACTCTCTCATCGTTTGAAAAGCCTTGTTTCCCTTCGAAATGTAACAGTTGAACACAGAAAAAGAGAAGGACGAGATGTCTACAAGCTGCAGTAAACCACAATACAAGTCGGTACACAGCATCTTGCTGCCCACAAAATACTGTATATTGACGTCTCCTGTTAGCAAGCCAAGAAAACAGTCTGTCTGACCTGACAGATTTGGTACACATACATACAGAAATGTTCCTCTCAGAGCAGAACTTTCATCAGGTGGGTTAGATTTTATATGGCCTATTTGAGACCGAGATTTAGTTTCTTTTAAAAAAGTTGCTGGAAACAATGCAAACCTTTACTCAACTTTTAAAAACAAAAATCATCAGTGCTATCTATATTTAAAACAACAACAAAAAACATTTGTTTTAAACTAGATGGGCAGCTTGCTGAAAAGAACTTTTATTAAATTACTTATTTGTAACAATCAACTCAATAAAGTGTCTTTGCCTACAGTCAAAGTTTTGGGTTATTATCTCAAAACATTGACTCAATAATTCAAAATCTTGAGTTACATATCTCTAAATTTGAACTTAGAAGTGACTCAAATTTTTAAGATAGTCAAAAAATTTAAATTTTGAGATAATAACCCCACATTATTTGTCTTTAGCTGTGTAAACAACTTTCCATGGAAATCATAATCTTACTATAAATGCTAATTTATATTAGGGCTGCCACAAACGATTATTTTGATAGTCGACTAGTCACCGATTATTTTTGCGATTAGTCGACTAATCAGATCATGCATCCATTGAACGTAAAACGTACAGCTTATTGCACTAGCAAGCATCTGCTCTTATATAACTATCATTAGCTTACAGCTTTAAGTGTTTAAGGTATGTGCTAACTAAAAATAAAGACAAGATGATAGTTTATTAAATTTTAATAAAATGTGCAGATTGTTTCAGTGGAGTTTAATAAATTCAGCCGTCTGCTCCTTGCTATCTAAAATATAACAGGACACCGGAGTATATACTCAAACTATAACTTAAATCTCAGCCAAACCAATTTACTCAGGAACAAATAAAATATTGAAAAAAGCGCCTTGAACCCCGGCTAGCTATCAAGCTGGTGGGTAACAGACGTCTCCAAAAATGTCGAAGCGCTTTTGAAAATATGTGGTGTCTTGATAACCTGAGCAGATATTTGAAGTTTACACAGCTACATTCTCACCTGAAAATATGTTAAACATTTATTTTGTGACCCAGAAAGAATAATAAGAGTAATGTTAAAACTAACTAGCTGCCGCCATTGTTGGAAACTGAGCAGGGCCGTGCTATGAATTCTGGGATAGATTGGGCCACGAAGTATACAGTGGGGCAAAAAAGTATTTAGTCAGCCACCGATTGTGCAAGTTCCCCCACTTAAAATGATGACAGAGGTCAGTAATTTGCACCAGAGGTACACTTCAACTGTGAGAGACAGAATGTGAAAAAAAAATAAATCCATGAATCCACATGGTAGGATTTGTAAAGAATTTATTCGTAAATCAGGGTGGAAAATAAGTATTTGGTCAATAACAAAAATACAACTCAATACTTTGTAACATAACCTTTGTTGGCAATAACAGAGGTCAAACGTTTACTATAGGTCTTTACCAGGTTTGCACACACAGTAGCTGGTATTTTGGCCCATTCCTCCATGCAGATCTTCTCGAGAGCAGTGATGTTTTGGGGCTGTCGCCGAGCAACACGGACTTTCAACTCCCGCCACAGATTTTCTATGGGGTTGAGGTCTGGAGACTGGCTAGGCCACTCCAGGACTTTCAAATGCTTCTTACGGAGCCACTCCTTTGTTGCCTGGGTGGTGTGTTTTGGATCATTGTCATGTTGGAAGACCCAGCCTCGTTTCATCTTCAAAGTTCTCACTGATGGAAGGAGGTTTTGGCTCAAAATCTCACGATACGTGGCCCCATTCATTCTGTCCTTAACACGGATCAGTCGTCCTGTCCCCTTGGCAGAAAAACAGCCCCATAGCATGATGTTTCCACCCCCATGCTTCACAGTAGGTATGGTGTTCTTGGGATGCAACTCAGTATTCTTCTTCCTCCAAACACGACGAGTTGAGTTTATACCAAAAAGTTCTACTTTGGTTTCATCTGACCACATGACATTCTCCCAATCCTCTGCTGTATCATCCATGTGCTCTCTGGCAAACTTCAGACGGGCCTGGACATGCACTGGCTTCAGCAGCGTCTGGCACTGCGGGATTTGATTCCCTGCCGTTGTAGTGTGTTACTGATGGTGACCTTTGTTACTTTGGTCCCAGCTCTCTGCAGGTCATTCACCAGGTCCCCCCGTGTGGTTCTGGGATCTTTGCTCACCGTTCTCATGATCATTTTGACCCCACGGGATGAGATCTTGCGTGGAGCCCCAGATCGAGGGAGATTATCAGTGGTCTTGTATGTCTTCCATTTTCTGATGATTGCTCCCACAGTTGATTTTTTTCACACCAAGCTGCTTGCCTATTGTAGATTCACTCTTCCCAGTCTGGTGCAGGTCTACAATACTTTTCCTGGTGTCTTTCGAAAGCTCTTTGGTCTTGGCCATGGCGGAGTTTGGAGTCTGACTGTTTGAGGCTGTGGACAGGTGTCTTTTATACAAATGATAAGTTTAAACAGGTGCCATTCATACAGGTAACGAGTGGGGGACAGAAAAGCTTCTTACAGAAGACGTTACAGGTCTGTGAGAGCCAGAGATTTTCCTTGTTTGAGGTGACCAAATACTTATTTTCCACCCTAATTTACGAATAAATTCTTTACAAATCCTACCATGTGGATTCATGGATTTTTTTTTCACATTCTGTCTCTCACAGTTGAAGTGTACCTCTGGTGCAAATTACTGACCTCTGTCATCATTTTAAGTGGGGGCACTTGCACAATCAGTGGCTGACTAAATACTTTTTTGCCCCACTGTATATGACCAAATAGGAACATTTTTATTTTCCCCTCTGTCTTGTTATAATGTTGAATAATGGCCAGAAAAATGTTTAGGCAGAATATTTCCATAACGATATTAAAATGTAATATAAAAATGAACTTTAATATGCACTGGAAACATGACACGGTTAGTATCTCAAAAGGGGAACGCGCAAAGTACATTTCAAATAATTTATTTGCTCACTAAGCAGAACGCTGGCAGTACTCAGAGGTACATTCAAATTAAACCAGGCCACAAGCTGGTGGGGGGCAAATCCTTGTCAAGCCAGTGTGAAACTGAACATGTGCCGAGCCCAGACGATCCAGCCCTGCTCTGTTCTGTGTAAGTTAGGACTTTACGCATGCACTTGTAGAAACTGTGACAATGCCATTTTGTTTACAGCACTTTTTTTTGCTAGCAGTGTTTAAAGGTTAATAAGTTACAGATGAAGTGTCAAGTTTGTTTCTAGGATGAGGAAGTAATGCAGTGAGGATGTTAAACACTATACAAGTTAAGAGGGTCAAGTGCAATGTATTGTTAGACTGAGTAGGGATGAGTGTAAAGCCCACTTACACATATACTGCATGTTTGTTTGCAGGAATGCAGGCATTATATTCTCCTTCATATGAGAACATTAGATAGAAGAAGCAAGCATATCTAATTGTGTGCATACAACACATTCAGTGGTCAAGGAATGCCCTGAATGTTTTCTAAACTAATCTGGTGTCTTTTCTTTTCCTCGTTTTCAAAAACTCAGTCAAGGGAAAACAGAAAATGAGAAAAAATAAACACGGAGGAGAGTTGCAGACCTACAGCAGGGAGTAGCAGAAAAACAACACAGACTATATGAGACTATTTTTTTCCTTGTATTTGTTGATGTCATCAAAAATGTCTGAAATAATTAGTTAATGATTAATGACTAACAATAATTGATAATAATCATATTTTTTTGTAAAAATCCAGTTAACTTCAACAAAGCTTTCTATACTACCAAAGCTCCCAAAACTTGCTATAAAATATATATGACATACCTTCAAACAATCTTATCTTTCAGCTCTTAAAGCCAAAGTAATTGTAACTTGAAATTGAAAATTAATACTATATTTGAATGTTACTATGGAAACACTGGAGCCCGAACTTGACAGAGGTTCAAGAGGCAAGCAGGCAGTGACACTTTCCCTAATGACCATCTTTTGCAGTTGGCCGTGTCTATCAGGCAGACGGGGGAGGAGTTTAAGTGCTGCTAATTTTCCCTGGTCGTGGGTAAACATTAATTTCATGGCCAGTTGGAGTCAGTATGTGTCTGTCTTAATTGAACTGCAAAAAAAGTGACATCTTTTCTGTCCAATGGCTCGCCTTCTAACTGTCACATCCTTCTCCCCAAACTAACTCCATCCAGGTCCAGCCATTTGCTTCCTGCTTTAGACGCCCACTCCTATGATGAATGGGCCCAAGCTCCATTCAATTACGCCCAAAGTGCGAAGACGCAGGGACAATGGAAACTGGCCTCAGCAGTGCAGCGCAGACCCGCAGCATTCTTCGCAACAATTTAGTCTAATTAGCATCAAGTCCAGCCCCATCCATCATACTCCTCAAGAAACATAAACAAACTGTCAGCTCTAGCGTAACAAACAGATCGGCCAGCTACTTAGCACAAATTATTCTTACATGAAACGCAGCTTCTCAGGCAACCCCTCCCCCCATTTAGGCCATCTGGGGGAATGGAGAGCTATTAAAATTGAAGACATATGTTTCAGTCAAGTTCAACTCTCTAGAGTGCCACAGTGGACACAGTGACAGTTCACTCTGCTGGCTCGAGTCTGACGCGTTGCGGCTGCAGGACTCAATGAAATCAATGTGGTGACCAGAATTCGTTATATATATATTCGTTATATATATATATACATATATATATATATATATACACATATATATATATATATATATATATATATATATATATATATACATACATACATACATACATACATACATACATACATACATACATACATACATACATACATACATACATACATACATACATACATACATACATACATACATACATACATACATACATACATATATATATATATATATATATATATATATATATATATATACACATACATATATATATATACATACATATATATATATATATATATAACGAATATATATATAACGAATTCTGGTCACCACATTGATTTCATTGAGTCCTGCAGCCGCAACGCGTCAGACTCGAACCAAAAAAAGGGTCAATAACCTCAAAGATGCTGCAACTATTAAGCAACTGAAATGACTCATAAATTTACGCTGTTTTATTGAACTGAACGGACATTTGAGTCCACTTTTATATCTAACAAGAAATTTGTCACAAAAAACAAGAAAAAGCCTACAATCAGGTAAAGAACATCACTGCCTTCTTATAAATGCCAAAGCCAGAGAAACTATCATCAAGGTCCTATTAATGCAAATAAAAATTAACTGTGATTTTGAGTAGACGCAGACTACACAAATGAAAAGTTTACACAATCAACACTTAACAAAACCAGAAACCGTTTGATCACATTTAAGATTTTAGCTTTTGATTGACTTTTAAGTGGCTGCCTGACCCACCAAGGAAATGGGCCAACCAAATTTAAAACATTCCTTTGGCTAAAAAAAAAATGCCATTGAAGATATGCTGTGGTTGCATTAAAATACAATTAGGCACATTCCTCTTACGCTTATCTTGGTGCTTATAATCAGTTATGAGGCCTGTATGATAAACAAGTGTAAATACATTATCTTTAATGAATTCAAAAATTTTAAAAACGTCTTATTAGAATGAAACCAGTGCAATAAAAAGCCACATCTCTGCTGACTGGTGTAAACTGAACTAAGCTATACAGTAAGCTTGTTTTAGAGTGACCATGTGCTGCATTGGACCTCCACCAATCCTACTCTCAAAAAAAATAAAATAAAAATGAGCCTCTACGGGGACCATGCTTAATTTGTCGATTTTCCATTTCCTTTTAGATGTTCTGCAGAGTGTGAAATGCTTTGCTAATTATCTAGGAAGTTTGGCAGGCGAGGCTTGTTGTTTTTAGAGCGCTGATGGCAAGCCTCACTCGTCCCCGCAAAGAAGGATCTGTGCAGACTCACAATGACAAAAAAACCAGACCACTCCTCATACCAGCTGTTAACAGAAAATAATGTTCAACAAAGAAGCAAAATTGTTACTTTGTGCTAATTTTTCTTTAACGTACTTCTTGCACAAGTGACGATGGTTAAATCTTTCAAAACAAAACCAAAGAAGCTGAAAGTGAGAGAGATTTTGACAGGCAGGCTGCAGAGGAGCTGGATGCTTGGCCAAGGTGAGACTGCAGGGTTATTCTAATCAAGCTAATTCCCAGCAAACCTCAAAATGATGTCATCCAGTGTTTGGTCATTAGAGATTCCTGTCAAGAGGCCAAGACTAATTCTCATTCGGTCGTGAATCCAGCTCACCTACTTTTTCTTTACAATCATCTTTTTTTCTTTTTTTTTTTTTAAACAGAGAAATTAAAAAGACGCACATTGTATAAAACTACGCGCAGGGAGGGATCAGTTTCTCTACAATGACTAATAAATGGATTACATTTGTCGTGTAGTCAGCTCACAGCATCTCAGCCTAATTCACATACATGCAAAACCACCCTTTTCCCCCTTGCTTTCCCACAAAGCTCAATTTTTCATGTAGGACTTTTATGCAGAGCTTTACGCCCCATTTCTTCCCTGATGGGTATCACTCACAAGCCGTTAAGCTTCTGAACTGCTCTTTGGCCCATACTGTCAGATCTGTGACTCAGCTCGCAGAGTGATTCTCAGATCCAATGCACAACTGGATCAGAGGAGCGAGTGCCAGTGCTGTCTTGTGTTTTCTTTTTATCCTGCGGCCACTCCCAGATCTTTCTGAGCTCTTGTTTTTCATCTCCTCTTAACTACTTGTCTTTAATGTACCCTTTTCAATGACCACATCAGTTTGTCCGCACGCTTTGTAGCATGGCAGGCTAGGCACAGCAACGATGGTCATACAAGTTGTATCTTGTACTTGGACCACTTAAATCCAGCCTTCATATACACAGATCAGCCATAACGTTAAAGCCACACCGTTTAGGTCCTCTAGGGGTTTAATTTCAGTTTGGTTAAAACGCCAATTTTTCTTAAAAGGGGATGAATAAAAAAAAACAAACTCCCAGAGATTTATTTATTTATTTTACACCACAAGCCTGGATTTTTAATCAAGAATAAAAGCAAAAAAAAAAGAGAAAAAAAGCTGTATTATTGAGATTTATTTCACACATTATCAGAGCAGTCTTTAAACTTTACGGCTTTCAGCAGACTAACATGCTTATACTACACAACGGCTTCACATGAGCTTCTTCACCTGGAAGATGGGACTGCGATGGGACCATTTGTAAGAAGATTATGGTCTTGGTTTCAGAATTGTTACAGTCCACGTTTAACCAGTTGGTGCATGAAGATATAACCTCTGGGTCTCAGCAGGGAATTCCTTGGGTGTTGTGGTTGTGGTGTGAGACATCTGGAATCAGATTTGTCACAGTACATTTATGGATGTTTGACTGGATTCTTGTTGGGGAGTTTGGAGGCTACTGGTCTCCCACAAGCCCCCAGTTGGCCTGCAGGGAGCGAGTGCTATTGAGGAGCGATGTTAACATGAGGAGTGTGTATAATTATAATGTATTATATCAAGATGATCAATGCTGTTTATTTTACTTGCTGTCAGTGGTTGTACGTTAACTGAAATATTAAAGAGTCCCAACCAGGGCTGAAACTAATGATTATTATCATTATTAATTAGTGTGTCAAAGATCTCCTGGACTAATTCTTTAATTGATGAAAACGCCAGATATTCTCTGAAAGGCTGCAAATTGTTTGTCAGTTAAACTGTTCTCTCATAATTTATCATAAGGCTGATTGATCAAAGAGTCTTATTTTGTTAGACACGAAGACTAAAATCCCAAAAGTTGCAGTTTAGCATTATTGGATACAGAGAAACTCACCAAGCCTTATAGAAAATGAATTTTGGGAAGATTTGACTCCTCGTTTGGTACACTGGCTCTTGGTAAATTTTTCAGTCAATTCAAATTAATTAGTCAACAAAATTTAAAGTCCTCCTTCTGGTATTATTGTTAAAATGGACTTCCCTCTCCTGAAAAGCTCTTGTATGTCTGGCAATCCATGACATGACATTGCATTATCAATATTATCAATATTATCCTGTTAGGTTAAAAAAAAACACTTTTTTTTTGAGTATTTTTCTTCTTCAGTTATCCAAATATTTTTAATGTATAGTAGACAACTGTCTTGAAATGTATTACAGAGTCTCTGATACCATTGTTATTATGGGCAACGTATCATATTGCAGAATGGTATCATATTGTAACTTACTTTGTGGTTCTCGCTACTTCTTAATATTTATAAACACAGCCCTTGGGCATCATAATGGCCATGAAATTAGCTTTGCTGCAGAAATAAGTAAGTTAGTAATTAATTAATCAGTATGTAATTAAAGAAAGTAAAGTTATAGCAGAGGGGAACAACTGATAATAATTTTTAATTGTGATTTAATGACTCATCATTTTATTAAAATCTTATTTTTTCTTTTTAAAATTATTAAAAGTTAGACATGCCTAGTAAGTTTGGTCAATTAAGTAATAAGTAATAATTAACGCTGATATTTTTCTTTCTTTTTGGGATTGCTACTTTATGATATTTCCTTTAGTGAAAGACAAACTTCTTTATATGGTAGAGTAATACCAACAAATGGAAACTCTGACTGTACAGCACAGGTTGATGATGCTGTGAAATAAAGTGAAGCCACAGAAACCACATTTGCTTTTCACATTTATTTCTCCTGCTGTTGTTGCATACTGCCAACTTACTGCATATAGTGTAATAAGCTAAATATTATGTGGGTTGTGTATGTTTACAGGTCCACACAAACACTGTCAAGCCACCTTAAGGAGGCTGCAGAAAAATAACTCTCCTGATCTACCATACTGCTCACCATGTGATGAAGCTGACTAAAGCATTTCATATACACACAGGCCTGGCACAGTACAGTAAATCACTCCCTCTACTGACGGTAGTAGGAGAGCTGCTGCATTTCAGGTGCAGTTCATCTGGCAGAAGTTTCAGAGGCCTGCCTCCAGAGAAAGAAAACAAACCCCTGATCTGCTTTCCCGCGAACGGCTCCCAGCGAGCCAGCCAGCGGCCTCCAGGAGGTTGTCCAGCCACTCCGGCCCCTCGGACCAGGATGTTTGGGTTAGAAAATGACTTTGCTACTCCCTCAGCCCCTTTCTCTAATTGCCCCAAGGGTAATTACCTTGTCTCCCTTCCACTTAAGAAAAACCAAGAGCCATACTGTTATTGTATCAAGTAGAAAGCAAAGTTTTCAAAAATTAGTAATATTGTTCTAATCATTATCACAGTTACTAGAATAATAAATGTATTAAATTTGAAAATGTAGGCGATGTAAATATCAATGAACTATTAAAATAAAGAGTAGTAACAACCGGTGGTCTAATAACAGATCTACTTACTTTCTCCTGTTTATACAGCGGCTTACAGAATGACCTAAAATAATCCAGCAGAAAATACTTTACTAACACCTTAACATAATCACAATAAAAACAAAAATTTGCCAAACCGCAGTTGTCTAAATAAGATCACTCAAGACTTTTCCCACAATTAAAAAAAAACACAACAAAAAAAAACTACTCTCGCTTTAAATTCTAAATATGATGGCGAGTGTGGGGGGGGGGGGCTATAATCGCAGAAGCATGACTGTGTCATTCTGCCTTCCTCAGCCTCGGGACTGATAGATTGGTGCCGAGTGCAGTTTCTCCCTTGGGTGTGATATATCAGGCTGCAACGGTCCAAGTACCATTATGAAACACACCCGAGAGTACCGCAATTCAGGAAAGACCAGAACACCAACGGAGCTCTCGAAAGATTTCGCCTTGTGCGGTATAGGCAAAGATGCAGGAAAATGTTCTGACTGATTCCCCTCTAACTTCAACAAACCACGTGCAGACCTGGAAAACACAAATTTGGGTTATGGAGGTAAATAAAACTTCTAATCAGAATATGGAAAATTATAGGCTAAATGGAAAAAAAATTATCAGTGCTAATATGTAAGTGAGAAAAGGAGTAGCGTTACATGTTGAAAAACACGCTCAGCTATAGTTATTGTTGGATTCACATTCTCCTTTTGAAGACAGTAACATCAGTGCTTCGCTATAGAAACAGCTGTCCACCTGTGTGTTCCTTTAAAGCTTCTGGGGGATTCTTATCGAGAAAGCATCTGTTAGAGCCTCTGATTACAGAGCTGCCCAGCTGAGCGCTCGCACTGTCAGACCACTGATAACTTAACCGTCCTCTGTCCCATTTCTCGGCCACTGCTTTCCCCCTGGACGTGCTTCAAACACCGCGGAGCTGCCAGGCCAGCGCCCTGTGAGGTCTCTGTTCTACTGAAAGCATCTCAGTGTGAAATCTTGTTTTAAAACTCACACGGGCTATAGAAAATACACTCTGTGTCGCATCTGAGTCACGATTTGGATCTCAGAGTGGGATGAAACAATTTTAAAGAATTGTTGTGCTGAAGGAAAGCTTGGATGCCTTTCAGAATAAATATAGACAAAGTCTGCTGCACACCTTAGTCTTACTGGTAATACTAACATTTCCAGTGACACCTGCAGCAAACTAAACACAGATGTGAAGGATATCTCAGACTTTGAGAGTTCTGGTAAAATGAAATCATTTGCACATGCATATGAAAGGATCCACACAGTTATCCCCCTTCATATTACCTGAAAACCCATTACCATAACCATGCTTTACTACTAAAAGTGCAGATGAGAAAAGAAAAAAATGCTTAACTCAACACACGAGTCAAAACTAATCATATTCATGAAATAATTTAACCACATTGTTCTCTAAAAAGAAAACATTTTAATCCTCATTAAATAGCAAATTAATGCCCACATTTGAAAAGCCTGGATTGTTTTCTTTCTTCTATGAACAGATGTTTTACGCTCTGTCTTTTTCTCAGAAATAAAAACCAGATACATTCAGAATGCACTGTCTTCAGACCCACAGCCTTAACCAACAGATGAACATTAACACACTAACTCGCTGCTCTTTTCTACAACTTAGCAGCTTCCTTTCCATCTCTGCTGCTTATCCTTATTTCAAATAAATTGAAAAGAACTGGTGCATACCTCTCACTGTTCTTCACAAACTCTTTCCAGACTGTGACATTTGTGTCCACTTTGATTTTACTGCAGAACTCTTTGATTTCAAAATGATAATGAAATGGTAAACAAATTCCTAGCATGACCTTTCATTCCGTTTTGTTTCTCATTATCAGATTTTTCCTCATCCTCTGCCAGAGTCCACTTAACTATGTCATCCTCCGACCACTCAAGATCAGAAATAATACAAAGTGTCTATAAATTTGAGCTTCCCTAATTAAAGCCTTGCCCCAAGACATGTTCCTCGCATGGCCACCAGGCACGGGATACGTCCTCTGAAACGACACAAATTGGCCCATGAGCACAACAAATTACATTATGATTACTGCACTGGCCCAAATGCTGTTCATCTTGATAGAGTTAACCCAAAGTGGCTAAGCCTGTCTCCCAACTGCAGAGCTAAAAAGGGGAGAAAGAATTACAGTTTTTGGCCAGGGCTTACTGTAAAAACCTGTGTTGTAAATTTCCAGCTCATCCAGAGAATCACAGGGCAGACACACACAAAGCTCACATCCATCAATGCATACACACACACACACAAATACATATACACAGAAAAAGCCATGTAATTCAGGGTTTTTAGTTTGTCCGGTTTTGTTTTTGTTTTTTTGACAGTACTTATTATGTTTATTTATATTTCAGTGCTTACAGCAGGAGCATGGAGGGTTTGTAATTACAGTATCTGAACTCTTGTATCAAATTCAGTTGAAATAACATGAGGTTTGCCGTGGCCTTGGCTTTTTTGAGGGGAGAAGATTTCCTGTAACAAAACAAAAACTATTAAACAAGCGATCAAAAGTCAGTGAGCCTGAAAAATTAGCATTAGGAATCCATCCAGTGGTTACCTCTACCACAGTAGAACAGGCCCACATGTCTGACCTGCTACCAACTGTGGCTATGAGTTACAGGGCAGGAGGTTAAATGCCCAATTCAAGACTTTTCAACACATGTCAGTGTTCATAGGGAACAAGGTGGTAGAGGATAAACAGAGGACATGCTGCTCTTGAGTCAAAATCCTCAAAAATCAGAATGTTAAAATGTAATTTGGAAATTTTCATAAAGTTTAAAGGTAGAAATGTCTAGGAGGTCTAGGAGGGATGGAGGGATGACTGACAGCTGCTCTCCAAAGAAAGAATTTGTTTCTACTGTGACTTAATTGCGAGGTTGAAGACTCAAAAATATATCTGAAAACATAATCCAGATGCATGCAGAACACACACACACTCAAGTATATCTATTTCCTTGGATGCATTTGCACGCATGTCCGCGCAAACACTTGCAATTATATCCCATTTCCCAGCATAAATTTCTCATCTGGATGCACATACACGCAAAAACAAACAAACAAACACATACACTTGACCATTTTGTGGCATGAAAACACAGCCCCCACACACGCACAGCCATTTCCTTCACACGAATGCATAATTCAGCTGCACACATACACACACCTAAACACAGAGTTGATTCTCACAACTGTAAATGCAACATTTCTTACAAGGTCACTCTCTTTCTGCCCCCTTCACTACTTAGTCTAAGTGCTCAATTAAGCATAGCTTGTTGTGCTGATTTTCCTCCCAGTTTTATTATTGTTGCCATGTGCTGCTCTATGTATGCCTTCACTTTTCACTTCTGAATTTTGGTGTGATCTCAGTGGGCCCTACACATCTGTCCTCCACCTAGTTTAGCATTCTATTTTATGCTCCCCACACATACAGTGCAAAATGATGACGTGTACGGCTGGCACGCTGACTAGTAAAGTGTCGTGTGGCGAAAGGTGTAGAGGCTCTTTGTGATCATCCTGTTTGCAGTATGAAATCATTGCAATGATGCAATGAAACACCATCTGTGCCACAATCTAAAAATCAGCTGCCTGTAGTGCACTGTGCTGTTTTTAATAAAAAGTACCTCTAAATAGAAGGCAATGATCCAGAGAAAGCCTCCCATGTTGAGGAATCATAATTTTCTTCCTGAATCCATACTTACCATAACAGCATAATTATTATTATTATTCTAAGAACTTGTATGTATGATAAATGTCCTGTGAGTGCAGGCTGTTAGGCCGGGCTTGCTAAGATGTATGCACGGTACCACAACTTAATAGTGCAATGATGCTTAATAAACAGAAGCATCATCGCACAGATCAGACTGACTATAACTGGTTGCAATCAAGTTGTTGCAATAGCGGCATCCAAAATCACTGTTTTAACAATTCCAGCAAATAATTACTGGGAGAACCGGGACAGCTGAATTATGCAGTCTTGAATGCTCATGCTGAGAATGTCAGGAGAATGTTGTGGGGTCTTTGCATTTGACCTTCCATGCATGCACAAAATAGGAGATCCGCTTCAATCACATTCGCACTACTTCAAACTTCAAACACTGTCTGGCTTAGACAAGGACGCTTCCTGAATAGAGCATTGAGGAATTAATATACACACATGCACAGACTTTGAATTTACAACCAGTGTCAGACATTTGTTTTCTCATGAACATCAGAGTTGCAGTGCACACACAGACACATACACATATTTAATATGTATATGGGATATATATATATATATATATATATATATATATATACACACACACACACACACAATTTAATACATTTATTTTTTAAAGAGACTATAGTTTGCGTATTCTTTAATGTCACCCACACACCAATAAAGCATGTGGTGGACAATCATAATGTTTATAGCTGTTTGATTTGGGGGGAAATAACTATAGGCTCAATTATCATCAATTAAAATCAAAGATTTACTATGCATTAAAAAGCCCGAAATGACATTAAGTGTTAGAATGGCTGCAAAAGATTGGCATAATAGAACACTGTATGCATTTATGCGGCTGTTTCATAAATTAGGCAGTTTTGTATCATTCATGTATCCCGCTGGACTTTCCCTGACTAACAATGCTGATTCAGAAGTCATTGCAGTGCGCGCGTCCTCCCCTGGCTCCCTCTCAAAGTTTAAACCGTGCGCGTAACCGTGCGAGCTCGAGCAAGTACTATCCGGTAATTCTCGCGTCTTGGCTGGACTCATTTCACACACAGCCTTCCTCTGGGTGCTCTCTCCCCAACGCTTGGCCTCCTCCGACCCCCAGAAACTCCACCAGTGAAACATTTTCATAAATCATGTCGTTAAGATAACGTCGGGAGCGCGTCTGGAGCTCATACGTCACATCACATCATAACACACTAAATAGGGATTTTTTTTTAATAGTCTTACCTGCCAGCTGACGGATTAACGTCTTAAATGCATCAGTAAGATACAGGAATATGTTACACCTTAACCTAACTCTACTATGCTTTTCAAAAGATAATTTAAAAAGAAAAATAGAGATTGTTTAAATCCATTTGAATTTCGTAAGCTTTACGTTTTACACTGAGAGACTACAGGCCTGTTCACTTTTGAATTTAGCGTTAAGGACTCTATGTTCTAAGGTTTGACAGAGACCGATCTCACTCGGAATCGGGAAATTTCAGTGAATATTGATGGCTCTTGTCAAAATAACGATGATTCACATGCAGCCTAAAGCCTTGTAAGACATTTAACTCGAAGATACGGCTAAAGTGAAACAGTGAAGATTGTGCTGCTGGAATTAAGAGTTAAATTCTACTTTAATACCATAATCAACGAGGCTACTCTAGCGATTATGCACTTTTAAATGAAGAAAATGGATGTTTAGATTGTTTTCAATGTAGGGTAACTAAAATATTTCAGACACAGGCGTGTACTGCTGTGAAAACGCAGTTGCAACGCTTGTAGCGGGGAGTCGGGGTGCACGACCGCCTGCACCCTGTCTCTTAACGCAGAAGGAAGAAGCTGAGGTTCCTCACGTCTGTCTCGAAACGAAAAATCACCATGATGTCTGCTTTGTGCGCGTAAGTAGTGGACAATATGCTTTTGGGAGATGTTACAGCTGTTTTTGGACTATAGGATCATTTTGTTTGTTAAAATATACCTTACTGATTTTTTTTTAAGTTTCATTTAAGATCTGAGGGCTAATTCGGGCCTAATCATACCGATCTAAAATATATCAACCGACGCCAAATTGTGCAAAAGCATTCATTATTTGATCATCAAAATCTCAGCGCCAGTTAACCTTTTGGCTTCTAACTATTTTGGGATGCGAGGCATTTGTAGTGCATTAATTAGACTACCATTAAACTTGATGCCTGTTCGCATTCAGCTAATTTCTTATGGCATTGTGATCATTCACATCTACCGGGGAAGGTAATTAGTTAACGGAGATAATAAATCTTCGGTGTTTGTTTTAGGATTGATTGGTGTGTTGTACTTCTTCCATATTAAATGAGGGGTTACTTTAATTACATGCTGCACACCCTGAAGCGTGCAATTTATTCCTAAAGAAACATCGTGGAGAATTTCACTCGGATTCATGTGTGAGATCACTTCGATCGAGAAATCAGTTCGTCTATCAGACAGAAAGATTCCAGCAGGTATTCGTGTTAAATCCCGCTTCTTCTTTTTAAAGAGAAGAAAACACACGTGTCCGGTTAAGTAGTCATCCTTAAGCACTATCATGGCTCATTTTAGCCAAGCCATCCACGACCCCATGGGTGGACATGTGTCTGTCAAAGACGGAGTAAAAAAATGTATAAGGGTGCTTTTTAATCTAAGCCAAAACACATATTAAATATGAGTGATGTGAGCCGCCACATGCCCTAGGCTGAGACAAAAAAGAAGAAAAAATGATGAGAGGCAGAGAGAGCTGATTTAGAGGAATAGGCCAAGAAGCACCCCATCCAGAATCAACATTACTTCAAACATGAGGTCATCTAAACATCTGTCTACAACATGTCCGCCGGGAGTTCAATCAAAGCCCTGCTGAAACATGTAGGCTACAATTGTTTCTGGAAATAAATATTAGGCCTAATTCGGCTGTGATTGGTGCAGCCGCTCGGGAATCGCGGAGAAAAAACACTCTTCCTTAACTGCGCGTCTCTGTCAGTGGATAACCCCCACCACTGCAAAGACACACACACACGTAGCCTATGCGCACACACTTTGGTTTGACTTTATTTATTTGATTCCTCCTCTCCTCTTTTCTTCCTCTCCTACATTTAGGTTAAGTGGCTTTATTTGTTCTTTCCCGACTGATTTCAGGTCCGCTGTTTAAAACCAATTATATCAAAGGAGCTGCGGTGCGGTCTGAGCGAGGCTCTGACAGTCTGGAGGGAGAGCTGCAGTAATCACACGCGGGGCGTCTGTCTCATGTCGTCACAGTCCATTTGCTGGAGACGGATCGATTTACTCATGGAGTTTTAAAAAAGCATCTACCGAGGAAATAACAAAGGACTTTGAGAAAACATTACAGCAAAGAGCATGTAACTGGATAGATTTTCTATTTTTATATTTGGTCCATTCGGTACTTAATCATAATGACTGCATTATTTTAATATTTATACTCTTTCAATGTTTTCCTTCTCTTTCTTTTTTTTTTTTTTAGCTTAAAGGAAATTATTACTATACTATATGCCTTGTTCCCCCTCCAAATAAGAAAACACGTTTTTAAGCTGCCTTTAAGATGCAGCACAAATGGCTACTGTCTCCTTGCATCCAAAGGTAGTGACTGAAGCTTGGCCTCTAAAAAGTTGCAACTTCCCTTTACCAAGAAACTAAACATAACATGCAACTACTACCCCCTTGTGGATAAAGTTTGAATGACCATAAAAAAGTAATAAAAAATATGTATAAAATTATATATATATGAACGAACTGATAAACGACAATGGTCATTTTACCTATTTTGGTAAAAATTTACTAATTTACAATAGTAAATTTAAAATAAATAAATAAAACTAGCTGTAAAATCATACTGCTCTTTATCTTTTAGTATATTTTAGTCAGATATGTTACAAAAACAAGAATTAGGCAGTTTTGGGTGGATAAGTTTAATGTTGAGTTTGTATAAATAAGCAAATAAACCAGTGTTACATTAAATAAACGAATGAAGACATTTAAATCTGTAACAAAAAAAAAAAAAAAAAAAAAAAAAACCCACATTTTTAATCAATGTAAACTAAGTAAAACAAGCAACCCCACTGTGGAAGCTAAACTGAATTATTTTATAATTCTAACCATAATAATTCTGTTGTGATAATATGTGGAATGTAGACCTATTGCAAACGCACTGGTAACAACAATGAACAATTTCCTCAACTTCTACTTTATAAGATTCATTTGTAAATATTGTCTACTCTCTTATTTTGTTGTGTCAACAATGCAGTTGTTTAACTGTCAGTGCGCCCCAGGGCAGCTGTGGCTACAATGTAGCTTGCTATCGCCAGTGTGTGAATGTGTGTGTGAATGGGTGAATGACTGAATGTAGTGTAAAGCGCTTTGGGGTCCTATGGACTAGAAAAGCGCTATACAAATGCAGGCCATTTACCATTTTTACCATTTTAACACACCCTCACACAATACAGAGTACATGCTGCTCCTCAAAAGATGGGCCTAAAACCCACTAACCGCGACTAAGATTTAAACTTTGTGAGGAAGGAGAGACTGAAATTAATGTTTCAGTTTTGTTTAAAAACAAAATAATTTGCAAAAAAGTGTATTTCACAGAAACTCGATATTCACCAAAAAACATATTGAAACAGACACACAGACTCCACAAACTGTCAGCTTATCACAGGAAAGAAGTTCACAACCCGTCTTTACAAAGAAATGGAGCCCAGTTAGAGTGTTGACCCTATAAAAAGGTCAAAAATAGCTGCTTGCACCTAGAATGCCAAGCTGAAATCAGATCACTTTACAGAGTGACGAATACAGCTTTCTTCGCTCAAACCGCATTTAACTAAAGCCCTGTGACCAGGTTGTACATAAATTATCTCCAGTCTCCCTGTTAACACAGAATCAAGATTTTCAAAAAAGTTAAAACAGTGAGGTCTTTCTCTTCTGGTATAACCCTCTGCCCCCTGAACGCCCCCATCACAGATGAGTGCGAATCAAGACAGAAGGTTGTCAGACCCAGGGGGCTTGTGAGGAATCGACAAGGATAGACAAGCTGCAATAATATAATATAACACCTCATTTCATATATATATCTATATCTATATAGATATATAGATATAGATATATTTATTTGCCTTTAAATTGATAATGACAAATATGGCACAGGAACAAACCGGTCACAAAAGGCCTCTACTCACTTTTAGCTTTAACCACATAAAAAGTAAGAACAATGGCATGACAACTGAAACACCAGTTTAGCCAATAACAGAAGACTGCAAGTCAGCAAAATTGGCATGCACATAAAAAACGAGACTGATGAAATAGAATACGTGTTTTAGGCTTCACTTTCACCTCGAAAGACAATCTTTTGATGAAAGGAGGCGAATATAATGTTGAGCAAGAGGTTTCGTAGGCATTTGTAAAGTTACTGGGTTTGACTCTATAGCTAATCCGTGTGATGAAGTAATTTACATTTTTTTATTGTTTCAATACAAATGCAAAAGAAATATAAATACTGCACGCAATATTAATATAAATATGGAAGTGCAATGTAAATATTGCTCCGAAATACTGAGAGAAAATTGCGAATGATTCAAACAATATTTTGGCATATCAAAAGTGAATATTATATTAGTCCAGTCTTTAAATATTTAGGAAATATATTCTTAAACTGGAAGATTAAGATAAAAACTATATGTAGACAAAAAATAAATCATAGATAAAGTCAGTGAGGAGGACATCAGCAACAACATGAAAAATAACATTATATAGACAAACCATTTGGTTTGTCTATATAAAAAAAAATACCATTTTGCTAATTTTTTTGCAAAATAATGAGCAATCCTGCAACTGCAAAACCGCCACTTCAGTCTACAAACAAACAATGGCTAGAGGAACACAACTACCTTGATGTCTAAATAAACATATAATATTCATGTTAAAGGTTGAGTTAATGTAGACAAAAATCAGCTTTTAGAAAATGAAAATTTCGCCATAAAAGAAATTCTGTTGGAATGACTGCATCCTTGTATGCATTAAAAGACTTTAACAAAGCATCCACAACTTTCTTTTTCTCCCCCTCACATCCAATGCAGAAATCCACACAAACCACAAGTTCAAACTGTCAGACAGTGAGCTGCACATCAAGAGTAATGGAAACTAAAGCTGAAGTTTCACAGTGGTTCTTTTTAAAGGGTAAATGATTACTCAAATTCAATGACTAACCGTGCAAATCTTTAACCAAAGACATTCCAGCAACTGCAGAATCACTGACAACAGCGGAGACTTCTGCTTATTTGTTCAAATCATTCCCTGGCTATCCTACAATATAAGCAAAATAAAAACTATAGTTTTATATATACACATCTCACAAAAATGTACCAGTATAAAGAACAGTGGACGCACAGTTTCTAACGCAGTGAACCACAACCAGTGTGTGGCCAATTTCAACATTTCAAATGTAACGCATTTCACATTCACCACTCAGAAAGTGTTGTGAAGCAAGACAAAGACAAAACAAAGCTCAGTTCTGCTCCCTTTCTGGTTAGGCATGGTGTCTTTCATACAGAATTAAAACTCATAATCCTGAAGTGACAGAACCCCAGTTTGACTCTGATGTCTAAGTTTTATATAACACTTAAAATTAAGAGATAAACGAGCAAATTAAATACATAATTAAATTTAAAATTAAGAAAGAGCCTTTTTCTAAGCTGATGAACTTTAAAGTCTCTTTTTTTCAAAAATATAAATATAGTTAAATTAATTAAATCCTAATTAACCCTTGTTTAATTTGAGAGTCTTTAGGAAAAACTGTTCTAGCACCAAAGTTATCAAATATTTCAATATTTTGAGACAAGGCTAATCGAATATTGAAACATGGTAATGAACAGTATATTTGCATAATGACTGAAATCTAGCACCACTGATTAACAATTAGCTGTTAACATGTGGTGCTAGTTTGCAATTATGAGGTTGGGAAACCTGCAGTCAGCTGAGAATGAAGAAGTCACTTGGATGAGTGACGCTACGTTACTTTTTTTAGGAAACCATAAAAGCGTTAGTAAACTATCCCTTCTCACTGTGAAATTTAATTAACTTTCATTTGATTAGATATATAATAAGACCACTAATTACTATTGCCTTCTTTTTATGAAGTGTGACTATCTCTAGCCAGACACATTGAAATTGGCTATAAAGATCTCCTCTTTTAAAATAAGCAGTGAATCCATCTGTATATCCCCGACTATGCAAACCCAGCAACCCACTTCCATCATGGTGTCAGATGAAGGTAAATAAATCACAACCCAAGTGATTTAACTTGAAACATAAAAACGCAAAAATAGAACAACTCATTTTGCACTCCACAAATATGTAAATAGTACAGCCTTGAGGTCCCTGGGATTTTCTAAAGGTCGCCGAGTGTGGAGCGCTCAGTGATGACGTTGCCTGAGAGCACCGGGACTAAAATGAATGTAGCATTTGTTGAGTTTCATTTCAGAGTTGCTGTCAATTGTTTTTAGAACACAGTGAAGGACATTTGTGTTACTGATTGTAATAAAGCTGTTTGCTGTTCACATTTTTAAAAAAGTTGTTTTTTTGTTAGTTCTTCATGTTCTGTCTCTGATGATAAGAAGGATAGTGTGTATTTCATGATCTTTCAAGTGTCTTGTATCCATAGACAAAAGACACTTTAAAGGTTATTTAGTTTGTTCTCGCTTTGCAACTGTGACCCACTCAATTTGAACTTCTTTTTTTCCCCCTCACATGGTAGCCAGAGGTTTAAACTTTACGTTTCATTTTGGAGTCTTTAGAAATACTCTATTCTAGTTCCAACACTGTTAAAATATTTGAACATTTGAGACAATCCAGAATGGATAATCTAATACTAAAACACAGTAATGGTAAGGCGACATATATCTTCTCTATGCACAAAAAGTATTTAGAGTAATAAAGTAAAGCCATAAAAATATTTTGAATTCTAATATGTTGGAAAAATAAAGAGTTTATTAGCACCATTTAAAACCAATTTGAGTATTTTTTTTTGCAAGCACTTCTGAAGACATTAAAAACGGTTAACTTCTTCAGCTTCAGCTTTTTCTAGGTTTATCACAGAAATATCTGAGAGTTGCTGGTGTAAAACTGACAGATTGGACTTCAACACATTTAACCTTGCCGATCTTAGGCAAACAGTCTTAGAAAAAAATCAGCATAATTTCAAAACTGCTGTAACCAGATGTGCATACTTCACTGCTCCTCATATCCACCTTTAATGTAACATAACTTTTAGCAACTTTAATGGAAGTCTGCCTCTCTCTCCATCCTTCAGTGGAGTGCTCACTAAGAAGAATATCATCACTCTACTGAGTTTCTATTTTGAAAATGTTACTCAACTGATAAACAAATGCAGATTTTGATCTGGGAGCCAATCAATAACGCGCATCTCCAAGACTATTAGCCTACTACATATTAAGGAAAACAAATAGTGATAGAAAACAACTTGCATGGAAGTTATACTTTTAATAACAGTGATGTCAAAATGAGCATTTACCTAATTTCTTTGTCTAAACTGGTACTGAATAAGCTTGTCCAGCAATAATATCGTTCAGCAATTTATTAAAGCTGAAAGCTAAGTTGATTAGCAGTTGCGCGCATGCGCACAATTGGCTTTATGTCCCGGTGTGCAAATTCAGCATTTGAGGAGGGTGGGAATTATCTTGGCAGCACAAGAAAATCTTTGGGCTCCACGGACAACGAGAAACAGTTAGTAGCTTAATGAGAAAGTAGTGGAGAAGTGCGTCGGTGCTTTTCGTGTAGCGATGCTGCTTTCACCTCGCTACGTTCACGCTTTCAGAAGTGTCAAGGGATTTCAATAAATCGTCTAAAAATCATTAAAAGTTAAACCATGGTTGGACTTACCAGCGGATCCACCGGCGATGACCTGACGAGAGGCTTCTCGGAGCATGCTCTGTGGCTTTGTGGCTGTCATTTTTAGTGTTTTTAGATGCCCTGTCACAGAAAACACGGCCATACGCTGTTACACGCCCTGTAAGGTTACTGCTACTGTGGCGTTAATGCTGTATTACACCTACGTCGGTGCTGATTAACTCGCAACAAACCTGTGGATTTCGTGCTCTTCGGTGAGGCTGCTCGGTGGTGTCCTGCCCCGTGCGGCTCACGGTTGACTCAGAGGTTCCTCTGCTCCTGTAGCGGCAGCCCAAGCTGGAGACAGCGCAGCAGCGCTATCTATCCGAGTGCTCACGGGCTAGGCTAGGCTAGGCTAATATGGAGTAGTTACCCCCCCCCCACGGGCCCACACTTACCTCTCCACTCTCTGAATAGTTTAATTTAATCCAGCCACCGATAAACGTAAAGCAAATAATCCTATGTATAGATAATTAATATGCACTTAGTGCTTTATATTAAACAAAGGCAGCTATTAAATCTTTATGCATTGTTTATATTACAAATGCAGGCGTTTTAATTAAATTAATTATAATCCTATAATATTAGATGGGTCAAAGCCCTGGTGTGCACGCCAGAATGAGACCACTCACGAGCACTATTCGTGGTTTTCAGGGGTTTGGGGATCTAGAAGCAACACACTATACAATACCTCTTCAATAAATTAATAAAATAAAATCAGATATTGACACACACACACACACACACCCGGCATCTATGGTGTAATTGCCATGCACCGTGAACTCAGACGTCACTCGGTAGAAGTCAACGTGAAAACACAGCAGTGGGGCAAGTCAGATTACACATTAGTCAAACAGCTTTGTGGTGCAAGGTCCATGTGATGTGGTGTTGTACAAGTGTGTAAATAGGTCAGCTAAAGACAAATTTGGAAATTATCCCATTTGTCCAAAGTTCATATTTGAAAGTGTTTATAACGGTTTAAAGTCATGCATTTTGTTTTATCTGTAGAATGCATGCATATCTGCATAATATCTGCGCGAGCCCTTTTGTAATGTACCGACATTGTGATCCATAGAGGTCAATTAAGAGCAGGTGCTGTAGATTCCCATTGCTTTTCCAGTTAAATGTGTTGTTTTACAAAGATGTGAAATGTATGTAGGACTCACACTGTTGAATCCCTGTAACATTATTTATTGTATATTTATACGTTTGAATAGGGTCATTTTTTGTGTAGTGCTGAGTTGAGTATTTTTACTCTTCACAATATAATTTGTTCTGTTATTCAAACTTTTTTCTTCCTCCAGCACTGTTTTTTTCTTATTTTTCTTTTTTGTCTCTGTGTTACTTTTAAGCAAATTGATGCATTTAGGATGCCAAACTGCACTCTGAAGAAACTAGTTAAGAAATATCACCTGCTTTGTGTATTTTTAAAGAACATAAGGTTACAGAGAAAACAGCAAAGGGTAAACTCTGGATGACTTTGTGAAGTAAACAGTCAGATACGAACACAATGTTTTTAAACTATGTACAGACATCCTCCTTTGCAAACATTAGTCTAGTTAAACACACACCCAGTAAGACTTTCAAGGTAAGCAAATGTTCATCTACAGCTACAACATTGAGATTGTTTGCTATAAATTCAAATAGAGCATGTGGCCTTATTGCACCATGGATAAAGTGCAAAAGATATTCTTTTTTGTTTAGAAATGAAGGCATGTAGAAATTTAGCAGTGAGCCCTATAATAGAATTTCATTTTGTATGAGAGTAGTTATGGAACAACAAGAGCTCCAGACAAGCTATAAAAATCTGGAATTTATAGCATACATTTGGCAGGAAAATACCATTACCACTTTGACCTCCTTGGATAAGAAAAAACAGAGCATGATAATATATACTTGGAAGGCTGTGTACAACCGGCACAGAAGGTAAGTTTATGGACAAAATGAATGAGAGAAGTTCTGTGCTCTCCAAGGGACGCTTTGGCTAGAACACGATTCTTGTCACCATTGCTTAAACCTTCTGATTCATGATTAAACTTTATAGTACTTAGTAGCAGGAGTGTTTCATAAGGGAAAGCCAGTGGAACATTTGTTCCAGGAAAAGAAAATAGGACAAGTGTTAATAGCATTTAAAATGTTTCTACCATTTCCTTAGACACATAATTAATAAAAGTGGAAGCACGCCTAGTCATGCCAGGTGGCCGCCCATCCCTGAGCCCAACTCAACAGAGATTTCTTCCTGTTAAACGGGAGTTTTTCCTTCCCACTCTTGCCAATTGCTTGCTCCTAGAGGGTTGTCTGACTGTTGGGGGTTTCTCTTTGCTATTGCAGGGTCTTTATCTTACAATATAAAACACCTAGAGGCAACTGATGTTGTGATTTGATGCTATTTAAATAAAACAATTGAAAATTGAATTTAAAAAAAAATGTACTTAGTTGCAATACTTTCTACCACTCTGAAGTATTAAATAGTCTACATAACAAAATTTATACAAAACTGGAGCTAAAAAAAAAAGTCAGGAATTTATCATTTATTTTAATAACCACACACAGACATATAAGCTACATCTTTTAAACAATTGCAACATATGTCAATACAGTAACCAGACGTACTCTGCTACACAAAGGAAACTACATTTTCCCCACACAAATGTGACATTTGTGGTAAACATTTCCTAATGTTATGGAGAAATAAATAGCTATTATGAACATAAGCAAGACAGTGGTTTATCCAAAACAGTTCAAGTCATTATAATATTTTGATAGCTCTTTTAAAAAAAAAAAAAAAAGAAAGAAAGAAAGTGTTCTCTCCTTTTGTTTGCCTGATGATCTATTAAAAATAATGTAATTTTAAATATACTGTATGTTTAGTGTAATTAGGGAAGACCATTTTGTCTTATTGTGAAAGAACAAAGCAAGAAAATACTATCAATTCACTGTTTCCAGTAACTCAAGAGTCAAATATTTTTCCAACTTTCAACTTTTTAGACTATTTTTCAACTAAATCTGAATCTGTCCATTTGCTAGAGAGACATCTGTGAGGGGCATCAACTGAAATTTCTGACATTTGCAGGACAAAATATTTCATTAATTAGATAATCGAGAAATTAGTCATTTCAATCTACCATATTAATTGCTATTTGCCGCCCTACATTAGTCAAATATTATATTATGGGTAATTAACAGATTAAAATGTATGAATCTGTCCTAAAATACGCAACATTAGCTCCTTTCTAAACGAGCAGCAGCTCTTCATCATATTCAGACTCTTGCTTCATTGTCATTTACTTTTGATCGCTGATGATGAAAAATTCTAGTGACACACAGGCAGACAAATTATGACTTCTGCAAGTGGGAACATCGAGTATCATCAAGTCCTCAGATCATTACAGTATTTCAGGAATGGTTCTGATGTCCAATTTCAACACTGAATTCCCAAGTGAACTAGCACCTATGAAATGCAAAGTTGAAACACCTGTGTTGAAATAAATAGTCTAAAAGACTGATCCTGACATTTCTAATTCTAACTCTTAATAAGAACAACAACAATAATAAAAACTTTAATAAAAGTACCTCTTCTGTAAGAATGAAAACTCAGGACATGCAACCCAGTGCACTCCAGATGAATGCAAAGTAATAGTAACTGCTGCCATCAAACCTCCCTCTACTAACAGTCTTTCTCAATTTTTTTTTTATTTTCGCAATTCACAGTAGCGTGGGGCCCTTGGTGGTGTAGTTCATGGTTGGGAAGTGCCTGCTGTCTGCATCCCAGTGACTGAGGGGCTGGTGAGAGGCAGATGGGAGGCTGGGGTTCCAGTGGTTAATGTAGCTGGCCATGAGCAGAGTCAGCTCCAGTATCTGACATGAGAGTGAAAATAGATTTTAACAACCTAAAGTCAATGATATTAATGAGTTTTATGTAATTCAGGTGAGCTGGAAGCCCAGAAAATGCAAGAAAGCCAACTGAATATGTTTACCTTGATTAGGTAAATGCAATCTGACCACAAATAGATATATAATTACAATGATAAAAGCAGGAAGTATACCTTAGGTTTAGGCATTGCAAAGACCAGCTTCTCCACGCTCTTCTTCCCGGCTCCAGCCTCCCTCTGTTGGCTCGTGACCACCATGAAATCATCACGACAACCACCAAAGGTAATCACAGACTGGTAGGAGTACGTGACCAGAGTGTGCTGAAAAAAAGGAGCATTGCCAGTGTGAAATCTGCAGTGAAGTGGATATAAACAGAATTCATGTTCAGATTTTATTGCTGACCCCATTATATAGTATGGAATTCACTTAGGAAATCATTTTGGTTTCTCCTTCTTTTTGAGGAGTAAATTGAGTGTGAAGATATGTGACATAATTTCCAGCAACTTATTCTGATTTTCACTTTGTTTTCTCCCATTTCTTTCTGAAGGCACATGGTCTGCACGCCAGACCAAGAATGAAATGAATCAACATGAGCTGCAGAAAATTACAGAGCTCACGTTAGCATAGTTTACATGATGGAACTGCTGTGTGTCAGGGTCAAGTATGTCAATTCAGAGGCTGGCCGTTTTATTTTCCTTGGGATTTCTGGTGTTCGAAACACCACAGAACGAAAATCATTCCAGACCAGTGGGTCAAGAAAGCTTTGCAGCTGTGTCCTATCCAGCTGCTGCAGCAGTTAAAAGCTATCTCTAGATTTAACAGTTATAAAGTCAAGCCGGAAATTCAATAAAAGAATGGACTTTCTAAATTCTAAATTGTTCTGGCAGCAGATTTTATTCTGAAAACACATGACAGGATGGTCTGCTCAGCTTGAAACTCACCATTGTGTAGTCCAGCACACACAATCCATCCTCATTGACTGCCAGCCACACCTGGCTCTGCTCAATAGTAGAGGGGGGTACAGGCTGTGGACAGGGGAAACAAAGAAGGGTCGTTTTACAGATGTTATACAGCTTCGTCTCAAACAGGTTTGGGCTTGAAAGCTTAGTTCAAGGTTTTGGTTCAAAATGATCTAAGTATGCTTTTTGGTTTTGATGAAGAATCACATCAAGACCGACATTTAAAGATTGATTAGACAAACAGGAGGCGATAAAGTTCACATAGAATAACATCAGTAACAAAACAACAGAAGACATGTATTCAACTTTTTTTTGTTACCTTGGCACTGAAGAGCTTGGCTCCAAACAAAGGCCATTTCCGAGCCACAGTTAGGTATATTCTTACACACTCGGATGCACTGCACCCACGCAGCATTGACCACTTAGTGGCGAGACGCTCGGTAAGGTCTCTGAGAGGATAAAAGGAACAGTGGTGAGTTAAAATATGGCAGGATAACAAAGCTTTATAAAGTTCTCAGATCAGGTTCTAGATTAAGAAATTGTGGAATGGCACGTTTATTTGTTTTTGGGTTTTTTTTTCTTTACTTGAGCTGCTCTGAGCTGCAGTCCTGTTTGTAGCGTTTTGGGTAGAAGCGTTCTAAGGCTTGAAGGAGAATTATTTGAGATTTAGGCTGAGAAGAGCCAGAGGGAGAGGAGGCACCTGGTCTGTCCAAATCACCATGTTCAACCTGGAGGACAAAAGAAAACAGATAGTTAGAAGACAAAAAGGCTTTCGAAAACGCACAAAATCATACATTTCAGCACTGTAGATAAAAGAATAGCATTTTTTTCCTTCCAAAAAGTCTCTTTTTCTTGATAGAATTGTTACAGACCTGGGCCAAGAGGGCAGCCACTTCAAGAGCCAGCTCTTTGTTTACAGGAAAATGGCCTTGCTGGACTTCATCATTCACCTGGTATGCCAGCAGGAGGCGCTCTCGCTCCATTTCTCCCTTTACCTGAGATCTGAAATACAACCTGCATACAAGGGCATATTGTTATTAAGGCCGTTTTCTTGGGAGAAACTGAAAATTGAGATATAACATCAGCATATTTCACTTTGCAGTCTATAACATTTTTAAAAAAAATCTTTAAATACATCTCTATGACTATAGAGTAAAAGTACAATGTTGCTGATGTGTTTGAGTGCTACAAAATTGAGATATGAAAATAGAAGTCATACCTGTTCTTGTATGTTAGCCGTACAATCCGTGTTCCTTCATTTTTCCCAGGATGCAGCTCCTTTAGAGCCTGTTCCCATTTGGAAATAACATCACAGATCTGGGAAAAGCAAAAGTTAGTCTCAAGTCATACAAGCACACATTTTTTCACTCATGTTACAGTGAGCTGGTGATCTAGAGATTCTGATTTGTACACAAACTCTTATATACAGTGCATTGCATGAGCCAGACAGACCTATACTTCTGTGGAATGGTGGATTCTTTTAACAACAATAATTAAAAAAATCTAGAGGCACTACTTTAAATATGACTGGGTAGAATTAAAACACAGAAAGGTTGTCCTATACTAGACCACATCCTAAGTTGTCAAAAAATGTTTGGACAGTGTAAATTTGCCAAAAAATAATCCCACTACTCACTACTGATCCTCTAACTTATTAGAAAATTTGAGACAGATGATCTACCTTCAAACCACAGAGCCAAAAACCATCAGTGATTTCTGTACAGCAGCTTTCTCCCATCTACTAATGGTCTGTGACCCACAGCCCTACCTTGGCAGATGGCTGCAGGCAGTGCTCCAGGTCTTTGCCAGATGGATCATCAGTGAAGAGGGCAAATCCAGTCAGCTGTGGTTTCCTCATGCTAATCCTCTGGTTCAGCGTGTTGAGGAACTCCTCCACTGTAGTCGACCCATCGAATCCCACTACCTATAGTAGAAAACAAAGGACACAGCTGGCACTGAGTTTCAGATTCTGCAGTGGTTGCAGGAGTTTGTAGTTCCAATGGCAGTCAAAAAACTGCAACAGCAGATTAGAAATGTAACAGAAATAAAAAGGAGGTTCATTTTCCAAAAAGGACATATACAAAGTACAGTTGGGAAGGTATAGATGCAAACTAAAATATATACAACTAAAGGAAAGCCTAGAGGAAATTTGTGCATGAAGAATGTATTATTTGCTTCTCGAAACAGGGGTATAGTCATTACAACACCTGTGCTAGCTACCTGGTAAGCTATGTGTTACCTGGTAGGTGTTGTTCATGAAATGAACTGGGATGCTGAAAGGTAGTGAATGGTGGTAGGGGTTCCGCAAAAGGATGGAAACTATCTCCATACGTGAAGGTTTAGCCTCCCGCTCTCCATTCTGCAGAGTTCGCTCCAAAGATCTCTGACAATACACTGCATATTTCCCCACCTCACTCCTGTATGTGGTGGGAAAAAGGGAAAAGATAATTAGAAGAGGTTTTTATGTATTGGGAGTTTTTCTGCTATATTTTAAGGTGTGGATTAAGTTAGCTCACCTTGGGTTAGCATTGCGTTGCAGATACTGTCTCAGGTACCACAGAAAATGTTGCTGAGGGAGGAACAGAGCCACACACAAAGACAACAGCTGCCAGCACTGCAGGGAGAGATAGAAAAAGAAGACATATTTTAACTAACGCGTTTTATCTTAAAATATATTTTTAAAAAATACATTTTTTAAAAATATATTTTAAGTACATAAAAAAGTACATTTAAAAATTAATGTCTGAGCGCTTTAAACATGGCTCCTGACTCTTTACTGTGTAGTGGGTTGACCTGTGTGAGAGAGTAGTTGTGTGGCGTCCGACAGTTGGTCTGTTTGATGAGCTGACAGTAAATTTCATTCTGCAGCTCTGGGTGGTTCAGGCACACTTGCAAAGCATTCTGGGCCAGCGAGGTGTGGTAATCAATAGATGGAGACTCAACCAGCACATTGATGAAGAGCTGACAGGACTGCAAAATGTCAAAGAAACAAAATTTAATGGCACTGAGCTACCAACAGGTGGAGACAAACACAAACCCAGAAACCTGAACACAAAAGTAAGGGACACATATTGAAAGCAACTTAAAACAGTTAAATTAATACAGGATTGGGTGATCATAACACTCGGGTGATGAAAACAACAAAAAATATCCCAGCATGAGGTCAAGAAGAGCTCCAGTGTAAGGGGGGGAAAAGGGTGAATGTCATTACTTTGTTCTCATTCAGTGTGACAGCTGAAGACAAAGACGCCATTTAACAGGTTTAATCAGTCTTGTCAGTCTCATTAATACTTCAAAGACATGAAGTAGAGCATAGACTTGAAAAGCATGCAACGTCCTTTCATTCAGTTTCATTGTGTGTGTTTGGGACAATTTTTAAGGCTGGATGGTCAGAGAGAGCCGATCTATTCAGCCATCAATCCTAATGTAGTTGGTGGGGCTGTGAAGCATAAATTGGAAGGAAGGGGCTTCTGGTTGACATGAGAGGAAAAGAATCTGCCATCTCCCTACAAGGTCCTTGTTCTGCTCTGATCCCATTTCTTCTTCCCTATCGTGTAGTTTCCATATCCATTGCTGTCACTCTGTGAAGGCCTTGACCTCCCATGTCTCCTCTTAAAAGAGGGCTACCTTCACGCTGGCTCTAAACCACAGGAACAGTTAGCTTCAATGAAAGCAGATAATCAAGGCCATTATCTATCTTCAACACTTTTGATGAGCTGGGCCCCTCGGTCCTCAGCCTTTGATCTGGTTTAGTGGCAGGAGGGGGGGGGAAGACTGCTGCAGAGCTCATCCAAGAGTACAAGGGGTTAAAGAGTGGGACAAACTGGAGTGGGATGGATGATGTCTTGAACAGATCCTCACAGTGAGTGGGAGATAGAGAAGTGGAAAGGGATTCCGAGAAAGGGATAAAAGGGAAAAGCATAATCAAAAGTAAGTGGGATGGAACAAAAGAAAGAGAAGGGTGAGAGGTGGGCACACTGACCTTGAAAAGCTTGAGAGCCTCTGTCTGCAGAGCTTCAGAGGGCAGCGTGGTGAGAGGCGAGCGGAGACCCTCCTTACAGAAGCTCAAGGCCTCACTCTTCCACAACACAGACTCTGGGAAAAGACGGTGAAAGACACACATATATAAAAAGGCACAAATATAACACGAGTACACACGGACAAACAAAGATTGAGTTTCAAAGCTTTAATGACTCAACAGCTGATAAAAATTCATATACGGTGCTACAGTCTCAAACAGTGTCTGCAATGTAGATCAAAATAACATGCAGCATGCTAGTGTGTGCATTTATACCCACTTATAGATATTCTAAGCCAGGGGTGTCAAACATAAGGCCTGGGGGCCAGAATTGGCCCAGCAAAGACACCAAACTGGCCCACTGGGCACTCTGGAAAATATGAACTGCAATTTTGCAAGTTTTATAGCTTATCATAATGAAAAAGTCCTGCATCATGGCTATTCATACTATATCAAAGTAATCAACCAATAAACATTGTTCCTGGTTTTATCTACTATAGAAGTGTCTAAAAAATGAACTTTTTTGTCAACGAGCAAAACAATTCTGCTGTATAATTACAAGACAATTTGGCCGATGAGTTACCAGAGCTGTTTTTGTAATTTTACACATTACAAAAATTTACACATTTTACATTTTTTTTATAATTTAAGTCCAAAGCCAGCCAGGGGATGGAATCAAACTCAAGACATTCTTACTGTGAGGCAACAGTGCTAATCGATGAAATCTAATAAATGAAATGACGTCACCTGATTGGCAGCCTATATAACCTGGCTTCCTTTCAAGACGGCTCTCTCTATTCCTTGAAGGCTGCTGCCTTTGAGGCACCCAACTTGATTTTCATTTACTTTGGTTTGATTGAGTTATAGTTCTCCCATTTTTATTCACCTTTTGTCAGATTATGATAATAAATTTGCTTAATGAAAATTGTTATTGTGTTGCTCTCTCTTCTTTTAATGTACTTGAGTGAGCCAGCCATAACAAGCGGGGGCTTGTCCAGGATAAAGTACAAACTTTTGTAACAAAGTAACCGCTGTTTTGGGTTACTAAAACACTATCTTACGAGCTAATGATAGTGACTATGCGATTATAACACCCTGGTGTTTTCCTGTTAATTATCTGCTGTCAATAATTAAAATCAAATAACAACATCAGAAAAAAACATCAGAAAGGTTTGGATATGATTGAACTATTTTTGTTGAGAAATATGGATTTCTTACCAGGGTCTCCATCAGCATCAAGCAGTTTACCAATGAGCTGCTCATACTCTGTGCCTACTTTGAAGGCTGCATTGCTACAAGCTGCTACAGTCAGGTGATACAACCAGGTATCCTATGTAAAATAAAACATACTAATTAATATGAAAACAGAATTTTATTTCTTTTTTTGAATGAAAAACAACTCATTAACATATTTATTGTTGGACTACCTTCTCCTGTTTGGTGCCAATGAGCAGATATGTAGGACTCTGGTCTCTCGGTTGGACCACTAAGGTGTAGTGGGAGGAGAGAAAACCTCGAGAGCCTGCCTCATAGTCCTCATCTGAATCGCAGGAGCGATCTACTTCCTGAACTGATGCCTCCCGCATTTGCAGCTGACCCAGAGGAAGCTGAAAAAGAGAAAGGCAAATCAGCATCAGCTAGGGAGCACTAAAATAAGTCTTGTCATGTCAGGAGTAGAGAGATGTTTGTTTAATAGACCTTGTCCTCCTGGTTGCGATAGTAGTAGAAAACCTTTCCAACCAAAGAACACCACACTAGTTTTGAGTGGCCGTGTTTGACCTGAAAGCACAAGACAAAAAAATAAGCAAAGTTTCAGGACAAATCCAAAGTTACCAGGAAGTTACTCACTACAATGAATCTATGATATTAGAAAGCTTGTGAATTTCTAGACAGACTGAAATATGATCATTAGGAAATTTCTGCTTCTGTCCATCTGTTGGGAAGCCAGTGTGAAAATCACTTAAGAAGTAAAGTGCAAGCTAATTCCTGCCAAAAGAAAACAGTCCATCCACATACACGACTCCCCTGCTGCATTCATTCAGTGTCATATTAAACAGTGATGCAGCTGGAGATGATAATCACATGTCATTTTCCCGAGAAGGGGTTCTTTCAAAGCGTTTCTTGTATCTGAATGGAGCAATGATGTCACTGGAGGATGCCTTCCAGACAAAGCCAGCTGTGCTTCCCTCAGAAGGGGGTTATCGAGGTTAACTAAGCTCTGAGAGGAAGAACATCCCCAGCCTTATCTGTTATCATGTCACAACAGATCAAAGCCAACTCACAGGAAGGGAGTATGGTGTTGGTGAGAGGACAAGGGCTCCATCATCTTAGCTTGGGGTTGTCAGTCATCTGCCAGTAAGTCATCAAACACACACGCACGCGTCAGATGTTTAAGTGTTTTAATTTTAGCAAAACAAGCAGGCCTCAGTTAAGAAAAGGCAGGGGGAGACTAGAGGAAGGTGGAAGGAAAGAGGAAAGAAGCTCTGCAGTGTTCCAACAGCTCTAATCTTGTGGTGTTGTCCCAACATGAAGGAGTTCTTTTAAGAATCTGCTTTAAGAGTGCTCTATTCGATCCTCACTTAAAGAGTGCCCACTGTATTATGGATTATATCTGCCATGTTTTCCTGCATTGTCTTTAAAAGACAAAACGCTTCTAAAAGCCTATAAAAAATATATGTTTTTGAGTGTTATACAACTACCCCAACAAGCAGAACTTTAATATCATATCGAAATACTTTGCTTCCTACTTTGAGATTCGGATGACAAGATTGTTAAAGTTGTGATTGTCAGTGTGATCTTTGATATAACTTTTAGCACTGCACAAATCTGAATGCACTCTCACCAGAGGCCCACATATGATCACTGTGCAGTCTCTTATCCATCTTTATATTTTGTTTGGTTCACTAGAACTAAAAATGTTTAAATAATGACTTCTGACCTTCGTAAGCCAACCTCTCACAGAGGGCTTTGCAGTCGTCTCCATGGTAAGTGGGCTACTAGCCTGGACTTTGAGTATATTCTGCAGAACCCTGATCCACTCCTCCAGGATGTTGGGTGAATCCGCGGTCAGATAGAAGGTCTTCTTCTCTGTAATCAGCTGATTAGATGGAAAAGAGAAATATGGGAAAAATGCTAAGCCAAGCCAACTGAGACAGCAGCATCATGTCAGAAGAGATCAGAATCAGCTTATGAAGAGCCATGAAAACATTCCAGTCCGATGCTATACCTGATGTCATCTCAGGCCGCTTCTGTGGTATGCAGCAGTAAAGCTCTGTTGTTATTTAGTGCTATATTAAGCACGCTGTGTGTGAATGAGCATCCTAGTGCAAAGTCTGTCTCTTTTTTTCTTACAGTTTTAAAACTGTGGATTCTAACCAATAATTTAAATGCTTTGAGTAGTAGTGCCAATTTTGGGTATCCTATGTTTGGGATCTCTTACAGAAAAGCAGTGTGTTTGCACTCACTTGAAATGTCTGCGCTCCTTCTCCACGTACTATACAGCAGGAAGAGTTTAGCTCAATCTGACCCTGAGGTTTCCTGATCACGTCACTCTGAAAACACATGCGTAAAAACATCACAACTTCTGTCCAAGATTATACAGAAATACAACCAAAAAAACAAACAAACCCAAAAAACAAAGAATGCAGTGAGCACGAATGAACATTTTTGTTAAATTTAGATATAAAAGTTGTAAATAACGCATGCCTTTACTGCAGCCATCCTGTACTTAAACACACCAATCTTAGAAATATTTCTACAATGTTTTCCATGAAGGCTGAAAAACCTTAGAAGGAAGCAGACAGGCATGCTCGAAGCGAGACACACTCACAGGAGATTTGTAGTACAGGATCTCTCCATTCCTCAGGATGAACCAGCGGCGCTTCCAGGCTTTCACCTGACTGCCCATCTTGAGCAGATATCCAGACTTCTCCAGCATCTCCTACAGACATAAACAGCACAGGTAAAGTTATACTCAATAACTGTGACTGATTAATTGCTGGTATACTAGTGATTATCTTGATTAAAGAGTTTAAAGTGGAGGTGCCTCTACTCACAGGCCCAGTGCTCTCACAAGAGTAGGATGAGGTCCGCTGGACTTTATGCTCTGGTTCAGAGTAGTCACTGTCTAGGGAGTAGGCATCAGGAGGAATGGCATAATCGCTCTCTGAACTGATGGAGGACATGGACACACCTGGGGTACCAGAGAATCATGGGGAAAACAGAAGAAGACACAGAGGCAAGGTAACTTAAGGAGTGTTGGTAAAGGCCAACATTGCAATTAAATTATTCATATTTTACAGAGAACAAAAGATTCAAGACTATTGCACTGTTGCAATGCAGTTTTTTGCATATATTGGTTTTTTTTCTGTGCCGTCTGCACTGTAATCCATAACAATCACCTCTCTTGACAGCTCTCGGGCTGCCAGGGACGCTTCCCTTCCTATCAGGGCTCAGAATGGAGGTTCGCACGCTGGCCAGAGAGCTGCTATCGTCCTCCGACCCAGAGTCATCATCTGGCAGAGGCACACTGCTGATCTGAGTGGCTTTCTACAGCACACAAAATAAAATAACACAGATGAAAGGTGGTGTTGTGCAACACATAGTGTGTTAGGCTGTACATTAGCATCCAAACTGGACAAAGTTAAGCAAATGTGAAAACGCAAAGAAAATTTCACTCACCCCTTTCAGTGTGGTGTATACTGGTACGCTGATATTCTTATAGATCAGCTGAGTGAACGGGCCTGCTGCTGGATACTGGGGTAAGTTGGATCCTGCAGCGTAAACATGTATTAAAGGACAAGGAACATTTTTAACAAGGTCTATGCTTATTTTAGGGTTATATGCCCCATAGACATGTTTGGAGTAGTGGTCTGTGTAGCACTGATTTCTAGCTCTGTTCCACTTATTAACTACATTAGAGATATGGCCAATGTGATGTCATCCAGTCAACAAAGTCGGCATGAGGATTTTAGCCACTGCTGCCTTTTTGTTTCAAACTGAATGCAACAAACAAAGTCAAACCCAAGGGACACTACACCCATGAGTTAGCCATAACCTAAAACATACCCTTGGTTTACCATCCTTTTTTACTCCAAACGGCCATAATTTACAAAATGGTAAATGGGCTGATTCTTATATAGCGCTTTTCTAATCTAAGCCCTTTATATAACTTGCCTTGTTCACATAAGCACTTATTTTTATGCTCTTTCCATGCAAGTCCTTTCTATCTAATGTTCACATGCATTCATACTCAGATGGATGCATCAGAGAGCAACTTGGGGTTAGTATCTTGCCCAATGATATTTGGCTTGCAGACTGGAGCAAACAGGGATTGAACCCCCAACCTTCTGATTAGTAGGTGACCTGCTCTACCTCCTGTCATGTTGTATTCAATTAGACACACTAGTAACTGAAACACTAAACTCAGATTCAGAAGGCTGAGTGGTTGTTTTCCCGTAAGCTTCTATACAGTCTGATCTGAGGAGCTGCCTCTCTCTGGCTATTAGAGTTTTAAGGCACTTTTCAGATGATAAACGGCCTATGGTTCAAAATAAAAAGTTCAAATCCACCGGCACTTTTACGAAGAGGTCTTTGAGTGAGAGAGAGAGCGGGGAAAACAGTGCATGTAACCAACTGCAGATCTGCTGCCCACCATGGGTTAAAGTGGGTTGGAATGATACAGAAATCCATTCTGGCACCTTCAGTTAATGAGTAACTAATTGGTGGTTTAAGTTCGTTTAATACAAAGTGGTTTCATCTGCAAATTGGTGGTCATTTTAGCTGATGCCACAGAGACATTTAAATCGCTACATGATTCCGCCGTACACATTTATGACACGTGAACGTTTTCCATGCAGCTGTCTGCTAGCTAAGGATACAGTGTCTGTATTATCCAGGAAGATGAAACATTAGTTGTGTGATAGCTTTACTGTCTGAAATAAAGAAAGATATATATAAAAAAAGAGAAAACACAAGAGGAAGATATTCTTTAAAAAGGTAAGAACTAAACAGCAAGTAACATTATGTAATTTGGAAATTTAAAGCTTATATCCAAGTAGCCATAATGGCTCATGTCACATGCGTGTATGGGTTGTAAAATATAGTTGAGCAGAAAACAACCTCGGAACCAGCAGGAGCACAGGTCAGCCAATCACAGCCTGTGTACAAAGAAAATCTACCGGAGCTCACAACAGAAATGATTATGTCATTTATTTCTAAGTGTCAAAAGACTTAAAAAAATGCACAATTATGAGTAGATTAACTGGGATTAAATAAACTATGATCAGAATACAGTATACAGTAGTGAGGACAGTGAGTAAAGTAAAAGGAAAAAACAGTAATCCAGTTTGCTAGTATCAAAAGAGTCTCCAACATTTTCCAGCAGTCCTTTGCTACAATCAAAATCGATTTTAGCCACATTAGCCATGACACAACCGAGTATCTTCCAATTGTTTGAGATTATTATTATTATTATTTTAAATTAATGATTCCTCTGGCTCGTCAGTTCTTTAGAAGAAAACAGTGCATGAAGACACTCCTGCAGCTTTTTCTCTCAACAGGTGATCCAGGAGGTTTTTTTTCTTCTTTAAGTGCCCTTTCTCACTGTCCCTCTTCCCCTCTGTTTTTTTCCATCATCTTTCTTTCTCCCTTTCCTATCCCCTAGTCATGTGTCTCCCGTCTGTAACAACTGAAAATAAAATAAAATAAATAATAACAACAAAGGTCGATCAAATGGACCAATACGGCAAGGCCGTGATGATCCACTTGGTAAAGTAAATCCATTGGGTATCCTCGTTGGCCTTCAGACAACAATTCTGACGGCTAAAGTACCAAATGGGACAGGCAAAAAAAATTAATAAATAAATCATTTTTTTCTGTTCTAACGACAACATCGGACTTCAGCATACTGCGTTACAGGCCGAGCAGGATCTGCTGTGACTTTGCCCCAGTGGGTGTGTCTTGCGCTCCCCTTGGCAGCTGACTCCAATCAGCAATGAGATCATATGGATAAACCCAGACAGTGGACAGCTACAGTGGCAGAGTGTCTTGGCTGTATACATCTGCTCAGTGGAGATAAAGATTTTTTGTTTGTGTATCATTAGACATTTTAACTTTATTCTAACTGTTGTTGTTCTCTTCCTTCACTTGATCATGATAGCAACTTGTCTCTTTTTGGTTAACTAATAATTACAGTAATAATAATAATAATAACAATGAAAATAATAATATTCAGCTTTGTTTTCCTCCTAACTTTGCTCCCTTGCCATCTTTGTTTCAATGCACTCTTACTTCCACACATCTGTGCTAGCTGTGTTAGCCTTCTGCAACTCCAAAGTTTGGTAACCTTCTGCAACACCAGCAAACGTCAAAGACGAATGAGCAGTGTTTTAAGGCCAGCATGTTTCTTGTCAACCAGAATCCATCTATTGCCCCTGACCAGGACTTTTAGCAAATCTAATAAAGCACATCAGTCATTGTCAGGATGTTGATTAATATATGTATTTTAACTGTGCTTCATTTCACACTAAGAACATTTTTTAATGCATTTTACCATTTTAAAAGGTAAAAAGTACTCTACTATAAAGTAAGACAAGTCAGGACAAATCCATTTTTACACATTTTTCTATCCACTGAAAGGAAATTTTTAAATTATCTTCATGTAAAACAAAGTTTAAAAAAATTACTTCCCATGGTTTAATTGGGTGGATACCTGAATTTGCCTGCCACTGATGCAGCTTAAGAGAAAAACATGCCTGGAAGCTGAAAAAGCTGAGCAAGCAGCAACTTAATCCATAACAGTGATTTGGCAGTCAGCTGCATGTACATAGCAGTTACAAATTTCAATCGTCCAAGTGCTGTCAAACTTTAGCTCCTGCATCCTGACAAAATGGATGATGTTGCAGCAATAATTACACCCAGACCAAATCCTTTCATCGCAGCTGATTAAAAAGCAGCCTCTCTATATACCCCCCCTCCAAGGCTCTAAATAAAGACAAGGTAGGGAGGGGGCAGTCCTCCTGGAGATCAGCCCACACCTGCACAGGTGTGTGGAGCCTCAGGCCAAAGGAAGTGACATCAAAAGCAGCAATGACAGATCCAAACAGACCCCGCTCAACCCACACATCAGCTTAAGCATCAGCTGAATGACATGCCTCTTCACAGTACTGACTCACTTCCCACAACAGAAGCACCACCACCCAAGCTGAAGACACAGATGCAGAACAATGAGCACAAACCCAATGTTATAGTGGAGAAAATCTTTTTTCTGGCATCCTGATTACAGACTTTAATTCCTTGTTATAGTATAACCGTTTTGATGACTGAGTGGATGACTAGCTTCTTGCTTCTGGGTGCAGGGGACTCACCTCGTCCAGGGCTTCTGCCTCCAAGACTGGCCTCTGACACTCTCATTCCTGACTTAGCCACAGCGTAGATCCGACTCTCCTGCAGAAAGCAACACAGTCAGAAATATTCATGATTATTCAACTTAAACATGACTACCACCTTCAAAGAGACAGATAGGTATTTTGGCACTTGGTAAATCTTTAAGGAAACAGCGTGACATACTGCAAAACATTAAGAAAATTAAGGTAATGCATGCATTAAAAAACAAACAAACACAACAAAAAACAAGAAGCATTCATATGTTGCATATTTAATACTTGTCTCTCATACCCACGAAGGGAATCGATGTAAAGGCGGTGTTGGCGGTTTGAGAACTTCCGGATCTAATCGGTCTAACTCTTCTGCAAGCCCCACAAATGAAACCCCATCCCGGGACAGCTCATCTGACGCTGGGCCCTCCACTACTCCATCCATGCTGTCTGGGAGCCCATCATCAATGTCGGTCTCTTCCACAACCTGAGAGAAAGGTGAAGAGGTGGTGCCTGCGCTCTTAAGAGTGGAGGAGGTGGAAGAAGGTGTCATAATGTCTATGTTAACATTGAGGTGGTGGAGTTTGTCCAGGCTGGGCTGAGGCTGGCTGTAGTGCTTCTTGACCAGCTGGATGCTGTCTCTGGGGGTGAGGGGAGTCCGTACCTTAGGTAGCGTCATGCTGGTGCCTGACTGGTTACCCAGTGGCTGGTGAGGTTTGGGAAAGGGATTGCTGGTGGAGGGGGAACGAGACAGCAGCACACTGTTGGGTGCCATTATAAAAGACGACTCTGGAGAACTTGATCCATGTGCCATCTCGTAGGCCGAAGATGAAGATGAAGAGGATGAGGACGAATGAAGGCACTGAGAGCGAAACTTGCTATTGAGCTCATCAGATGAGTTGTCTCTGTCAGAGGACCCTGCCTGACCCTCTGTAAGCTCTGGTGCACTGATGGAAACAGAAGTGTTGCTCCGACTCTGAGAGAGAAGATCATGAGTGAGGTCTCCGAGGCAAATCCCTTTACTGACTTGTTCAGGAGTCCTTTTCACATCTGAGGAAATACAAGAGTGTGATTAAATCTGAGACAGCCTATTAAAGAAGCGGAGAATGCTGATAAAAATGGTTTATTACATTTGTTTATCACAGAGTGCCACGCTTCAAGGAGCTAGACTTTCTTGTAATTTTTCAAAGTGGCCTTGAGCAATACTTTTCTGGGATTTCTGATGGTGTTTTAAAGGTTTTCTTGGGACACTGGATGCTTTTTCACTCATTATCATTCCAGTCCTGAAGAATGATTCATTGGCTTGTTAACTCACCTAACTCTGGCCTATGAATCATTCAAGCATAAAAAAAAGGCGCCTAACCCAAGGGATGAGCCAGTGATGTATCAACATGGAACAGACAACTTAGCAACACACCAATTTCTAATTGTATCCTTAGCCAATTTGTTACTGTCAGCCACTCACAAAAACACATAATTTCCACCAATTTCTTTAGCTGAATTGATGACATGCCAAAGATAACAGTTTGACAGGCATAAAACAGTATTTTTGCACCAACTAGGTCATTCCCAAATAGCCATTATCCAAAACTGCATATTTCAGCATCGTGTGCAGTGTGTGATTAAAAGAAATTGAGCAAACAACATGTGGAGAACAAAAGAAGAAGTGGTAGACCTAAATAAAATCTCCAGCAGATGAGCAGTATTTGAAAAGTTATGGATTGGCCTTGTCAGACCATCATCGTGTCAGCAATGAAGCAGTGTGGGATCCAGACTGAGAGCAAAACAAAAGGCAACAAACATCCAAAGAAGAGCTTTGGATGTCCTTCATGAAACCCGGAGAACTATTCCTGAAGGCTATTTAGCACATTAGAAGAAAGCTTGCCTAAGAGAGTTCAGCCTGTGTTGCAGAATAAAGGTGGTCATACCAAATACAGACTTTCAAGCTTGTTAGAATTGTAAACACTGTAGTTCCATTTGTGTTTCCATGTATTAATAAATCACTGGACCCATTTCCCTAGCATAATATAAAGAAATGAGGAGTGTCTCAAGACTTTTTCACAATATTTTATTCATATTATTTAAAAATTACTCTTTGATTTTTTTTATATTGGACTAATAAGCAGCAATAAACATTTTGGATACCCATCTGAATTTGTAATGGTTTAAAATCAGCCTCAAGTTTCCCCCCATTGTTACTGGTTCTACCTGGTCATGCGATGTGCCCAGCTTGCATTCCTTCCCCATCCCAGCATAATACAAATTAAGGACAGCACACCTGCTGGTGGGGTCTTGATGTTTGAGCTGGCCCTGCGGGAACCTGTCTGTCTCCAGCTGTCATCTTGGGCAGGTGGTGTGCCAGGGCAGCTGGGAGGAAATAGGGGGCTGTTGGGCACCAGGTGTGTATCCATTACCGGGGAAGTGGCCGGGGATGCAGAGGATGTAGGTTTCTCTAAGAGGGCTAGAAAAGAAAGACAACGCCACTATATTTTGAAGTCTGAGATCTCAAGTGTTTCTCTACTTTGACTTTTATAGTTTATAGTCTCTAAACACCTGCACAGTACTCACATTGCAGTTTGTCTTGCAGCAACATTATCTGTTCTGTCTGCTTCAGGTTCGCCATTTTCAGCTGCTGGTTTTCTTGCTCCATCTGTAACTCAGCATATATGCGACATTAACCATAATTAACATTAAGTCAATGTACTACTACTACTAATAAACTATATAAACAAGTTATTAGGGATGCATCCATACATATGTTACCTCTCTTAGCTTAAAGGTGACCCAGTCTTTAATCTTGGCAGCCTTCTCCTCAATGACTTTTGCCTCCTGGGCTCTGACTAAGATCTATAAGCCAGAGAAAACAGGTTTTGTGGAATTTTTCAACATACACTTCATGAACATAAATGGACATTTCTGTTCTTTATCTGATGGCTCCAGACATACCTGTTTTTCCAGCTGCATCTCTAATCTCTTTATTACAGCATCTTTCTCTTGAACCTGATTGGTCAGCTCTTGATACTTTCTGTACAGCGAGCTCTCGGATTCATTGGTTTGTATGTTTGCAGACTTCAGCTTCTCTTCCATGACATGGATCTGAAATACATAATTAGAGGAGTGAATGCACACGCAGGGCCAAAAGACAGCTCAAATTTATGTGGTTGTTTAATTTTGATGGGCACTACACAAAGCCAAAAGAACAGTTTTCTAAGCTCTTAGGTATTTATCGTTTTTTAAAAACAAGAAAAAAGAAAAAGAAAAAAAGAGAAGAAATGGTGCCATTAAATTACCACTTGGGGAAAACACCTGGAGCAGACAGTAATGACAGCAAATTAGAGATTAAACCTGACACCAAAAGTGGCTGAGTATGTGTGATATCTATGAGGATTGTAATCCCAAAACCACACAATCCTTTTATTAAGTCCCATTAAAGGCTTACAAAAAAACTGTCAGGTCAGGCTGGATTTTCTTTTGCTGTAATAATATACAGACACCGTTCACCTACTAAAGATGAGTACAGTGAGTCAAGTATAAGCTGAAATGGTGCCCATCTACCTGTTTTTCAGCATGCTCAGCCCGCTGGTCAGCCTCGGTCACTCTCTGCTCCAGCTCCTGCATCTGAAGCACGGACAAAAGATGAGGTTAAAATGGTTTCTGACTTGGGTCAGCTGTCTCTGTTTGCCAAGGAAGTGGGTTGAAGGCTTGGGTGGTCAAGGGAAAATCCCAGGCTCTCACTAAGTTAAAGGTTGACTTCTTGCCCTCTGTGAAAAGTTATGTTTAATTTAAAGATTAAAAACCATCTACAGGTGCTATTAACACAGATCATACAGGCCTTGTTGTACGGATGTAACTCCAAGCTAGAAGTTTGCCTGGTATACAAGCAAACACCTGCAAGAGTGTGCAAAAGTAACACACTTAGTCCTTAATAATCACTACTACTACTGAAAAGACATTTAAAAGATGAATGTAGTGAGACATTTTTAACAGAGCAGCTATAATAGGAAAGCATTTTAATAGATGGGACATTTCAGAATTAGTAACAGGACAGTGAAAGTGGCAGAGAAAGTAAAATAAAGGGTAATGAGGATTCAACAAAGTCTGAGGACATCTAACAATGAATTACACCTTGAGCAAAAGGACATAGGCATACTGCAGTCATAGCTGAGAGGCCCTCAGACGAGGCTGAACATCTTTCACTCTACTACTTCTGGTCAAACACAAGTGTGATGGAATAATGCTAGGGTGTGTGCACAAGCTTGCGTCACCTTTTGTGCAAGCATGCATACTCATGCTTTCAAAGGCAAACACTGTCCATCCTGCAAGTATGCACACATCTGCAAGGACTGTCTCTCTCAAACACACACACATACAGAGAAGTGTTTGCACAGAATACACAGGACACCTTTTCTTACGAGGTCAGTGACCCTGCTGAAAGGAGAACAAACATACTAATGGATTCACTCTGCTTGAGAGATGCATTTGAATTCCTCTCGAAATTTTTGTTCCCCTTTTCTTTGTCTCTCTCAATCTTCCTTTATGCCTTCTCATCACCTCGACAAAGGCCCCCTGATTCCCAGAATCCAACATTCACAACATTTGAACACTTCCCCGCAGCCGGCTTAACACTCACTAAAGCCAGAGCACATCTGCAATGGGAGATGTGGGTGGAGACTGATGGTTAGTGGTTGGATGACTGCTCACCTCAAGGTCAAAAGCCTTCATCATGAGTCAAGCTCAACCCATACTTGTCTTTATTTAACAAAACGGAATCGGAAGAGGCTAAAAAGGACTTTAGGTAATGGCAAAGTACTGCAGAGGTCACAGTCTGGACTTCTCTGCCACACAGTTTTCACAGGTACAAAGAACCTTCGAAGGAACTCTACCTTGGGAAGTTCTGGGAAAATAGCACTTTTCTAAAAGGATAAGAACTCTGGGAGTGCTTAACATTTTTAACTGATTGAGTATTTGGAACATTTGATTTAGTTTTTGAAACATTGTTGCAGTTTATGCAGTTTGTCGATACTTCAACACAAGTTTCAGCAGAAAGCATGCAACACACGGACCAATGAAAAGGTTCAGATTGTATTAATTATTTACGCTTCTTCCGGCTGGTTAGTTAAGGGGTTACCACAGTAGATCACCCGTCATCCCCCTTCTGTCATACTAACCATCTAAATGCCCATAAATTCATGGATCCTTCTTTCCATTTTTATTGTTTCCTCCAAATGTGTCTTCTCTCTCTTCACTGTCTTCAGCCAACAGTCGGACGGTTTCCACCAAGCCCAAGCCGGCCAACAACACAAGAGGCGGTCATTATTAACCTAACTCATATGAAATTCTTATTGATCATCTGCATGTTTGATTTGCCAAAGATTTTATGCCAGATGCCCTTCCTCGAGCAACCCTCCCTATTTATCCAGGCTTAGGACCAGCATTAGGAGCACACTGGCTTGTGCCTGAAGAAATGCCTCATCGTGTTTAGTGGACAGAAGGAGTTGGTTGTTTGATTGTGGGTCATGGGATTAAAGTAAAATCTAGCAAACACTCTTAATGTAAACCCTCCTGTGTGGTCTTTACAGAAAGTCAAATTGTACACATAAGGCGCTAGAACTACAGTCATAAATTAGTTTGATCAAAGTAATATGGAGTGACAATGATAAATGAACAGGAATGCTTTTGAATACAGTTTTTAAACAGTCTGTGCTGTTGCAGCGATAAAAATAAACCGAGTGCTTGGATTGATTTGATTAGTCAGTCTATATAATCAAATGGCTAAGCTGATGGCAACAAACTGACCTTAAGCCTTGAGATATGGATACAGACAGTGTAATCTGGAACTGTTATTTAAGCTCTGGTTGTTTAGTTATGGAACAGTCCAACTGAAGTCCGAGTTGCTTAACAGGAGTGACACAGTTATATTAGCTATTCTGAATCGGTCAGCCCACAGTGCAACACATCACCTTGTGCTGCTGAGAATTCTTAAAATAGATAAGCTGGAAATTAAATTTTGCAGTTGTTTCTCTAAAGTTATTCTTTAGAGAAAGAACTAGTAAGCAGTTGATAAACGACACTGTTCCCAATCCTTTAAATCCACACTAATTTGACTAGCAATTACTGCCTTAGTGGCCAAAGATATGACCCCAGAAAAACACATCAGTGAGCCACACTTTTGCACTGGGTAGTTTATTTGGAGTCGGACCCACATACATGTCTTACTGTCATAAATACTCTATAGGGTAGCCAATCCATAACTGAAAATAGTCTCCAACAAATGCACCTCCCATTTGTGTAATGTAAAACTTGAGAACCCAGCTGTTTAACTCTTTTTAAAGGATATGCTGATAATAATGTTACCAGATTCATCCTTCAGTGTGTGTCTCTCACACACTCGCAGGCAAAACCTTGTAGGTAATTTTGTTTTAGGTTTATATTGACTGTGTCTTTCCCTCATGGGAATTCATGCGGGACTGATAACAGAGTGGTGGAGATAAAATGAAAGCAGGCAAGAGACAGCAGATCATCCATTTCCCAGGCAGCTAACAGATATGTCACAACTAAAGATCTGTTTGCTTTTGCTGCCAAAACCAAGTGACAGAAATCTGAGCCCACAGATTGTATTTCAAGCCAGCTGGCTTGATTATCTAAATCGGAGATTCTCCTCCATTCCCAACCCAGACTCGCCTCTACCAAAATCATTTTCATTCTGTTGCTTTAAAACATTTGCACTCATGTCAGTAAGATAGATCTATTGGGCTCAATAACTGCAAGAGGTTCTGTGGTGGCAAAACAAACCCAAAACATCACCCCTCCACCACCGTGCTTGACAGTTAGTATGAGATGTCTGTGCTGATATGCTGTGTTTATGGTGCTGCACATTATGACCAAAGATCTCCGTGGTCTTGGAGATGTACGGAATAAGGATGCATTTCATTTTTCACAGGACTGGATAACTGTGAAAATGTTTTTTACATGACTGTATTCTTTAAGGATCCCAAAATGTCATAGTTACAATTAATTTTCTTTTCTTTTATAATACTTATGGTTAACACTGATCACAAGGGCCACTACATTACATTACAGAGAAAACTGTAAAAGATAAACCGTCTAAAAACGGGTTTCACAGTAAAAGATTTGCCTACTGAGGCGTTTCACCTGCCTCCCAATGTTAAACATCAACTTTGCACAGTTGACAGCTAAACGCTCCCACTCAGTTATTAAATATTAAAACCGCTTTTTTCCCCTCAAAACAAGTTAAAGAAATAAAATACTGAGAAATGATAATAATACACGCATAAATACGTGAGGTGAGCATTAGGCACCGGTTGCCATTATGCATTTCCTTATGTTTAAATTAACTTTTTACAATGAAACATGCATGGACATGGGGAAAAGAGGTAATTTTATCAGCAAGACAGACGATAAAATGTCAGAAGGTTTCATAGGCTACAAAGAAGTTAAACAGTCTTTATATCAAGTCCAGACTTTTACAGTTAAACTATTAAAAAGGCGGCTGATCCAAACAAGTCTCCTCATGAAAATAAATGTTTATGCACACCAGTGTGTACTTGGTGACCTCTCTGCAGCCCTCCTTGCTGACTGAGAACACTTGTCTAAGTCAGATAACAGCATTTTACTCCTGGGGCCATGTAAGGCTTATGGGAGAGATTAATTCAATTTGTCCAGCATCCAATTAGTCAAGTAATGAAAGGAAACCTAGAAGTGGGAAGGCCACCCAATTTAAAAATTCCTCTGAATGAGGTATAGCCAGGACTGCCTAATTAGATGTGAAACTCTAAACTTTCTGGATTTACCTCCTCAAAGCTCCAAATCCACCAACTCCCATTGAGGTTTCTGATTGAACTTTTCATCTAAAAGTCACCTCTTGTGAAGGGTCCCTCTGACTTCTAAAGTTTTCTTTTCTGTACAGAGTTAAAAAAATGTATTTGTTAAAAATGCTGTGAATGGCAGGTCAGTTGTAACTAAATGTATTATTTTAGTCATTTCTAGGGAGGATTTTATTGCTTTGATCACTTCAGTCAGTGTGTTTAAATGAAGTTTGCTAGTTTTGTTTCCTTTAGATTACCGTTCATTTGTTAACATGTATGCCCTCCCTTCAAATTATTAACTTTGGCTTTTTGGTGGCTCCAAAAGCTGCATTTGCTATTTTAGAAACTCTTCAATTCTTATGGAGAAGTTTCTTTTTTTTAGGCTAACTGCCAACCACCATAGGTTACACTTTCCCAGTCTACAGTTAAAACTCAAACAAATTCCTGAATGCAGTAATCTTCCTGTTACACTCCTCGCATAGCAAATGGGGCATCTCCTTCCCTCTTTCTTTTCTCCTTCACTCTCCGTCAGCCTCTCGAGATAAATGCCATGTCACAGGCAACCGCGTCAATTTTTTTTTTTCATGTTTTTCCATACCAAAGTGGGTCAATGTGTAAAACACTCCTAACTTGGCAAGAGAGGAGATGAAGAGCGTGAAGCAGTCTTTCCAAACAGCAATAACATGACGGAATGGTAGTCACTCAGCACCCTCCCCCCTCAAGAAAGCTCAGAAAAAACACACTCAGCAGCACGGGACTCCACTTAAACCCAGCTCCGCACTGTGTGTTTGTGTTTGTCAGAGTTTACAGTGTGTGTATATGTTTATAACAGAGCGAGCGAAGGAGTAAGTGAGAGATTGATTAACCTTTTCACAGAAAAACGAATGTTTTAGCAGCATTGCCAAAAAGAACATTTAACAATGAATGTGTGGTTTTTATTGGACAGAAAATGAGAAAGAGAGTAATTAGTCACTTTTCAAAAAAATAAAAAGTTTGAACTCTCGTGTTTTAGAAATGAGAAACAAACAGTGAGAATATACAGTATAGCTCCCTCACACATGCACTCCAGGCCTGAGCTTTTCTAGTCATTACATGGCGCAGCTGCATGCATCTGACATTGAACTGATTTCACCCTTGCAGGCTCCAAGCACAAATTATGTCTGACCTTAAAGGTACAGTGTGTAATATCTCTGCTAGATGTCGGAGATTGGAGGTTACAGTCAACTTAATTCTGTTTTCTTACCCCTCCTAACTAAAGTGCATAATCCTAACAGTAGGACAGAAAACTCTGGCTGCTGTTTATCTGTGACAAGTGGGCGCTGTCAGTCTGCAGTTTACCTCAGCTGGTGTCCACTGTTATTTACTCTGGAGTAGATTGTAAACTTTATGAAAGGAGACGGTATACGAGTCGATGAGGCAACTTCTGTCGATGACAGTGAAACTCATGCGAGTTCTTGAACTTTTCTATCGGTAATCTCTGCTATTTTTGGTACAACACCTTTTGTCTGATTTCATCCAGCAAGAGCCAGTAACTACCTGAACTAGTGGTGGGTGGATCGATCCAAATATTGATTATATCAATACCAAGTCGGCATTGGTATTGGATCGATACTAGCCTGGTGAGATCGATTCTTTACTTTAAGTTCCGCTCTTGTTTGCAATGCTGTGGTTTCAGGAAAGACAAAGAAGCCTGGTCGCCGGACTCACTGCTGCTATGTCAGCACAGAACAGGCACACTTTGCTCCCCCTACCCCCTCTTGTGTTTAGCTGTTGCGCTGTCACGTGACGTGACTAAGGCTACGTCCACACTAATGCGTTTTCATTTGAAAACGCATCATTTTCTCTCTGTTTCGGCCTCCCGTCCACACCGAGACGGCGTTTTCCCCGAGTAAAAACGCGCTCTTGAAAAAGCATACAGTTCAAAACTGAGCTGTCCCGTCGCAGTGTGGACACTCAAAAACGCAGACTTTCAAAAACGATGATGCATTTTAGTCATGTGATGCAGTCATGTGACCAATTACACAAAGATAGCGCAGGGCATTATACAGCAGTTGTTTTGTTTGCTCTCAGACAGCCCTATTAAAGATTAATATCAGTCTGTACATGCTCCAGATAGCTTTTCTTCAAATTATTTAATTCTCACTCGCTTTGGTAACTTTGTACTTTTTGTGTTACTTGCAGCAACAACTCCACCTCATTGTTAGTCCATTTAAAAAACTCGGTGCTTTTCCTCGACCTTTTGCCGTGACGTTTCAAAGAGCCGGAAAGTAAATAAACGGCAGACAGAAATGAGGCAGGTAGAATCTTCTTGCGTTTCACGCATGCGCAGTACTAGAACGTAAGCATTTTCGTCCGTTTCAGTGTAGACGCACAACTCTGTGAAAACGACTGAAAACGCTAGTGTGGATGTGGAGTGTTTTCAGACGGAAACGCCGTTTTCAAATCTATCCGGGCTAGTGTGGACATAGTCTTAGACGCTTTGGGGGAGGGGTTAAGTTGTTTACATAATATTTATATTTTCACCAGTTGTTGTTTGTTGTTGTTGAGAATTTTAATTGTAATTTTTGTATTATAGTTTCTCAACAGTACTTGTTTGTTTTCATTTGTTTACTGGTTTGCATGCATCCACCTTATTTATTGAAAAGTATCGGTATCGGCGATACTGGCCTGTATTTACTTGGTATCGGATCGATACCAAAATATGCAGTATCACACACCACTACTGTGAACCGTTGCCAACCAATCAAGGAATACAGATTTTTCCCTAGCATGTCCAGTATTGATGTTTTGCAGACATGTGACCACTAACCATGTGACATTAACTTGTGGGCAATCATACTGACAATGTAGGGTCAAGTAAATAAAAATCACAGACACCCAGGCCTAGAGTCTAATCTGCTAACCATGTGGCAACCACTAGTCGTGAGGGAAAAATTAATATTCTGACTGATTTTGAGTAGCTATGAGTAGTTCCTTCAGCAATCACAAGGAAAATGATTCCTAAAGCCCCAGCCTGCAGACCAATCAGTGACCTCCTGGCAACTGTCTCTTCAGAAACTTTTTCACACTTTTTCATGTTTTAATATCACTGAGTTACTAGGTAGTGAGTATTTGCAATGCGGTGAATACGATGTGAAATTAAACCATGGCAGTCTGTATCAACCAAAGCAATCACTCAGAGGTTTTTGGTTCAGCGTCTTCTTTATGGTTTCATCCGACAAAAGCCAGCAACATCCAGGAAGTAGTGTCAATAGGTCGGGGAACACAAATCTTTCCGTAGCAGCCTGTGGTTGTATTACATCCGATATGGTGGACAACTTTCACATAACGTGCACAGTACTTGATACCAATACCCAGGAAAATCCTTGATACCATAGGGAAAGAAATTAAGAGGTTGCTTTATAAAGAGCTAAGCAATATAAACAATAACATCAGTAACAATATTGTGTTTAAGTTAGATTACTGTAGTTCATTTGCAATTTAACAGTAACATACAAGATGAACTCGGTTGCGCTCAATATTAATTTTATCTCTTTATAAGCTTATTGGTGCAGCCATCCACAACAATTACAGGGTTATGTCTGGACTGTAAACGTACTGCTGACTGACTGACCGAACCACTCCACAAATCTGGAAGTGCAAATGATAAAGCAAGTGAACACTGTGGCAAATAAAAGTACCTGAAAGCTATTCCGAACTCAAAACCCGTCCATATGTAAATCAGATCAACACAAAAATTGATTTCTGCTGCTAAACTCATGCTTTCCTCTAATCCAAACATTTCCAGTTTTACCAACAAATCTTAAGCAGAAAGCTGAATCTCCTGATGACAGCTGATTACTTTCCAAAGTGTCTGGTAGACAGGCTTTACAACAGCCACAGTTTTACAAGCATTTGGCCAGCGATTGGCGGTTATTTCCCCAGCTTGAGGGTAAGCACCAGAAGTGAGTTAAACGGTAAATATTCCTTTTGGCTTAAACTGCAGCCAACCTCTGATGACACACAATGAGTGGACCGAGTGTTTACCAAATAAGCTGGATAAGCTCATCTGTCTTCCCTCGCACTCATAAACATACAGTCATCCAAACCTGTATTTCTAACTGAGTCACGTGCTTTAATAGTTTCCTCATGCACAAAACACTTTAAACACACTGCCAGATCACAAGAAGAAGAAGGTGATGAAGCAATGTGATCTGAGTGTTTGTTCAGAACATCTAGCGGCATGTCTAATTTTGCAGATCAAAGTAGCATGATAAGTTTAAATCAAATTTCCATAATATTATGGTTCAAAAAGCCAAAAGCAGTTCATACTAAACTATTCGTGCCACATCACTGCTATATTAGGCTCAAACTTTAAAACTCAGGCTTTAAAACTCAGTCCTTACCAAAAAAAATGGTTCTGAGGCTTGTAAACCAATATTTTATGATAAATTTACCACGTTTTTGTTTGACAGATTTCTTGGTAGCACAGTCAGGCATCTATCTACCAACCTCCAACTCTACCACCTGAGCCACAGCCGCACACATCTTTAACCTTGTACAAAAACTAATAAGACAGGATTTGAGCTCCACTACATGACAGCTATAACTGTGTCACTTTGACTGAATAAGGATCAGATTATAAAGGCCCCATAAGAGCTTGACTGGTGTTGAAATGGGAATCATTCTTGTGTATTAAGGAATTTACACTTGGTGATAAGTAACTGCACACTCCTCTAAAAACTTAGAGTATAATGCCGTCTAGAACTATTGGCCTGTTCAGTACTGTCAACTCCTTGTATGCATTTCTAGCCTACTTGTTTGCCATCATTTTTTAATTTATCAGCAACAGCATAACCACCCCAATGGAAGGACTCATAGATGTGATCAAAATCAAGGAGATTGCAAAAAACTTTCGGAATGGATATGAGGGTCAAATATGTTTTGATAATGCTCCATGCACAACCATGAACGCTGGCAACAATGTAGCCATTTATGTAGGTCACATTTTAGACTCTACAGAGAATCACGTCTGAACTCTAAATCAGTCTCGTGTTAACCGCTACACCATGGAGCCACTTAAACTTCTTTTGGCTGCTCCATTATTTGCATAGTCACCTCATTGTAGACACACTTCCTGACACCACTCTTCCAGGGGTTTTGCATCTCTTCCCAGTCCCAAAACCATTCACATGCAATCGAAATGTCTTAACCAATACACCATGGAGTACTAATTAAGCTCTCAATTACACTTTTAACAAAATGAAATGAACAAATTAGCATTTGCACTAAGTTCTAAAGCAACATTACCATATTTCTATGTTACTGTAGTATAACTCTGAACCTGTAAGAGTTGGAAAATTGTGCCAATAACTGTTAAACGTCCCAAATGTCAATACAGTTCTAGTGTCTTTTAAAGAGGGAGTAGTAAATGAGTGAATAAGAGAATGATTTGGGGATTTTGGGCAGAGTTTCTATGTGTAACTACTACCCATGATGCTTTTCACTCTCACCTTCTCTGCCAGCAGCTCTCGGATTTTCCCTGCCTGGAGCCGGAACCTCAGCAGCTGCATTTCAAGAGCGATACAGCGTTTCTGCCAATCCACACTGGCCGCTCCAGCGGCTCCTGCCCCGCTGCTCTCCAACACGTCAGCCATGGCGAGAATTCAGGGCTCTTCCTCTGGACTGAAATACAGAAAACACAAATCTGCTTGTAAACTTTGGGCCTGCATGGTTTGACTTTAATAGTTATGAATGGGCTGCACAAACTTGAAAATTTGCAAATTTGATCAAAGACTGAAAATGACATCCCTGAGCAGGAGGTTAAAAAAAAAAATCATCCTGGAAAGGCATTTCCCTACGAGGCTCAGCTTCTGTTTTCATTTACAGCACAAAACCTTTGCTGACCACACTTCCCATGATTCACTGACGAAACGTGAGTAAGGAAAATACTAACGATGAATCCACAATGACACAAGTTTAATGAAAGCTTCCTCTTACTTTCTGTGTTGCTTTGTGACACATAAAAAGAAACCTACATGCAAACACAAGTGTTAGGCACATAAATAAACATTGTAGAGAGATCACCACAGGATTATTTTTTATTTGCCTTTCCTATTGGAGTGGAGGGCCCACTCCTGAAGAAATTCTATGACTCTGTTGTGGCTTCTGCTATCTTTTATGGCGTGGTCTGCTGGGGCGGCAGCATCTCTGCTGGGGACAGGAAGAGACTGAACAGGGTGATCCGAAGGGCCAGATCTGTTCTAGGATGCCCTCTGGACCCAGTGGAGGTGGTGAGTGACAGGAGAACGGCGGCTAAGCTGTCATCCCTGATGGACAACATCTCCCACCCCATGCAGCAGACTGTGACAGCACTGAGCAGCTCCTTCAGTGGGAGACTGCGGCACCCACGGTGTGGGACGGAGAGATTTCGCAGGTCTTTCCTCCCCACTGCTGTCAGACTCCATAATAAAGACTTTAACTGATCAAGCACACACATCCATACATATGCAATAATACTAAGTGCAATAATCTTTTCTGTCATCGTTGTATTTTTACTCAGTTGTATATAGTATTTGTATTCTATTTTTATCTTATTGTATATTTATTTTATTTTATTCTACTGTATATAGTATTTTATTTTATTCTATTCTGTACAGTTGTGTACTGTATTTATTCTTATTGTATTCTAATTTTTGCGTCATAACTTTTGCACTGTCCACTTCCTGCTGTGACAAAACAAATTTCCCACGTGTGGGACTAATAAAGGTTATCTTATCTTATTCTTTCTTAGTCTCTGCACATGCCCACACACACTGAACAAAACCTCAGCAGGGAGACTTTTTGTCAGTGGGGGAGCCGGTTCATGTGTACTGGCTCTCAGGTCTGCCAGCCACAAAGCAGGTCAGTGCTCTGCTTTTTAGCCAAATTACCTACTAACCCAATCCCCTGCCCTCCCCCCTATGCAATCCCTTCTTAATTACAAGGAAGGAGCAAAACGGGATCCTGTGCAGCACAATAGTGTCTTTCTGCATGACAGTCCCATCACAGCTAAAAAGGAGGGGGCACCAGCTTGCTGCAGCAAAGAAAGGAGGAAAGAATGTGTGACAGTGAATGGACCGAGCTCTGAATGTGGGAAACTGGGGCGCTTAAGTTGTTTTTACCTGAGGACGATTGACTGGTGGCTTTTTTTCCCTCGACAAGATACTCATTTAAAAAGGTTAAAGGCCTGCTGTGTGAACATCCCGAAATAAAAGTAGTTCTAATGATCAGCTTTGAGGTTGTGTGCCTAATGTGCAGGTTTGTGTGAACATTTGCACATCAAAATGAAAACAAATGAAGCTCAAGGAAGTTATAAAAGCTGAGTTTTCAGACAGAAAGACATCCAGTCTCAAAGTGCAGCCAGACACCATCAGCAGAACAGCAGACGTTCAAAGTCCGGCAACTATAACTGCAACATGGCGCTCCCTACAATTAGCATGCTCGTAAATACAGGCCTAGAAAACAAATTACAGAAGTCATGCGAGTGGAGGTTTTACCAGCCAACCGCTGTGCCCAGCCTGGACAGTCAAGGTCCATCTACCAAGAGTTCCCCTGTGTCTCTGTCTCTCTCTGGGGCAAACTGGAGGGTATGAGGGTCATGCAAAGCCAGACGCCATTGTGGGTAAGAGGTTGGATCCCTTGGCTTGAATAAGCCCTTCTGGGTCATACTGTGCAGAACAGGGAAAGACAACGCCAGATGCTCCTCCAGGAGCTAAAACAGCTGGGTGTAAACAAGCCATTTGCTTGTTAAACACTCTCAGCACTGCTATGCTAATTCTCCCTGAACCAATTCCTTTAGTGCTCTTTGCTTGTTGGAGACATTAAAGGTTGTTAAAGCTAAGGGCAACCTGTGCCAGGAACCCAGTTGAATAATCAGCAAGTGTAAAGTTAAACTTGCTCAAGGTGAGGAGGGAAGGCAAATAAAGATTACAGAAATGTTTTCTGCTCACTTCCTCAGAGTGCATGCAGATAAAAATCAACCCCACAACACCAGCTTGTCAAGAATTAGTTTATTCTCAAGGTGTGTGGGAGCAATACAGCCCAACGTGAATTAAACTGGAGTCATTTTATCCTTTTCAAGTATAGCCCTCAATCATGGGATGGTTTACAGCAATGCAGAAGGCAATTTTCCACTGAGTCTAGTGTTAAATATGATCTGATAAATACTATTCTCTACTCAAGTATCGTCTCTTGTGCTGGAAACATTCAGGTGGTAGGGGTAGAAAGAAAGAAAGTCAAGACAACAAAAACAAGCTTTCCAGGATCTGCACGGTAGATCCATGTTTGGTAACACTTGGGCCACCCAGAGCGGACTGTGTGGGGAGATGCATGCGAGGGATGTAGCGCAGAACGGCGAGTGCTCTCCTGGCAGCAGATAGATGTGAAGGCCCTGGGAGCTTCTCTACTTCCATCTAGCTGCAAGAACTTGCACACAGCCACAGCCAGAGCAAACACTGGGAAAGACGTCTGGATGGAAACGCCACCGCAACGATCCCAGCAGGATAGTTTCTACGCCTGCCATAGGAGACGACCGCTTCCCACTGACAGTTATACTGCAGTATTCCTCAAACTGAGTGAGATTTGGTATTCAGTAAGGAGAGGTTTTATTCATAATCACAGATTGAAATAAAGGAATTTGTGTGGACAGCGTGTGAATGCACCTTTGCCATTCTGCGCACAAAAAAAAAAAGGAGTCTCAAGTCGGTCCTTTCGTTGACATGAACCTCTTTAATCACCACGTATTCAAACACACACTCCGCGGTCAGTCGTAACTCTTCAGCGCTTGCTTACCAGAGCACAGGCAGGCGCAGATGGAGATACACAGAGGACTAGATTGGAAACAGACACATGTGCGTGCACACCACTGACACACTGCTGAGCATGCAGCTGTGGTGATGTAAGTGATTAGGTGGTTCAGTCATATCATCCCCACCAGACATTTCAAATCCCCGATGTTGTTGTCTCCACAGAGGTCCAACTTGGCTTCCCTGCGTTTTGGCATGTCCCCCCACTTTGAAAAAGACTCCCATGAGACAGCACAGCAGCGTGTGCGTAAATCTGGGTCAGTCACAGCAGATTTGTGTCAGCGTGGCAGATCCCTCTGTGCATGAGAGCTGACACAGAAAACCTATCCGAGAGCACGAGGAGTCAAGTGTGGGTGTTTTAAATATTGCCTTATCGTCTCCTCGGTGGCCTCATGTGTTTAACAAAGGGGGACCACTGTTGACTCCCATCTGGTCAGGTAGGCCTCACACTTTATATTTTTTTTAAGAATCAGTGCCTCACTGTTTATTAACCTTTGACCCGATTCATGATAGAAACATAGAAAAACAACATCATTTGCTGTTGTTTTTATAGTTATACTCAAAGGGTAACTTTACAATTCTAAAATTACACATTTAAACCACTGCAGAGCCTTGTGGATGTTTTTAGGCTATTTTTAAAATCTCAACTACACCTCACCTTTATCCTCCCCAGTTATCTTATCTGTCTTGTCTTACTCACCTCTCCTCCAACACCTCTCACTTTCCATCCCTTCTTTCCTCCACATCCTCTCCTCCTCTTCCTAACCTTTGCCAGCAAGAAAACCTGCAGCTCTCTCCCAGCCCAGGTTAATGACAGGCCTCAGCAAACTGACCACACTCATTATCAGTCTCGGGCTTAAATACAGGCCCTGACATTCCTCTGCACTGAGGTGTAAACATCTACCTCTGCAACTCTTCTGTCCTTTGCACACACTTTTAAGTCCTGGCTTCTGCAGTTATCGCTGCAGGGCATAGAAAGCCTTTGCTTTTGACATAAAATCCAAGAGTTATAGCAGGAGACACGCTTAAACACACTGTGTGGAACGGAATATATATATATATATATATATATATATATATATATATATATATATATACACACACACATATACATATATATATCTCGGGTCTATATATCAGCCTGAGAATGTGTTAAATCACAGCAATAGCCCCTGCCGGAGAAGTCAGTTTGATCTGGAGCAGCAATGTGAGCCTTTACGATTTCCCCACATGTTAAAAAAGATGATGGGATTTTTTAAAAAAAGAAAAGCTGCGCACTTTACTCTAAGGTCATGCAAACCCAATGCAACAGATGTTATTTCCTTCTTACTTCACATGCAGACATCGCAGTTTTAATATACGCATTTAGAGCTAACCCAAGGGCGAGACATTATACGAAAAAAGGTCCACAAGGAACAGGTGTGTGCACAGCTCAGCAGCACAGCATCAACCGTAAAGCGTAGGTCTGCAGAAACAAAAAAAAAAAAGTTAACCGAGCCATCAGGAACCTCTCAAAATACACAGGCGTCTTTTGTCCCCAGCAGCCTCCTGCACGCGACTTTATTTAATTTTGCACGATCATAAAATTCCGCGAGTGACTGAAGATATAAATGAACTAGATCACTTAATGTCATGTGCTTTTAAAACGGACCACTGTAAGGCTTCTTTACCTTGTGACTTCGTTGTTTATGCCCACCTCTCAGTCGAGTCTCTCCTCTCACGGACACCTTCCCCGGCAACTCGTCGCAACTCGGCTCATAACGTCTCCGTCACCGCGTCGACTTCCACTCGCTTCTCTCATTCATTTCTTTGCTTTCATGTCTTGTGTCGGTCCGTCCCGGTGCCGTCCTTCGTTTTCCTTCGGAGCGCAGCGACTTCAGTGCAACTCACTCACAGCTCCATTCAACAGACTCATCCCATTTTCCTTTAAAGGGCCGAATGCGGGATCAAATTTCTCCAGGAGTCAGGCCCCCCTCTTGTGCGCAGAAGCTGCTCAGGATATTGCATTAAGGCAGACTTGGGTTTTCCCTTTAGGATGTAAACAAAGAGCAGTGAATATTACTTTGCTGAAGAAGAAGAAAATCCCTATAGTCTATAAACCCGAGGAGAGATGAAACAGCTTCATGTTTTAAGGCCAAGGATGTTGTAAAAATGGGGCGACAGGAGATGTCAGGTCACCCCAATTTTTATTTAGAATACATCATCAAAAAATCTTAAGAAAGTTTTACAGTAGTTCATTATTAGTTCTTTTAGATTTTCAGTCTGAACCATAGTGGTTGGTCTACTGCTGATAAATTTCGAGCATTGGCAAAAAGCATGCCTGCCTTTTCTCCCTCAGTTTAGCCTGTCGATTATCAAACATATTTCATGTAAAAATGTTTGAGAATTAATCAGAATTTATCTCTTACTTTAAAGAAACGTTTGAGAAGTAGGAGAAGTATGGCAGCAAATACTACTGTTCAGGTTTGTTGATGTTGGACCTGACCTGCCACAAGGTTCACTTTTGGGGCCTTTACTGTTTTTGTTATATCTGCACCCTCTTCAGTACACTTTGAACATTTTCAAGGACATTTCTTATCACTGGTATGTTGATGACATTCAGTTATATATCTCTATTTAGTTACAAAATGTTTCTAAGCTACAGATCTAACATAGTTGCTTAGACTCAACTAACAGTTGAATGGCTGACAACAATCCTTGTTTGTGCGCCTAACAGATTTGTGTCAAAGTTAATGAAAGCTCTAGGTCCTCTTGCCACTTCTGCTATATCTTCTATCAGGAAGATTGATCACTTTGGTTGTTAACGTTAAATCTCTGGTTCACTTTAGCTTTCTTCACTTAAGAAATATTGCCAAGTTGAATTTCTTATGTCATGCTTGGCGTTGGAAATTTATCTTCCTCACTTAATTTCATCACATTACAAAACTTCCCTGGAACATCTGCAGAATTATCTGAATGCTGCTCCAAGACTTGTTGGTCACGCCCTTGCTGACCCAGCTGCACTGGCTCCCCAGTAACTTCAGAGTCCACTTCAGGATTATGTTTTTAACTTTAAGAGCTCCGAGCAGCGGCACACATCAGTGAACTTGAGGTCCTTGACCTCATGTGTTCAGCAGCCGCTGGCTGTGCAGCAAGAGCACAAAGCTGATAACTAAATGTGACAAACTCGTCTTTTCAAACTTGCTTTTTGGTAACCTTTGTTCTGATATCCTTGCATTTTTGTTGTGAAGTACCTTTTACTTTTAAAATAACATTTTAAAAGCAGCTTGTATATTACAGCTGATATCAAGAATTTAAAGACCACCATGTGTGAGCACTAAAAAGTCCAAATTTGAGGTTTTAAGTAGCCTAATTACAGTTTGTCTGTTTATTGGCAAAGCTTGCAGGCTGGGCTTTACTGGAATCAAAAGTTGTTAAACCAATGTGTGGTGCTTTGCCACTGTAGTGAATAATTATCTAGGCAGTAAAAGAATTGTTAGGGGATCATTTGGGAGTAGCTGAAAACACACCGACGAAATACAAGTAGGCTCAGGTCTTGCATCCCCTTCAGAGTCCTGGTCTTATTTCCTTAAACCTCAGAAGGATTCCCTCAAATGTCAGAAGTAGTTCAGATTCAAGCGGCTTTAATCAGCAGTGTAGTCTGAAAACAAATGGGGCCTAATCAGAAAGCCAGACTAGTGGCCCTGGTGGGAAGATCGGTTTCTACTCATGGACTTTGCATATCTCCATCTGGAACGTTTTATAGTGTCTCTCTGTCTGTCTGTGCATTTCAAATGCTGCATGTTATACCCAAATAAAAAAATCATTAGTAGCAAGCTTCCTTTTACATTTACCCAGCATCTGATACTAAGCAGCAGCAGCAGTTCAGTTTCAAGTCGCTCAGTGTAATAACAAAACAGCAACAATAAAAAGATCGAATTAAAATATGGCCAAAAATGGATCTGTGGCATATTTTATTTTAAAGTTGGTTTGTTAATGTAACAAGCATGCAGTGGTGAGACACGCCCTGCTTCGTCCGCTGACTGATGTAGTAAATACAGAGGGCATGCATGAAGACATATTCGGACAGAGACCGAGATTGCACACAAATAACCACAAAAATCTTCTCAGCTGATGATGTTGCAAAAAGTGGACAGAGATATGAGGCACAGTAACAACATGTGTTTATTTAGTTATTTTTAGCGAGCACCAACTTCATGTCGTAACTGTTTCTAGCAGTTCTAAGTTAAGCTGATGTTGAAGGTAAAGTTGAGTATTTGTTCACTTAAATATTGAAGAATACAGTGTGTAGAGATGACCTGATGGTGGGGCTGTTTTAAAGCGTAAATGATCTTCATTTTTATTACAACACTGTCATGGAGATATCCATCAAAGAGATACAGCACTGTGCAAAAGTCTTGAGTCAACCCCTCACTTCTTTATCTTTTATATGTGGTCTTGGACTATAGTTCTCCATTTCTGAAGGTATTTCAAAGTCTTTCTTTGGACGTTGATTGCTCTTTATTCCTTTTCCTTCAGTCTGACCATTTTCACAGAAATGATTCTTTGTTTGTTGGCACTTACCTATGAATCCTTAAAGTATAAAAAGACACTTAAATCAAGGGATGAACCAGTGTTGTGTCTACATGTAACAGACAACTTGGCAAAGAATCTTAAGAATTATAAAAATATATTTTTAAGCCCTTTGTTATTAGAAGTCTATCATAAAAAGACAGGAATTGTTTCCATTTCTTTAGTTTAATCCATGAAAAAGATAACACAGTTTGCTATGCATACAATAGTGTTTTTCCACAAACTAGGTGATTCCCAAAGAACTATTATCTGAAAACTTTGCATGTCTTAGCAAACTGTAATCTGGACAAGTTGAGGATAAAAGAAGAGAAGTGATAGGCCTAAAATCCTCTCTACAACAAATTAACAGTATCTGAAATTCATCTCCTTGAGAAACAGTAAATAATCTAGCAAAGACCTGACACAGGACCTGAGAGATGCTTCTGGGCCTTCAGGTGATCCATCCACTGTTCAATGGAGCCTCATCAGAAACAAGCTCACTTGAAAGGTGGCTGTCAAGAAGCAATTCTTAAGGAAAAAAACAGAGAGAAAGGGCTGAGGAGCGCCAAATTACACTAACACAGGGAAATCTGTAGCAACTGGTCTTTTGTGATGAATCCACATTTGAAAATTTTGGCTGAAACCACTGTCAGTATGTATGGAGGTGGTCAGGAGAGAGATATAATGATGAGTGTCTACAGCCATCTGTACACAAGTGTAGATGCACAGTGGAGTGTTTTGTGTTTGCATTTTAGCCAGAGGCATTGGAGAGCTTCTCACAGTTGATGGAATTATGGACACAAATGTAGAGAATGCAACAAAAGGCAGCCAATATCCAAAGAGCAGATTTGGATGTCCTTCAAGAAACCCGGAGAACTATTCCTGAAGAAATTACTAGAAAGCTTGCCCAAGAGAGTTCAGGCTGTTGTACAAGCTGTTTTTACCTTATATACTGTATTTACATGTATGTTTGCACATAATTTAATAAATTACTGCACCCATTTTGTCCAAGAAAAATATAAAGAAATTAGGGTTACTTTTGCAAAGTACTTCAGTATTTCAGTCTGGGTCTGAATACTGGACCTACCAGCTGACAGGCACTGGCTTGATCATACTGCTTGCATGGCTAAAACCCATATGAAAGATGTGTTCAGCTTCCAGATCTATAAAGAGAAGCCACTGAAGAAGTTCCTTAAACCTGCTTTCTGTCTAATGGCCCTCAGGGAAGTGAGGGCTACTGGGGATACTGTGGTTGCAAAAACAAGTCAGATTTATAGAAGTTTATATGAAAAAGTCTCTAATGCTCACTTCATCTATGACCTCAGCAAATACTCTACTGATGAGTTTATAGTCTCCGCTGCTATTTTCAAGTCTTAATAAATTCAACATGATGTTTGCTTTATAAATTATGGTCCCATTAGTGACCAAAAGGATGATGCTTCAGGGCAGGTCAACGAGGCTTCACAACAGGGCTTCACTAACCAACGGATGACATCATGCTTCACAGTCCATACTAATAAACTTCTGCTGTTGTTTTGGACTGATACGGGGTTCACACTGCATGTGAATACCTTTATTTTGATTGTAAACTGCATAGACATATGAAACATGTCATTAAATAAAAAAAAATTCATTTTAAAAAACTTGCTGGGTTTTGCTGGTTGCATCAACATTTTCTAACATGATTAACTGCAACTTTTGGTGGAAAATGTTTCCAAACTTCATCCTGGAAATGATCAATTTAGACTGGGAGGGTGAGTTTACAGCAGGGATTTTGGCATTATAGCTGGCCAAAAGACTCTGCCTTGTGTTGCACAATAAGTCAGTGCCTCAGTGCTCTCAGTCAAAACAACTGGTGTCAGGCCTACATGGTTTACATGCCTATTCTCGGGCACAGCTGCCAGTGCACTGGGGGGAGGCAGGACAGTAAAGAGGGAGCTTAAGGCCAGTTTCATCAAGTGTTCACAGATTAATGTGTTTTCTTACAGCTATTTAACTTGCAGAGCTATGCGATGACCCAGACTGTGACAGGGTCACTGAGCAGACCCGGGAGATCCAAGTGACCCATTGTCAGAGCTGAGAGGAAGTGGTAGATGACAGTAGTCTGAGATAAAGTGGACTTTGTAGCCGACATTAGGCAGAGATAATAAAACAGAACAATGATTGTTTGATACTTGAACATTTCTTAAAGAAATGAAGAAATCTCCTCTTCTCTGCAAGGCCACAGTCTGGTGTACCTCTTTTCCCTCACTGTCTACATGCAGCATATGTTATTTTGATTAAATCCAGTACACTCATGCAGACAACCTGTTGTGAATGCATTTTAGCACATCAACAAAAAGCCCTGAAAAGAGACAATATAATTACCAAATACTGTACTTTATACTGTGAGGTAAAGACCCTACAATAATAGACAGAACACCCCATCAAAGAGACGACTCCTTTGAGCAAGGACAGTGGGAAGGAAAAACTCCCTGTTTTTAAAAGGAAGAAACCTCCAGCAGAGCCAGGCTCATGGAGGGGCAGCCACCTGCGTAACCACTTGCGGGTTAGGTGAAGTTTACGGGACAAAAAACACTTGTTTGAGTGTTACTTTGCAATGTTTGGAATATATATCAGTGAAATCAGATTGTGTGTCCAGTTGGAATGTTTCATATGGAGGAATCTTCTCTGTTGACATGACTCAGATAGAGGGTAGAGTGACACAGATTTGTCAGTGCTGCTTCACTTTCGAGGTTCCACAAACCAAAATAAAAGCAGAAAAATCTGCTTTCAGTCTTCAATCACTTCACATCCAAATGGAGCAGACTGCAGGGAAAAAAACTCACCGTAGACTCAGTCATTCCAGTCTTGCATTTGAAAGCCATAATTTGAGCAAACAAGTAAAGAGAGGTTGTTTTCATGATGACTCCTGAATTTTTTTATATGACCAAAGCTTCTAGTTTGAGTCCTGTTTTTGTTTCTTAATGTGTATTCTTTTCCTCTTGTATTTTGCTTATTTAATTCAGTGAGTTTTTATCTGAAAGTTCACAAAAAAGAAAAAAACATAAATTAAGTAAGTGAAATTAGATGGCTGACAGACACTGACAGTGAAGCTTCTCTGTGGCTTTTTTAGTCCACTTGTCTTGGCCTTCACTATAGCACTAAAGCAGAGCATTGCTCTTTTTCTCTCTCGCTCTCTCACATGTTGACTGGCTTTTTAACTACTGGAGATTTTGTTAGGCTAACAAATAGGTCTCCTTTTCCCTCTCTGATGTCCTTTGAGCATTTTACTGCCATTTGGCCAGCCGTGCTGGAACCACAGAGGGAGTGGAGCATGATGGAAACTCCATATAAAAAGAAAATAAACCAAACTCACTTAAACAGCAACATTGTGAGAGAGTGGACACTGCTGTGGATGAGAAATGCAAAGGACAACACGTTTGACACTGAGGGGAGTTGATGAACATACATTATGAGTTTTTATGGCGGAAAAAACTACTCACCATTTCATTTCCCCCCCCTCTGTGATAACAAGACCGTTAACTCCTCTTCCTTTGCCTTTCTCTTATTTCCTTTTCTTCCTATTTGGGTTTGCTGCGCTTCTTTTCACTCTGTGTGTGGTCTGCTTGATGAGCGACAGTGCATCTTTAAGCTGACAAAGGCCAGCAGTGAAGGTAGGGGTCATCTTCCTTTTGGTTACTGCTGTAAAAGGACACACACACACGCACTCCAAAAGCCACTGTCCTACATTAGATTTATTTTTGGAGCGATTGCACAACTAAAGCTGGATTCATTTGACAATTTTAAAATCACAGCCGTTTTAATTGATGACAAAAATCTTCGTACAGCCACTTTCATCAATATGAGGAAGTGCGGCGGTGGTTTCTCAAGCTATTTAAGCACTCCTGGTGGAATATAGACTGTCTTTTGTTAGAATATACTCAAAAAAGAAACAAAGCAGAAAAAAAGCTCTGTTTACACTTGCAGTATTTAAAAAAAAATCATTCCACTAATGCGCAAACATGCATAAAATAGGTGGATAGTAAGGCGTTTCTGTTTTTGTTTGTTTGCCATATATGCTATGTATTCTGGCTTAAAAGTAATTTTCTGGCCTATAGTCACATACACCACATAACACATGGTAATGTTACCAGTTGTTATGGCAAACTCCTTGTTTATTATAAGCTGCTTTTTGTCCTGCAGGATCGGGGAACAAATTCTAGCTTCTTAATAAATGCAGCACCAACATTAGTGTGTACACTGTGACTTAATGCTGATCATGTGCAGCAGACGTTAAAGCAGAGGTCTGGCACTGTGCATACTGTCAACATCAGCAGCGCTTAGGATCTATTGGAAAATACATCTGGTGAGTGAGATGTAGTGCAGTGTGCTTAGTGACAATGTCCTTGGAGGCAGACAGCATGAGTGTGGTCAGGCAATGATCCCTAAATCACAGGTCCAGGCAGTGATGACTGTTTAGCCACTCCACAATAACACTCATTTCATAAAGCTGCACGTGGGAGTGTATGCACGAGCGTGACTCACACGCGTGAGTGTGTACCTCTAAAGAACATAAGTAAGCATGTGTTTTTCTACAGAATCTGCATGTGTGTTTGCACATGAGTTAATGCCTGTCTGTGTGCAGGACGAAGCCTTGTAAAGATCTAAATTACCACACAGAATCTCGTGGTCGTGCTTTGCAGCGAATTACCATAGGTGATCTGGCCAGAGTGTTTACATTTGGTCGGAGTGCAAATCGTAGCCAGTCCACAAACCACCAGACCACAATTGTTGAATATAGTTTTCCACCCAAACTAAAGCTGTGAAACTAGCCACGTTCACATCCTGCGGTCACAAATTCCCAACTTCAGTCAAAAAAGATTTCACTCTGACAAGCTCCTAGTGTCATTGGATTATGCAATTGAAAATTTAGCTGCCCTTTAAGACGGCTTACATGTGCCATTTAAGAGGGAAAGGTTTGGTGTCTTTCCTAACACTTTTAGATAGAGGAGGGATTCAACCTTTTAACCTTGCAGCCATGTGATGGTCTCATTTGTCAACAGGCTAGCTTAAAAAGAGCTTTTGCAGCTGTCACAGAGCTAAATACTCTGGAGCACTTTCTAATGTCTCAGTGAAATCCACTTACTTTCCTTTTGGTATTGTTAGATCAGATGATTCATAATTATTTCTCATTGTAAACATGATAGTTGGCTGTAGTTTCATGTAGACAATCCTCACAAGAAAACAATTGCGCATTTTATATCCTTTCAGTATGTGTTCCACTAGATGTAGAGACAGAAAAACTGACTAACACACCTAACTAAATACCCTTGGGTTTTTGTGAATGCAAGTGAGAGTGAGTAGGAGCATCCACTTGCGAGCATTGCAGATATCAAAGTGATTTCAATCCATCATGGTGATTCCCACAGACAAAACAGCCAACGCTGAGGACAGACAAGATCTGCAGTGACACAATACACTCTCTGTTTACACTGGGAAGTGGGGAATCGAGTGGGGAATAAGCTAAGGAGACGAATAATGATGGTGGAAGAGATAGAATTCGAGTGTACTGCCAGATAGCATGCATGTGTGCTGAGAAAACTGGATAAAAACACAGTGAAAAGGGTGGAGGTTGAAAAAGCAGGGTGTTTTGCAAGCAGAGGGTGAGGCAATGTCACATGACCCTCTGAAACTCTATGGATGGGGAGCTGTGAAAACCAGAGGACAATGGAGAGTATGAGAGCATTAAATGGACAAAACCCAACATTAAAAACTGTGACTCTAGCCTGAAGGCTGTACTCCTCCGGGGATATTCTGGCTGAGTCCCACCCTGCGTCTGGTCCAGTGTCAGTGGTTACAGAGTGTTTTGCATGCAGGGATCTAAAGATCCGGCTTTGATAAGTGCTTTGTTTGACACAGACAGAGAGGAAGTGAGGCTTGGGTGCCACTGCTTTAAAGAAACAAGAATTCAAAATTGAAAATGCCCATTTCTGTGCACTTTTATCATGGCTACATTGGCTTTCATTCTGTCTTTAAACTTTATATGAGGCCAGCGGTGGGAAAAAAATAGTAATTTGGTTTTACTGAAGTGGAAGCAAATGCAAAATCTTTAAAGTCACGTATATTTGCTTGCCCTTTTTTCTAATTTAGAGTCAGAGAGGAAGTTTAAAACAACTCAATAAAAGGTTACTGCCAGTTAGGTTAGCACAGAGACTGGGAACAGAGGGGAACAACCAACAACTCTCTCCACCTGAAACAAACCCCTTGCAAGTAAAGTACCTTGCTGAAGTGCACTGTAAAATGGAAACACTCAAGACCAAGCACTTGTAAATTGGATGGCACACACACTATCACCATGGAGGTCAAACAGAGCTTTTCTTTTCCTTTTTCTCCAACTGTCTTTCTTTATTCTGGTCCTCTGGAGAGAGCTGTGTCAATGTGTTAATACAAACACACACATAGACATGTGGTGCTGGAGGTGGCCAGTGCAGAGTGAGAAAGGAGTTCCAGTAGAAGGTGTAAAGCCCACACAGATCTTTATACAGTCTGAACCCCCTGCTGTAGTCTCCACATATTTAAAGCTTGATGTCTTTTGCATTGTCAGAAGAGTGTGAATGCCCCACAAAGGAAAAAACACCAACACAGCCTTGTTTTTCTAAGCGATACCACACACATGTTGACATGTCTTGATTTGACTTGACTTTCTTACATTAGAAAAAAGGTTTGTATATGCAACACAATGCCAAATCAATCAACCTGCAATCTGTTGCAGAGTGTTCATTAGCACTTGCTGGTTACACAGGCTGACAGAGAAAACCAAAGCACCAAGTGACCGCCAGAAGGGAAACTGTTACCTATATTCTCAAACCAGACATTTATGATGCCATAAATCTCCTGCTCAGTCAGGGCTCAGAGGTGTTTGTTAAGGTGGAGATGTAAATGCAGACAAACATGCTTTATTGTTAAAAAGACCCACTAGTCAGGAGCCACGAAGCACATTCACGTGCACATGAATAAACATGTAACCACATTAGAAAATGAACTGTTTCTCATGATGAAATGTCATAAAATATCCGAAAATACACATTTTGCTGTGCATCTTGCACACGGCAGCTCAACTCATAGACTAAAACACTAAAAATAATACTCTCTCATGTTTGCTGCTGTGGGTGGTCTTTAGCATCCAAAGAGAGGAAAATAACGACACAGCTCAAGATGTTAAACAACAATGCTCATGTAAAGAAATGTCATGATTTGCGATGAAGCTAGGAGGCTAATAACATTTCTAACATGCAGGTAAGACACGTCATTTGTCTTACTTTGAAAGCAGAGTAAGAAGCCAACAGTCCACACTAAAGTGCCAAATTACAGACATTACCAACTTTACGAGCACGGTGCCAGTATGAATAAAATTCTGATTCTGAAGTGGCTTTGTGCTTGACCTGTGCCCTTTATGCTGTTGACTATCACATTGTCTTCATCACATAATGTGGATGCTTTAGAGTGGTTCTCCTCATATATATCTGAACAATCCTTCACGGTACTTGCACCGTAAGGTTCTGTTTTGGGGCCTTCGCGGTTTCTGTTACATCAGCTCTCCCTTCAGCACATTTTAAATAATTTTTGTGATATCTTTATTACTGCTACACCGATGGCATTCAGTTATAAACCTCTTTTAACTCTCAGGATATTACTAACTTACATAGTTACATAGTTGCTTGGACTCTCTGAGAAATTGGCTGGCTGCGAATTTTCTCCAAATTAATGAAGAGAAAACAGAAGCCCTGGTTTGTTTCCCTGACAGATTTGTGCCTGAGGAAATGGAAACTTTGAGCCCCTTTGCCAGATTTACTAAATATTATATCAGAAACTTTGGGGTGTCCATTGAGTCAGTTTTCACTTTGGATGCTCACATGAAATCTCTGGTTTGTTCTTAATTTGTTAACTTTAGAAGTATTATCAAGTTCAGATCCATTGTGTCATGCCCTAAATTGTAGATTGTCATTCATTCCTTTACTTCATCACATTTAGATTATTGTAATGTGTTGTTTACTTGTCTTAACAAAACCTCCCTGGAACATCTGTGAGTTGTTCACATGTCACACCCATGCAAATTCAGTTACACTGCCTCTCATTAACTTCAGAGTCTCCTTTAAGATTAGGGTTTTGACTTTTAGAGCTTTGCATGGACAAGCACCAGGACACGTCAGTGAACTTTATATCCATACATCCCCAGCAGGTCCTTTGAGTTCATGTAATCAACGCCTGCTGCTTGCATAGCATACAGGCGCAGAACGAAAGGGAGCTTTTTGCAACACTTGTCCCCAAACTTGAGAACTGTCTACTTCTAAGCCGTTGAGTTGAAGTTCTCTTTTTAAAAACAGGGTGATGTTTCGATTTGATGTTGTAGCATTTTTGCTGTGAAAGACAGTGAAAGATCCACATTCCTGTAAAATCAAATCAAGATTCAACACTTGGAATATTCTTCTGTGTTCATCACAGAAACAAGACTGCATATTCATCCAGCCCACATGTAATTTGAAAAACCTCTGAAAAGGTCCAAGACGAGTAACCCCCCCCCCCCCCCCCCCAAAAAAAAAAAATAAATAAAATAAAAACAACAACTAATGAAGCTTTGATATGTAATGCAAACATGCAGTTAAATGCTGATTTCGTCTCAGAGTAGAAGGATGCAGAACTATGATGAAATGTGTAATGAGCATGGTGGAAAGACTCAAAACAACACATGCACACATATTCATCCCCCCCCCCCCCAGATCAGATGTCAGCCTCTTTGATCTCAGTGGGAGCTGATGTCATACCCATGCAGTCAATGACTTTGACAGCATTTGGACTCAGAAGGGATGGAAAAGGCAGATATGGAGGGAGTGAATGGACAGATAAAGAGAGAATGGGCCAGAGGGAGAATTATTACTTAGGAGAAAAAAAGCAACAAAAACATTTAGAGAGAGGGAGGGAGAAGGGTGAGGAGACAAGCAGTGAGGAGACATGTAAAGAGTAAGGGTCACAAAAAGAAATAAAAAATAAAAAAGACACAAAGTTTCAGCTGGGGCGGGGGGCAGAGTGATGGCTTTAGCAGAGTCAGGTAGAGCTGAAATTATTATAGTGAGGAGAGGAGAGAAAAAACAGCTCTCTCTTGCACAACTTAAGAACCAGACATGGTTTCCCTGCTTCTGTGGTATCGTCTGTCTGTGTGCAACTTAAGCAATGTTGACAGAGAAAGAGAGACTCATGGGGGCTGAATTTAAAAAAAAGAGCGAGAGAAAGTGAAAAAAGTAAAAGGAATGAAAAGAGGAAACAGATTAGAATAGCAAATGCAGTTTTCTGTCTTGACCGAGCCGGAAAAGGTTCAGTCCATTCGGTAATTTTAGGGGTACGCTGCCCTCTGCTGGACAGCAACTGCACTGCCCTTCGTGAGTTGCTGTTTTTATTTTCCTCCGCAAGGGGACTCCCAGAGCTACAGCAACTGTCACACACAAGATTCAGATGATAAAAAAGTTCACGCCAAACTCACATAGAAGGAATAAAAGTAAAACTGATCTTAATCAGCTGGTTCCAATTGGTACCAGAAGACTTATTCTGTTTTAGTAAGGAGCAGTTGTCTCCAATATCGACTCTGTTTGAAGTGGTTATGCATTTTTAAAACAACTGAATTTATTTGTCTGCACTCACCAGCTAATCTACCAGGTATTCCTGTTAAAGTGCTCATTGAAACTCCTATCTAATCAGTCAATCACATGACAGCAACTCTGTGCATTTAAGCATGCACATGGATAAAATAACCTGCCAGTGTAAGTGGCACTTCTCTGGGTGAAAATACCTTGTTGAAGCCAGAGGAGCTTTGAACTGATAGGAATGCAACAGTGTCTTTAAAAACACTCATTACATTAAAGCTATGCAGAAGAGCATTTCTGACTGTGCAACATCTCAAACCTTGAAGCAGATGGACTACACCAGCAGAAGACCGCACCGAGTTTCTTCAATGTTTGAACTATTATGTTCGACTCCTAATATTTTGGATTTGTCTGGTCTTCTTAGTGTCTTCTTACATCTTGCTTTGTCTTTATCTGTTTTATCATTCCACATGTCGTTGCTTCCTGTTTTGTTTCATTCATCCTTTGTAGCTTGTACCCTGCCATTACTTTTAATTTCTTTAATCACTTGTCAGCTGTATCTGGTTACCCTGGTGCTTTCCATCTCTCTGATTGCCTCATGCGTCTATTTAAAGCCCCAGTTGCCTAAGTTCCTTGTTGAGTCATACTGTGTTATTTGTTTCTCCTCTCCCATGTGTGTGCTCATTGGATTTATGTTTTTGGTATCTTTTGGGTTTCCTGCTCAGAGGGTTTTTTTGTTGTTTTTTAGGGGTTGTTTGCTGCCTTTGAAATTACTTGCTTCTGGTCTTTGGTTCTGGTCAACCTTCCAAACCAAAAGATTGTGTCAGGGGTGTCTTGTAACGGGATGCGAAGGTAAAACGGGAGTTTTACAAGATGGTAGTGAGACCTACTATGACTGGTTTGAAGACCCAAACTTTACAAACCCTAACCCAAAAATAGGAGGTGGCTACTTTGAAGATCTTAGCATTTTCATCGGGAGTGATGCGAAATGAGTATTCCAAAGGTACAGCTCGGGTTGAGGCGTTTGGAGAGGAAGCTAGAGAGCCAAGGCTAAGATGGTTTGGCTGCCATCTCTCATCTCCTCCACACATCACTTATTCACTTGGACACTAGAAGGGGGAATTATGTTAAAATGCTCTTCATCGACTACAGCTCTGCATTTAATACCATAATTCCCTCCACACTCACCGCCAAGCTGGAGCATCTGGGACTCAGCTCATCTATGTGTCAGTGGATCTCCAACTTCCTAACTGGCAGACCACAGGCAGTAAGGATGGGCAGACATGTCTCAGCCTCCACCACTCTCAGCACTGGAGCCCCCCAGGGGTGTGTTCTGAGCCCCCTGCTGTACTCTTTGTACACATATGACTGTGTGGCCACTACCAGCTCCACCGCCATCATTAAGTTTGCTGACGACACCGTCGTGGTGGGCCTGATCTCTGACTGGATGACTCATGAAAGAATAAAGTTACGTTGAAACCAAGCACACCATTGCTTTTCTTGTGACATTACCAATAAGCTTGATGTATCACATGGCCGTCTTCCTATTGAAAAAAAACAGAAGTTGTATCCAAGATGGCCGACTTCTAAATGGCCACCATGGTCACCACCCATCTTGAGGAGTTTGCCCCCTCACATATACTAATGTGCCACAAACAGGACTTTAATATCACCAACCATTCCCATTTTATTACGGTGTATCCATATAAATGGCCCACCCTGTATATTTCTTCATATATTCTTATATATTTTCTATATTGTGTATATTGTGTATTTTGTTGTACAGTTATTTTATTTTTAACTTTAATTTTTATATTTTATTTTATTCTTTCCTAGTTAAATTTAGCCTTCGCTTTAATTTTCATATTTATTTCCTATCCTATTCATAGTCTTTTATTTTAGGTCACGAGTAGTTGTCTAAGCATTTCACTGCATATCGTACTGTGTATGACTGTGTATGTGACAAATAAAATTTGAATTTGATTTGGATATGTGCAGAGGATGTTTAGTGGATATATTAGGGGAAAATATGGAGCTGCTAGGCAGGGGGAATAGAGACCATGGGAAATGCATGAATGCAGTGAAGGAGATGCAGGGGTTGATGTGAAGCTGCTAGGGATAGGGTGAGACGGAGGTAGATGATCCACTGTAGCAACCTTTACAGGGTGCAGCCAAAAGGAGTGCTCTTGCAGACCATGTCCATCCCTTTGATTTCTGTACTCCACACTCTAGTGTCCAATTCGGGGTATAAAGAGATGATTCTCATGAGAAACAAAGAATAGAAAAATGATGAATTTTAGTGTCTTGGTTCAGTAAATTAGTCAATATTTTTCAAATTTTACAACCAACTTTCCAAAAGGGGAGATACTTTGCTTTGTGTGAAGTTGTAGTTCAATAATTTGTGATAATTTGCATTTTAAATTGTGTGTGTGTGTGTGTGTATATATTATTAGAAACGTCTGTTTTGCCATTAAGGAAGCCGGTAAAGCTAATTTTCATCCATCGGGAAATCAAATGTGAAACTGTGCTGATTTTTGGTCTTGTGGGTTGGAATCTAAAAAGTGAAAATCGTTACACATGCGTTGTATCTGTTTTCCAGCTGTATAACAGAAGTCACAGGAACAACTTGTCTTGCAAACACATTGAAATTGTGCTGAGCCGAGTTTACAAGTTTATATTTACATAGCGACAACACTGAACATGGAGTTCAGACTGAGGGGAAACCAGACTCCTGTTTTCCTGTTAGACTCCCTTTATAATGCAATAATTTAAGGAAATGTTATGACACATTTTAGGTTTTTAAATTTGTCCACATTTTGAAGAGACTTTAAAATGTGATCTCATGTCCCAATTTCAACTTTTTTTTCTTTTGGTTTTGGTTTGTTTTCCCCAAAATTTATCTCATTCTCTGGGAATTTTATTTACTTGAATTATTTGTGCTCAGTTTAAAAACATAGGTGCAGATTTATTTTCACCTTGGACTCCAATTACATTACCTCCCCCCTAGTCATGCTATTCTGCTGAGTTGGATTTTTTTTTTTTTTTTTTTTTTTTTACACCTCTTCCCAACATCACTCTTAACCTGACCGATCAATGCCAGCACTGTCAGCCAAAGATTCGTATCTAATGTTTAGGTTTTGTTTCTTCCATTACAGACTGCAGAGTCTTGTTGTACAGAACTTCCAAGAAAAAATGTGTTACACAGCTGTTAAACGCAACAGTGTCATTAACAGCTGAATATTCTGATCAACAGTCTTTGGCTCAGTACAATAGAGTAAATGACACCAGATTCTTGAAACCAACAGCTCCCCTCCTGCTTGCACCCCTCCTCCAACTCTCAGAAAACTCTTGCAAGTCTCAAAACTATCACAGATGCTGCCACCGTGACAACACACACATACTGACACAGTCAATTTGTCCTTTGTCTAGTCTTGTATTTAATCTACTCCTCTGCCAATGCCTCATTCGCCATATCCTTAATCAAGTTGGGCAGCAAGAAAAGACAATGTTGTGCAAGACAATGAAAATGGATAAATTTCTGAGAGGGGGTGGAGCGTCTTTCAAGTATGAGCCCTGGCAACAGGTCACGACCTCTGTATCGGCTCGTTATTAGGAACGAGCAACCAGAGAAAGAAAGCGACGAGGACAGTTGAGCACTCTCCTTGCTCTCAGCCCCAGCGGCCTCCTGCCACTCTTAAACCCCCAACAACGCCACATCCCATTGATTAACGGACACTTTGATCAAAGGGGAATTCCAGCCCTCAGTCTCTCGCCTTCCCTATCTTGCTTTATTCGGTGAACTGGAGCGAAGGATGGAGGGCATACTGGTTATTCAGTTCCTGGTATACTGATTAGGACACAATGAAGCCTCACGCTGGGTTGGTTGTATGTGTTCCTTTACTGTTCTATACGCAGACATGCATGGACACAAACGCACAGGCTACACATTCTGAGCTTCTGCAGTCTAAGACCATGCCCCTATAGCAGGTGGTGTGAGGGGAGCAACTGCTTGTGTCTAGTTGGACTCTGTCGGTTGTTGGCCGACAGCCTTAACAATTGTCAGCAATGGTAAGACTGACAAGAATGACTCAAGAGGAAAAAAACACACTCAAACCGTGAAGAGACTGAAGTCATGGAAAAGGGAAAAATGAGAAATGGAAAGAATTGAACGAAAGATTAATCCAGGGGGTCAAATATGTTTCAAAGTGGTTGATATTTACAAAGAGTGTTGCGTATTTGATGTTAAATTTTAGGTCGGTGGAATTTATTTTCTAACTGCTATTAGGGGTAAGATTTACCCGAAATTTTGCATAAATACTTATAAAAGTACGTATCCGATGCAGCAACTGTCCAGCTGGTATGGAATATATGCTGGAAGAACATGCATGCAGTTTTTATGCTTGACAAAAAGTCACTTAATCCTATGTATCGTTTGCACATTCAGTCTGCAATGCTAGTTCTTTTAGTTTAAGGTTTTAAAGCTGAAGTGATGACATCACCTGGATGGTTTGTATGAAATGATCAGTTCCACAGAAGAGTACATGACTTTAAATCTGTGGAGTTCCTCAAATGGTAATACTACAGTTGGCAATGAGTTTACCATTATTTTTGCTCAAATATCATCTTTGTTGCATGTTAACCAGTCACTCAGCTACAGCGGATGTTGTGATAAGCACAATCTTTGTACACTGCTCTGACAGGGAAAGCTTTGACAAGTCACATATCTATCACTCCTTCACAGTATCCGCTAACACATATCCCCTTCATGTTCCTCTCACTTCCTCGCTGGGATTTGTGCCATCTGAAGTATGCCTGTTCAGTTTTCGTGCCGCATTAACCACAGATTTTCCACACCAACCGAGACTAATGCAAAGAGCAGAACTAGGCGGGGGTGTCGTGTGTGCTCGGTGTTCACAGGGATTTTCTGATACAATCATTTAGTCATCATCTGTCTTTTGATCTTGCTGATAAATTTTTGACTTGTAGAGGCAAAGCATGTTTTATTTTTATGTATTTATTTTGCATTAAATATTAATTCTGAATATGAGATTTTTAATATGCATTTATTCCATCACCATTGATCTTCTGGGGAACATCAGAGAGCGTACTGATTTTAATGTGGCTTCAAAAAGAGCTTCTTGGTGAATCTCATACAACAGTCAGGGTGTAGGTGTGATTCTGCACCATTTTCTGCAGAGGTGAGAGGATTGAAAGCAATCATTTTCTTTCACTTATCCAATTCAAGGTCATGGAGGTGCTGGAATCCATCTCAGCACGGTAAATAGCAGGACACACAGTGGACTGGTCGCCAGCCCGTCACAGGCCTAAAGATAGACAACCATCCACACTTGTATTTACACCTGTAGCCAATTCGCAATCCCAGTTCTGAGAAAGTCTGCATGCTATTTGAAATGTGAATAAAAACAGAATGCAATGATGCAACAAAAGACTAGAAAAGTAAATAATGGTAAAAAGAAACAGCTGGAGGAACATTTTGCAACTTGCTAGATTCACTGGCAACAGGTCAGTAACACGATTGAATATACAAAATGCACATATGTTTCTATACAATACATAATATCAACAGATTCAGATAATTTGGAGAAATTTCTGTGAGCAAGGTACAAGGCTGAAAATCAGTACTGGATGTCTGTGATCTTAAAGTCATCAGGTAGAACTGCATTAATAACAGACACGATTCTGTCATGGAAATCACTGCTTAGGCTTTGGGAATTTGAGACAAATTGGAAAATTACTGTTTGGTCAGACAAAATGAAATTTGAAATTCTTTTTGGAAAAGAGAGTGAGCGCTGCATCCTCTGGACAAAAGAAAAGAGAGACCATCCCCTTATCAATGCTCAGTTTCAAAGCCTACATCTGTGATATTATGAGACTGCATTAGTGCCTATGGAATTAATAGCTTGCACATCCTAAAAGGCACCATCAATGCTGAAAAGTATATACAAGTTTTAGAGCAACATATGCTCCCATCCGGGGGACTTTTTCTTCTGGGAAGCTACATTTCAGCAAGAGTCTAAACCACATACTGCCTCAATCACAATAGCATGGCTTTATAGTAGAGTTTGGGTGCTGTACTGGCCTGCTGCAGTCCAGACCTTTCACGGGCTAAAAGAATTTGGCACAATGAAATTAAGACATGTTAAGCAGCTAGAATTCTATATCAGATAAGGCTGGGACAATGCGCCTCTCCATACAGTCCAGTAGCTGGTATCTTTGTTTCACAGACAGGAAGAGGTGATGCTACACAGTGGTAAACATGACCCTTTCCCAGTTTTTTTGAGACATGTTGCTGCCGTCAAATTCAAAATGACCTTTACTTTTTCTTAACCGGATACATTTTCTCAGCTTAAACATCTCATTTGTTTTCTATGTTCCATTGTAAATAAAACATCGATTTTTGGAATGGGAGCTGCAGAACCAGTGGATGTCTTTGCAAAAACTAGAAACCGGAGTAACTGGAGAGAAGCCATGCAGGCAGGAAGACAACATCCAACTCCACACTGAAGGGTCCTAGCCTGGATTTTATCCCAGAACCTTGCTGTGATGAGGCAGTGCTAACTGCTGCACCACCACACTAGCCAGATTGCATTTATCAGTTGGCAATTGATTGGTCAGCTGGTATTGTTACCAATATCAGGTGCCAATACCGGCCATGGTAAGCACCATTATTTGGAGGTAAAACTGAGAGAAATCCAAAAAAAAAGAGTTCCATAATTTTACTGGAAAATTTTTACTGGAAAATTGCAAACTTTGCCATAGCAAATAGTATAGTTCAGACTCCTTCCATTCATAAGGAAGATGTACCTTTGAGTGTAGGTTAGAATATCCAGACAAATGCAACAAGAGCAGGAGCAGAGGAAGTAAAGCCGGGAAGATTTTGTTATGACGGGCTAGGCCACCTCACAGGGCTTGTGGTTTCTCCCTCCTGCTAGGGCCGGAGTTTCCTCTCAACACCTGATTCAGCATCCCACATCTGTCCCGAATTAGCATGCTAATGGACGTGCCTAAGCCCCTGGAGCCAGCCAACAAGGGGCTGAGGCAAACAGATCCCCATGACACACAGACTAATTCAGCCAGATGGACAGCCCGCAGGAACGCCTCACATGTTCCACACAGAGGGAATGCAAAACATCCTGCATTCAGCAGCACCTCAGACTACAGAGCACATCTGGGCCGCAGATGTAACCAGAAAAGAGACGAGAGGTTGCTGTATGGTTCTACGTGCATGCTCGGGTGCTTGTGTGTAAGAGTGACTGTTTGCATTCATATTTAGAGCATATGACACATTTGTTTTTCATACAGAGGCACACGTGTGTCTATGTATATAACCAAATGGGCCATAGCAGGGTGAGTCGTTTTGTGGGCGGAAGGAGAGAAGATCAGACGCAAAGCTTCACAGGAGTAAATACAATCAGCTATTGAGAGCTGGATTCTGTCTGAGGCGTGGAGGCTCGGCATGTATGCAAGCAGAGGAGTTGTTTCAGGTCAGTGGAAGACGCAGATGTTCTGACCACTACAGACACCCTCCCTGAAAGCATAAAAAAGGAAACAAAATACTGAAGATAAAGTAACATCAATGCATATAGCATATAAATATTAATGCCTAATAAAAAGCAGATCCAGCCTGTGCTTGAAGCCTGCACAGGGTATCTTGCCACATCTTGCTTGAGTTGAGTTTGTCTTTAAACTTCACGAGATGCAGTGCCTTTAGTAAGGATCTAATGACTCGTGACTGATCGCCTGACCAAGGCGGCTTTAAATAGCATCACTGAAATGCTTAAGTTGCTGTTGGTTGAAAGGCTCACTCTCTTTATTGTATACTCACCATTATAAATGCCTAGGTCAACAAGGGGTAATCAGACCAGATCATTTCCTTTACTTTGTGCCCTTTACATCAGCTTTTTTTTTTTTTTAAAATACACATCCTACACCTGTGCATCTTACAAGAAGCTTCTGCTTTGTTGGTTTATGTACACTATCCCTGGACTTTATAGGATGGCTGCAAGCCTTTAAAATCCAAACTAAAATTAGCATTGTTATAGGGGTGGACTGTGCCACAAAAGGATCTATTCATCTTCTACTTATCTGGTTCAGCGTTGAGAAGGGGTTGGAGTCTATCCAACTGTCATAGGGCTAGAGGCACACCCTGGACACCCTTGCCAATATATACCAAGGCTAACATACAGAGACAGACAACGCTTCACATTAAAGTCAGTACTTTAAACCCATGCAAGCCACAAGAAAACTCACAGAAACACAGAGAAAACATGTCTGGATTCAAACCTAGTACCTTCTTCCTGTGAGGCAAGAACTACACCACTGTCCAGTACTTAAAAATGTTTTAAAATCTTAATAAGTAATTTCAGGACATATAAAACACTTGTTTTTCATCATAATTGGGAACATTGACCTTTATTGTTATAACAAAAACACACAATTTTTTACTCATTAATAGGTTTAATATGAATTCTCATAAATACCCCATAAACCCTGGGTCTGAAGTATACCATGGTATAGTAGGTTATATTTATCACTCAGGTGTAAGCAAGGCCTTAAACAGTTTGCAGTACTGTTTCTGTCCACTGGAGGACACTTGTGCTCTTTATGTATAAAGTGCGACTTAAGAGACAGAAGTTCCTGAACACACCATGTTTTCAAAAACCCTGAGGTGAGCACTGTACAAATTCAGATTCCTCCTTGAGAGTGAGTCTCGTAGCCTCCACCAATACACGTACTATATAAATGACAACAGAAGCATTGTCTATTTCCTCCCTGAGTAGATCAAAGAGTGATTATCATGTACATTTTGAGGAATTTAAAGTTGCCTTTTTACTCTTTTCAAATAAATATAAAGTTTCAGTGATCATTATTTACATTTTACACAGCCTCCCAGCTATTTTGGAAACAGTTATATTCTTTGTCTCTGTTTCCAAAAGTCAGAAGGACCACATACAGAGCACAAAGGACACACAGCACATTAAAAGGCATAATACACACATGTAAAAACATCCTCACAAGCATATCATGTGTGCACCGTATCAGACACCTTGTGAACCTTCCTATGCATTAGCAGTATCATATTTCTCAATAAACTCTACACCCACTCCATGACATGTTGGTCAGCCACAGGAGCACGTTCAGTGAGAGACTGAGATTACCGAAAAGCACCACTGAACGACACAGGAAATCATTCCTGCCTGTGGCCATCTCCCTGTACAACGCATCCACTTAACACACTGTTTGCTGCTACAGCTACACATGTTTCTTTTCCAAATATTTATTTATAAGTGACTTATGTATGTATGTATGTATGTATGTATGTATGTATGTATATATATGTATATATTGTACTATTCTTAGTTAGCGTATTGTCTGTCTTGTCTTAATGTTGGTTTAAAATGGAGCACTGTAACAAAAAATAATTTCCCCCAGGGATCAATAAAGTATTCTGATTCTGATTCTGATTGAAGATACCGGAGGCATACTTCCTGTCACAAATGAAACACCTGTAGGTCTCATGAATGACTGGAAACAGCTTCATATGAAACCGCAGCAGAATGTGGCTCGGCAGGTGAACTTTCCTGGCATTGTACTTGTCGTTGTCCTCAGATCTTATTAAGCTACTGTTTCCCTTCCTCTCTGTTGCACATTTCTTTACCCTCCCCCCAGAGGGAAATCCAGTACAGTGTTTAAAAAGTCCTGTGGGACACAGAGAGAAGAGCAAGGTAAACACATTGAGCAGAGCCAGTAAAAAGACAAGAGACTGGGAGCTGTCAAGTGAGTCAACATGTTCCAGAAAGTCCACAAACAGAAGCTGAACCACTGCTCATTATTAGTCATCGCCAAGTAACAAGACATCTCTCTTTTGAGAATATAGAAAGGTGCAATGGGTATATAACCTAAATGATTATAAACGTGTGATATTCTCGCTTTGAATGATTAAAAGAAACAGTTCTGATTTAATAAAAAAAAGGAACACTGGAATATTTTCAAGTTTTTAACCTCATTAAAGGAAAGTAGAATAAAAACCGGAAGCAGAAACTCTTCATAACAAGACATCAATCTCTGCTGACTTCTCCTATATGGTAAATAGGTATCGCAGACTTTGATTGCCTTGTGATTGGTGTAGGTAAGGGGGCATAAAACCAAAATAATGAGCTGAAAGATGCTAAAATGTTTGGGCTCTTTCAGCTCATTGTTGTTATTATAAAAAGGTTGATACTAACAGTATAAATCTAGTAGATACACACTGAGCCAGCTTAATGTTCTTTTCCTAAAATCTAAGCTGTCCAATAAGCCGCCTTGATTGAAAAGTAAAGACAACATAAACAGAATAACAAATGTTTATCTGTAAGTCAAACACTGTTTTGCTTTTGAGGTTTAATGAGTCGGGGGAGGTGGACCGCATGACTCAAAGCAAATACCAGGATACATAGACCTTTGGCAAAAACTGCATCCTGACTGAGAGACCCTGATTGAGAAACCCCTACAGTGTGTGTTAGTGTGTGTCTCTTATTTTTTATACCTATGTCTGTGGACGCTTGTATGTGTGTGTGTGTTCTGAATGCTCATCACTTGAAGAAAGAACAAGTTATTTCCCACAATGTGGTTAACACCTCTGTTTAATCTCGCCTCTCCTCCTTTTCTTTTCTTCCCCCCTCCTGCTGAATGAAAGAGTAAGTGGGCTCAGGTTGTAATTACAGTAATGAATGATTTTGCTGTACCTTTCCGCCCATGTAACATACTTTTTCTGAAGCCCCTTTCACCCCTCCCTGTCCCACTGGAAGTGGGCTGGCTGCTCAGGTCTCTTTGTTTTTGGTAAGGAGATCCCCTGTTTATGTGGAGCTGGGTGTCCCTGGGTGTTCTTTTTAACCAGATTTCTTTGATCTGCTCCTCCTACTCTGCATAGCCATGTGTCTCTGTGCACTTGTGTATCTTGTGTGGTTTTAGTGGATTCAGGAGGCTTCATACTGGAAATGTTTCCTGAAAGATCCAGTTCGTCCAACTCCACTTACAATACTTTGCAAAAGTTTTGAGCCACGCCTCGTTTCTATATGCTTTACCTAGAGGATGTCAAATAGGTGCCGTGATTTATTGAATCGAGAGCAAACATACATGAAAATGCAGAACACAAGGCAAAACCGACATTGTACAATTCTTTCTTTTATTTGGCCTTCTTGTAATTTCTTTAAGTAGTATCTTTAAGATGTATCTCTCACGTTCTCTGATTTATTTATTTATTTTGCCTAAATTTTGTTCTCTGTGTTTTTGAGGGGCAACTATCTATGGCAGATGGGCAGTATTTGACGATACTGCCCATCTGCCATGGATAGTTTTTAAGCCTTTCTACAAGTCAACTGCCGTGGCATGGCGTATATCTTAACAATTTTTCTGAGCAGTACATAAATTAATTTAAGCTGGCCTAACTTAGCTATCTTAAGTAAACTATAAGTAGTTTTTCTAAGGCAACAAATCTGCATGTTTTCTTAAGTACAAGCATCTTATTAGATTCGTCAGCATGCTGATGTATCTCCAATGACACAAACTGACTTAATTAATGCTTTTCTAACATGTTTGTTCTATAAATTTCATAGTGTACGAGTTTTTGCTTGGGGGCTTTTTTGAGATACAGCTGTTTCTGTGGGATTCAGCAAAATTTGGCTGCAGCCACGTAATGACTGACCCGTGAGCAGGCAGCTGTCTGTTAAAGGGTGAAATAATTTCCTCTCTAGCTTCCTTGTTTTTGTAAAATCACCCCAGACACCAAAAAATACAGCTTTACAAAGCATTGCTTATTCAGCTGATGCAGCATATCACATACAGTTTTGTTAAGCACTTGTGCTTTTGGAGCAGGAGAGGTAGAACGTAAAATTTTCAAGTTTTACAAGCTCATGGAGACGTATATAGGAAGACAAAGAAATTTTGAAAAAGTTGTAAACCAGTGTTGTTGGTTGCAGAAAATATTGTGTGTTTTGCGAGTTCCTTCAGCCCCTTTGAAAAATAAAGAATTCAAATTGCAGGGCTGCGGTCTAATGCTTTACTCCAGCCTCCTGTTTGGCCTTTCACCCTCACACCTCTTAACTCTCTGGCTCACAGCTGGACCACTCCTACAGGCTTACGCAGCTACCTGTCAGACAGACCAAGTGCTGGAGAAATGGCTGGGTGAGTGGGTGGCAGTGTGGGGCTGACGTGACTCATCCTGCCTCCCTCAGCCATGCAAAACTCACCTCTTAGCAAAAACAGCAGAGTAGTGGGAGAGGAAAAATGATATGAAACCCAAAGTCGCTGACCCCTGGTTCCACAGGCAGTTCACAGAGAGTTGAGTCAGAGGTGTAGGACAGCTAGCTAATTCCTCCTTTCCTCAGCGGGCTCCAGTGTGAGCTTGCATGCAGTATTATCCTCTAAAATTACAGCGCATGCAGTACAACTGGAGGAAAAACGGAAATCCTTTTTAAATTGAGAGTGAAGTCAACTTTTGGACACAAAGTGGACAGCTGTTCCAAGGCATTATAAGTTAACTCCAATGTTTGCCCTAAAGGGAAAAGCTGACAATGATGTAGCATTTAAAGCATTACATGATTATTGCTTTAATGTATTTAGATGACTTATTTTGCCTTTAAAATCCTGCTAGATTCCTGCATGTATCCACTACTCTTTGTTGCGGCTACCACTGGGCGCAGTTCCTCTATTGGTCACTAAAAGCAGGCTCCTCTCTACAAAATTTCTCTTGGAAAACAAAGTGTTATTTTTCTCATGAAATGATAGGGTTTCAGACATTAATTTCACTTCCTCTAACAGTTGTTTTGAACATAATTTCAAAATCTTTTTGCGGTGCGGGTGTGTTTATTGGATTCCCTGTCTCACATTTTGTGTCACACACACAAAAAAGAAGCTATCACTGCAAAATTTAGTTTTGCGTTTCCTCATTTCTTCAAAATTACCCAAACAAACACCAAATGCCATCTGTAGGAAACGAACGAATGTCCCCAAGAAACGAATGCAAGTTTTCAAGAAAAGAGAAGATCACAGCACCAGGAAATGTTTAAAATTTAATGCTCCAGTTTTAGATGCATGGATCAAATCAATGTTACTATAATTTCGAATGTGATATGCATGCAGAAATGTAAGAAAAAAATCCTAAATTTTGTTGTAAAGTTATGCTTGATTCGACAACAAGCCAGTCTAGAAGTCTACAAACATAAATATTACTGTGTACAGTACATTAGCTTAGATTATAAAAAATTCACACAACCTTGATACAAACACCCACAGTGTTTGTAGACTTCTAGACTCAATTAGTGAGCTGTGAGAGCAGGGTATCAGTCAGCTCACACCAGCCCTATCGATAAGAGTGGCAGGGCTTTAAATGAAACACCCGAGTTAATGGAGAGAGTGTTTCTAATTAGCTGGTAAGCTGGACTTCTCCACAAGGGCACGTGGAACATATGGGCAGATTGTTAATCAACAAACGATGGACTCCTACTCCTGTCACCTCCATAACCTTCCTCCACCCCATCCCTTCAGCCCACTTGTCCCATCCTCAGCTCCCTTAGCTGAGCTTCACAGCAGTCCTGGGAGAGGCATGTAAATCTGGCCCCCTTTGAGCAAGCAACTGGCTTCGGAGAAAATAAATCTGCTGAGGTTCACGATGAGTTCAGCCAAGCTGCTGCTCGAAGCTTTTCTCTCTCTCCTTTTCCTTCTCTCTCTCTCCGAAGCTGTGGCCTTTTCTTTCAAGGCATCTTTTTTCCCAGTCTCTATCTTTCGCTCTCATTCCCATCTTTCTTGCTGCTCTGCTTTTTTCCTCTGTCCCCAAACCTCATCTTAGATTTGCTAATGTTACAGGCAGACAAAACTACAGTGATATCATTGTTCTGATAACAACCTCGGGAGGAAGAGGGACAATCCCCCTCACATGTGTTGTGTCTGGTCGGGTTTGGTCAAATGTCTGATTCAATCTAGTTTAGTCTAGTTTGGACCAAGCTTGATGCATCGCTATAAGCCTGTTTCCTCAACCCTTGCTTGAAAAGCAGTATGTTCTCTATAGTGGGAACCATATGACAAGAATCTTTAGCAAATTACTCTGAAAGGGCAAGTTTGCATGTCGTGACTTTAGAGGACTATTTGATCTTTTTGTTACATACTAATGCATAAAAGGCTTGAAGTACTGTCTATCAGTTTGAAAAAGAAAACAAAAAAGAGGGCACTTTTTGTTAAGTGTGATGTTTCGTCAGCTCATACATCCACCCCAGCCTCGTCTCTTTGTGACTCCGCCACTGATTATAACTAAAGCCACTAAAGATCACAATAAAACAAGGGCTTATTGTGCTGTTCATACAAATGCAATGCACACAATGCTGCCCAAAACAGACAGTCCTAATGAACACAGCAGGATTTGATGTGGAATATATTCATGAGCACACGCTCAGTTGTTTGCATGAACATGGTTGAAGTTTCAGTTTCCAAAGGCTTTATGCATGCACCTTTAGGGCTCTCTGTGCTTTATCTGTCTCACGTTTAAATTGTATACTTTAGTGTGATGTAGTGAGGGAAAAAGCAAAGGTCTTGTAGACCTTTGCTCGTTACTTTTATTGTATTTGTTTATTTAACCAGGAAGTGCCTTGAGATTAAAATATCTTGCTAAACACATGATTACAAGGTTACAAAAACTATAAATAAAATCTCTTTATTAAGAACTACTTATTATAGCTACTGGAGAGTGTGCTGTCTGTTAATGGTCTGTGTTGCACTGCATTGATCTAAAATAAAAAACAACAATAAAAACAAGAATCTAAATTTATTTGAAATCAGATTTTGACAAACCGCGAATGAAACTCCTCACTTGTTTCGTTAATCTTCATGTTGCTACAGACTTCTTTCAGTGTTGTTTACCGGAGGGAGCGTCTAACTGGTGGTTCATGTCAGGCAGCTCTGTGTTGACATTGCTAAAACCTTTCTTCTGATGTAGCTGTTTATCAGAAATGGACACATAGTTTTGAAAAGAAAGAGGAGGAAGAGGAGGAGATCTGGTCACTGAGTACTTCCAGACCTCTAATGAATGAAGACAGATACGAGGACAGAGTGTTAGCCCTACCCCTGCGAACTTTGACCTGGATAGCTTAGGGTTAGTTGACAAAAAAAAGGAGAACTTTGTCTTGGGAGGATGACTTTATTTACAACGGTTAATTGCATGATATAGTTCCAATCCAGTGAATTGAGCAGTTTCACGCCGACACTGGAGGAAATGTTTTCAAAGGTCTCATTATTGCTTGTGCAAAATGTGTCCTACTTACACTGATATACTGTGTAATATCATCACTGGCTTTCTGTTAAGACCTCAGCGACAAATTGTGTGAGTAATTATAGGCAAACCATTTTTGTCTGTCATTAACTACCCCATCTCCTTATCTCTGGATTTTAGACCAACCTCAGTCTTTTGAGATTACTGAAGTCTTCCTTGACAAGCGCTGAGGATGTCTCAAAGTAATGTGCAGCTCATTCAGCAGGGCCTTATCCTTAATCCCTGACCTAGGAGAAGGAGGACTCAGTTTAAACAGGGAGTGGTGGGAGTATAAGATTACACTAAGACTGTAATTATAAGGCCCCTGGGCTGATAGGGAAATGCTAACATACATGAATGCACAAATATACAAGCTCCTGCACACGTGCATGCATTCATTAACTAAGACAAACACAGGGCTGTGGGTATCAAAGATCGAGGTTTGGTTTTAACTAACAAAGGGTTCAAGAATTCTGTAGCTTAGCATTGCTGTTTTAAAACCTGGGTTGTTTTGTAATGATACAAATAATTGAAATATGGAGACAAATTCATATGTGATATGAAGGAAATAAGCCGGTCTCAGTCTGGTCAGAGACTAGTTTTAGAGGATGACTTCAGTGAAACTCACCTCTCCAACAATGGCCTAAATGGCACCTGTAGCTAGGTGTGCACTGCTTTTAATGGGATAGACATTTTAATTCTTCTTAAAAAGCATTTTGCTGGTTGCAGAGCCGATCACCAATTGGCTAGCACCTTATTCCTTCATTTTTATCTACACTTAGCCCTGCAAAATATGATATGAGACACATAGCTCTGACTGTAAGCACAGAATTCCCACCCACCCTTCCTTCAAACCTTCTGTTTGAAAGGGACAGCCAATCAGAAGAACCTTGCCTAAAAGTGATTTGTTTCAGGCAGTGGATAGAGTGAAGAGATTGCACCAGCTCCCAGTAAAATATAAATAAGGATGATTGTAACGTGTGAAAAATGTAGAACTTTTCTACCACAGTCGAAGAACAAATATGAAGCTGGAAATGAGCATCAAAGGTCCTCTTTAAGCAGAAAGACATCTAGACAGAAATCTGTGGTTCAGGATATACATGAACACTGAAACTCTTATTTAACTATGAGAACAACACTGAAATAGTCCAAACACTAAGGGTTACAAGAAGTCTGAATAAGCCAAAAGCCAAGGTGAAAGTGCTGTCCATCGGTGAAAATCAAAGAGAGCGCTGCAGCATCATCAAAGCCACAGGGGTTAGAGCTGACATAACAAACACAACAAGCAGGCTTGATCCAATTCTCTTCAAACAACCACTAATTTCATGTCGCATATTTGAACGTGAATGCCCAACTGTGTTTGCTCTGTGCGCCCTCTGACCCCTGTTCCTCATCCCTATAACCCCCTCCTCATCCTGCCATGCTCAGTAGGACTTAGACCAGCCCACTCAGTGGAACAAAATGCAGGCCTCCTAATCAGCTCATTTAGAGCAGATCAATGGCACTGATGACAAGAGCCTAAGCGGAGACTGTGCACCAAATGAGGGCTGAACAAAACAGCCTTCTTAAATGATTGCCTTGGAGCAAATAACCCCCTGGCTGAGTGGGGTCATGAGGTTGGTGACCTAGGTGGGTGCAGCAGTGGAGGTGTCCGACTGCGCCTGAGAAGGGGGGGGGGGGGGGAGTTGAGTCCCTGGTGTCCCCGCTGGTGGGCCAGCTGAACAAACAGCTGGGAACAAGGCCAGACTTCAGTGTGCAGAGACACAAAGCTCCAGCCATGGAAGTCCAGTTTCAGGTCAGACCAGGCAAGACTTTAGACCCACGACAGCATGAAGACAGTGTGCTGCTTTCTTCTCTGGAGAAAAGGCCACCTCTGATCAGGGCACATAGCAAAATGAACACATACCCGTCTAACTGAACCCACACGCATGTACAACAGAGTATGTACACATTTACACACACACATGTAGACACAGTCTCTAATCCATTACACAAAAAGGCCTGTGTCTATCTGACTTTTTTCTCAAAATAACACTCCTCTATCTCCAAGCAATTGATCTTCACTCGTCTGTTCCTCCACAGGACATCTACTGTTTCTGCTGACTTTACTGCTCTCTGGCAACTCCTAAATATGTGGCCTTGTTGACATCCCCCCAGTGGTAACCACATTCCATGAACCTTTCCATATCTGCTCAGTGTCTTTCAAGATGGACATTCTTTTGCAATAATGATTATGTAAAAGCTTGGAGCTCTGACAGCTGGAGAAGAAAAAATTCAGAAAAGATGCTGGCTGTGGCTATTATAGGCCTGGGAAAGCACGACAGCTAAAGAAAGTGACAGAGGTTGTCCAGATAAAGCCATTCCTCACGCACGTCGCCAAACAAAAACACAGAAAAGCCTCGATCAGCTCTGCTCAACCTGAGTCACATGCCCAATTTTTGCGCTCCAGTTCTGGCAAAACAAGGTCAGTGCGAGATATGAAAAGGTTTGGTAAAACACACATGAACAATCGTACACACAGAAAGCCTTGTTTGGGACAGCGGGGGGCACAAGCTGTGATGAAAGGGTGGCTCCTCCCGAGTAAGCAAACTTCACCAGTGGAGCCGTTGTTAACAAGCTGACCTCTGAGCCTTCTCAGTGGGAACATTGCACCACCACCACCAAAACCACCCCACATGAAGCCCCTCGGCTTGCCCTTCTGCATGGGAGCGCACCATAAAAATGACATCATTAAGCCTGATGTTCTGCATAGAAGGACGGCTGGTAAATGGCAAAGCGGAGTGTGAGTCTGGGAACACATCAATCTCTGCAAGCATCTCTACACAATCGATCATTGCGATAACAAAGGAATCCCAGAATGCACTGTGCTTCAACAGGAAAATTCTTTAAGAAATTTCCAGGAAAAGATGTTCTTCCTGCACAATAACTCTACACTGGTTCTGACGTAGTGCACCAGTGCTTTTTTCTCAGCCGGGACACCCATCATTTAGGAGAAGTCTACAGCAGGTGGACCAAAAATGTTAGGGTAAAAGGTCATGTTGCCACAGCTCGCAGAACCACAGCTTCACACTGTGACAAAATTATACTTCTGTGGTGAATCTATGCAGCGGCTATGATGTAGCCTACACAGTTGGCTGACGCTGTTGCTTGCATTTATACTGTACTTGTGTGGGATGTGTCAATGGTAAGGTGTAGTTACCCTACTATGGTGTAGACTGAAAGAAAAGTTTTTCCTCCTCTTTTAGACAGGAGAGGAAAAATTAGTCTGCAGCTATAAAAAAGAAAGGCAAAGATTGGAGCGATGACTCTTGCTAATACATTTTATTAGATAAGCACGCTCAGTTAGAAAAGTAATTATCTAAATTATACCATTATTTATATAATAACTTATCTTGATGCGACAGGATCAGTTCAAGAATGTTGCTGAAAACAAACATTTCTCAGTTATACCTAAATGGGGTGTTTTTTTTAAATTTTATTGTATTTTTTTCTCTTTAAGATAAGTTATCTCAGAAATGAATATGTGGTATTTGGGGCACTGAAAGCATCTAGATAATGTTTGAGCAATTTCAGTCTATTAGTGGGACCTGAAAGTTTTCCAGTGCATTATTCTAATACAGAAATATATTTGTCTTTTTCCTTGTTTTAACAAACTGACAAGAACATCTATAACATTTTTAAATCAAGTTTTGCACCTGCGGATTCTTTTTGGTATGTTCGGAGCACTACAAATTTTAAGCACACTAAAATATTATCCTATTAAGACTAAGTATCTCTGTTAGCAATCTAAACACAAAAAGCAACATTAACATCAATTTGGAGCTATCTTTCCAAGTCCACACTTCTCTTTTAGCTCTGGTCGGCTTTTTCAACTAAATGATTATTTTATGCTAAATGATCCACTGGGAGGTTTCGGTGCTGCCAAAAGAACCAAAGCTATGCACTGAAATCTCTTAAAGAACTTATAGCTGGTTTATTATTATTTGCTGTACAATCTGCTGAGTTAATTTAGGCTTTTGAAACATTACTGCAGTTTTCGCTTGTATGCCTTTCGACTGGTGACATAAGGTGCCACCAAAAAAGTATTTGGATTTCTTAGTGTTTTGCACATTTCCACATTTAAATCTTTGAGATAAAACTTATTATGGGGAAAAAGTTATCCAAACCTACCTGGGCATATGGAAAAAAAAAAGTAATTGCCCCCTAAACCTAATTACTGGTTGTGCCACCCTTGGCAGCAAGAACTACAATCAAGCGTTTGCAATAACTGGCAATGAGCATTTCACATCACTGTGGAGACATTTTGGCCCCTTCTTCTTTCCAGAACTGTTTTAATTTGGCCACATTGGAGGGTTTTTGAGCACGAAGGGCCTGTTTTGCTTTAACTAGACCACACCAAAACCTTGATTTTGTTTTTTGAACCATTTAGAGGTAGACCTGCTGGTTTGTTTTGGATCATTGTCTTGCTGAAAAATCCAAGTGAAGTTGAGCTTCAGAGCACAAACTGATGGCCGGACATTCTCCTTTATTATTTTCTGGTAGAGAGCAGAATCCATGGTTTCATTAATTATGGCGAGCCATCCAGGTCCTGAAGCCACAAATCAGCCCCAGACCAACACATTGTCTGACTGTTGGTATGTAATGCTGTGTTGTAACGGGATGTGAACCTTTTAAAAAACTTCAGCTTTCGTCTCATCAGTCCACAGAATGTTTTCCCAAAAAGTCTTCGGGATCATCAAGATGTTTTTTTGGGCAAATATGAGACAAGCCTTTGTGTTTATTTGGTCAGCAGTGGTTGTCACCATTAACTCTCCCATAGATGCCATTTTTGTTTCTTTGTTATTGTTGAATCATGAACTCTGACCTTAGCTGAGGCAAGTGAGGCCTGCAGTTCTTTAGATGATGTTCTGGGTTGTTTTGGGTTGCTAATGAGGTCTTAAAGCAACTTGGGTAGTCTGGCTAAGACTGTTCCAAGTTTTTCCGAGTTGTTCTCTCGTTGCCTGTCAGCATTGTTTGCTGGAGTCCCAGAGCTTTAGAAATTTCTTTGCAACCCTTTCCAGACTGAAAAATGTCAATGACTTTGTTTATCAGATGATGTGTTGCTTTTTTAGAACCTTTAGCCTGCTTCACTTTGTTGGACGGGTTGTATTTAAGTGATTTCCTGATTCAACAGGTGTGGCAGCAATCAGGCATGGGTGTGGCTCGTGAAATTGAAACAAACTTTCCAGAAAAAAGGTGTTTAATTACATTTCATTCTTGACTTCATCATTAAGAAATCATAAAAATTGTTTGATGATTAAAAACATTTAAATGTGACAGTTATGCCAAAAACTAAGAAATTGGGAAGTTCGAAAATACTAATCACAGCACTGTACATCCAACTGAAAATAACAGTGAATGTTTTTAATTCGTATTTTGGGTGAATTAACCCTTTATCTCTTCACATTTGCTGAAAGAACAGTGTGTCACAGTCAGTCTGAGAGATACACAGTCAAAATAAAAGTGGATATATGCAGGTAAAAGCAAACACAACCAGAGGCGCCCAACTAAGCCACCCAAACACATACACAAAAACAAAAAATGATCGCTATTCCCTGAGGAGCTACACGAGGAATCCGTTGGGTGTCAGAGCTCACTGTACCACTCTACATTGTAAGGAGACAAAGGGCAGGGGGTGGGGATGGGAGGGTGGAGGGTCACTTCTCCTCACAGCATCTCCAGTTTCAGGCCCTCTAAGGGCAGCCATGGGCGTGTTACGTAGGAGGATTGTGTCTCATGAGCAAGGTGGGGGTGGAGCATAAACACTGGACGCTGCATGCACGATTTTCACATGTCAGGAACACCTTTCTGAATATCAGCGGGGACCTCTTGGCACAAGGCGTCAGCACCCGTTCCTCCCGTGCCTCCTCTTTGACCTGTCATCACCTCAGAGATATATTAGAGGATCTCTGTGTGCTGCTGAGTGTACTAGCATGATTTCTGGTTCTGCTCACCAAATGTCTTAAAGACCACAACAAAGATATCAGCTTTCATCTGACTGTGATTGTATCATATTAATACAAGCATATTTCATTCAATTTATTTTAAAGCTTAAATTTAACACATATGGCTTCAGTGTAGCCTCAATCGTTTGGCCAGGACAGCGTGAAAGACCTTGTGCTAAAATCCAGATGCAAGTAGATAACAGCTGTATATTATCATTCCATCTAAGTATACACTCTCTGTCTCAGCAGTTCAGATTTTCCCAACTTGGAATGTTGAATTATCTTTTTTTAACACTCCCTCACTGTTTGCATGTGTGCAGCTCTCCTGTCCAAATTGATAATAAATGGTACATTACTGTCCAATGAAAATAACCACCCGTAATGTTTTTTTTAGGGCTACAAGAAAATATCCTCCAGGCTTAGTCAACTGGAGAGATGTGAATTCCCTTTTAAAACTATTGTATGCTGACCAGACACAGACAACTGCCTGTCCGTGCCAGTTCCAGGCAAGCTCTTACTTCCTTTTTGACATGTGGGGACTTCCTCCATTTCACAACAACAAGTCGTGCTGTGCCTGACTTCTCTGTCTTTAATCACAGCACACCAAAACATGTCCTCCTAGTGAGCCACAGGCCACCGATTCAGTTTTGTAAGAGTACCTAATCTGTGCTGCATGGATGGGAAAACTGAACGACTTAAAGGGGAAATCATTTTCTCAATGGCTGCTGAAACCAAAGTGGAATTTGCTGTAGTGGAGAAGAAGCCGTCTAAGCTCTGATTGTAGATAAGAAGGGTCTTTTTTATGTCTGTCACCCATTGTTTTGTTACATTACAAATCTTCCGTGCCGACACCTGATACCTGATAGTGTGGCCCATTTGTCACTCGTGTTTACGTCTGGGATGTGGAGTGCTGCTGGGGTGGAATACACCCAAATACACCCTGCCCCTGAGCACCCCCCAAGGGTGTGGGTGCTGTTGGGATAGGTGACACTGTGAGCAAGCTGGAGGGTCTGCATGAGTGTGAAGGAGGGGCCAGAAAATGTAAGCCTGTCTTCAGGAAAATACAGGTCTTATCATGTCCCAGGGCGAGGAAAATATAAAAAGCAACATAATAGGATTTAGAATGAGCTTAATGAGTAACTGAGCTAGGAAATGAGTCACAATAAGTGAGAAAAAAATGAAGGAGCAGTTTACCAAAATTATGGGAAAATTATGGGAAAAATCATTATCTTTTATGCTATCTAAGCATGCAGAAAGGTGCGGCTTTATTGGCTTAAAACTGCCTCTAGTGCAATACAATATGCAGGATTTCAATTAGTGGCGCTAATGAAGCAGCGAATGCTAGTTGCCAAACAACATCTGGGCTTGTCACCTGACACATTGCTGAAATTAGGGCTGTTTTTCGTAAGCGTTTATGTATGAGTCACTGCACCAAAACAACACACTGCACCAAACAGACAGAGGAGGCAGTGTAACATAGCTGATGGCTTTTTTAAAATCAAATTCTCATGTAGTTTGAATGTATTGCAAACTTCAGTAGTTTTAAGTAAGGCAACCTGACCTGACCTGTAAGTATCGACCTTCTCTGCGCTATCCAATATGCATAGCTATTAATTCGGCAGCACTGGACCAATCCTCACTCCGTCTTTTGCATTCCAAACACAATAACTCTCAATACCAGTGCACTAGTAAATAGTCACAAGCTCTCTGGCGTGACGAAAATAGCCCAGCACGGAGAAGAAAAGAAAGAATTGAGGAGGCAGGGGCTCAAAGAAAGGATCGGAGCAAAGAAAAGATTAGGCTCTGGAGAAGTACAAGTTTTGCAAAGCTGCCCTGGTTCTTGGCATTAGGCCAGGGACAGGAGACAATGCAATGCTGTGCAGATCCAGGGATCTATAGACGCTCACTGGAGCATTGGACTATTGGGCAGAAGGGTAAGGCGGGGGGCTGAGCCCAACTGTTTTCCAAAGCTAAGCACAGAGGACGTGATGGGGGACTATGGTAGCTGAAGCCAGAAGAGGAGCGTGGTTGCAGCAGAGATAGAAATGCAGTCACAGTGTATAGAGGATATTGACCTGACAGTCAGTCAGGGGATATATAGGGGCCTTAGTATCCTGCTTGCACCTGCTCTATGAAAGAAAAGATATAAGGGGGCTGAACAATATACCGTTAACAATCTGCCAACGGGCCATCTTCAGTACACACTGCAGGCCTTTTAATAAGAGAGGACAAGAGGGATATGAACTGGATTTTTGTTTCCCCTTCTTGCTTTATATGCTATTGTTAAGCCTTCTCTTTACTTGATTATATTTTCATACACTGCAATCAGTGGTTAATTTCCTTTCTATTCTTTCTGCCCTCTTGGCTGTACGTGGAGGGTCAAAGCTGGAAAAAAAGTGAGGAGAAATGAAGAGAGGAGGACAGGGAGGAAGAGGAGAGCGAGGAGTGAGGTGCACCCCTCTAAGATCAAAGACTCAGCCCCATTGTGAGGCCTGTACAATGGAGTACAGCACTGAAAACACTTAGAGAACCACCCCCCACGCCATTTCCTCTACTGCCCTAGACCCCTCCTCATCCCCTGGAGACTAACTGACAACACAGTGGGGAGGTAAATGAGTGGGACTGCATATAGTGAACCACAGTTATTTCAGATGTTTGGATAAGTCATAATAAGTAAAATGACCGTATGACGAACAAGGTATCAGTTTGTTACAGATGCTGCACACTTGTTTGGGGGATTTTGCCGTGACCAGCAGAACCACAACCACATTAGTGGAACCATATTGCGAGCCTGATTCCAATTTTCTGGTCATGTATTGACAGATAACACATCACTGACTTTTGTTCATGTTATAAAGCTATTAATAAAAATTAGTTTCTAACTACAAGAAAAATGTAAGCCCACAATTCAATTTTTATTTTGGTCAATTCAAATGTTCACTGGCTATGTGTTCAGCTTGCCATTTGGGCAAGCAGTGCTGGGCAGGAAGTAGGAAGGGGTTACAAAAAGATCTGTGCTAACTGTTTTTGCAAAAAGAAAGGGTGTTGTGGTCAAGGTGATTCAAATCATAAAGGTGTGTATTAAACAAGAGCTCCGGAGCGGATGCAACATTCTGTGATAATTTTTTGCAGCTTCATCAGTTTAAGGGTAATCATCACACAGCAAGGTTGTTGGGTCTATTGTTACTTTACAAAAAATATTGTCTATTGTAGCTTTAGGTTTGAAGGATGATTATAATCTCTGCGATTAAGGACAAGTAGCTGTGTTTGTCTTTCAACATTCAGTTCAAACCACTAGCTTCCTCTAATCTACACAAGGTACTTTTACAGAACAAACATTTAAAGTTTTTTAAAATGTATCTAAAGCTATATGACTGCTACATTTCCTGGATTGAGAATGGAGTGCCGTTGCTCCTGTTGGATTGATTTACCATATAACCAATAATTAAAATGTACATAAAGATACCAATAAAAAATGTCACAGCCAAAATGAAATGACACATACTGCATAAATGGAAAATTACCACTTCCTGAAAACAGTTTAGCTCTTATTATGTCATTGAAATACCATCCCGTGTGTTAAAACCCCTTATAAGGGTTCATATCTTTTTATTTCTCTTTCGGTGTCACATTACTTGTAGTGAAAGTAACCGCAACGCAGAGCAAAGCAGTGACATATAATATCCTGTCTTCACACAAGCTGGATTAGACATCGATGGGGCCGCCCCCTCAAATGTAAGATGCAAAGACAGATAAATCTGAGTGTTAAGTCTTGTGTACATAAAAAAGTAAAAAAGAAAGTCCCCAAAGATCCCCCACAGAGGCAGAGGAGAGGTAGCGGTTGGGGTTGTGCTCTTTCAGCTGTAACCAGTGAATGAACTTTGAGTAGAACTCTAAATCCTCAAAATAAGAAGAAAAGTGAATTCTTTAAAAAGCTCCACACCTTTTAGTGTATTTACCATTCAGTGTTTCAAGCACACGTGTGATTATTACCTTCTTGTTAGTCCTTTTTCTCTGAGTTAACTATTTTCTTTTCTTCCCTGCTCTCCTGCCACCTCCTTCTCCCCCTCTTGTGCTTTCCCTCCCTCAAAGCCTGCGGGGTTTATCTGCAGGGATGAGGGAGAGAGGAGAATGAGGAAGACAAGCACTTTCATGGCTGAGTTGGGAGCTATTAGCCCCCTGTGTGCTCGGACCTGCTCTACCTCCTCTCAGTATTAATCTGCAATGACAGCTTCACTGTTTACCAAATCCACCCAAGATCCTGGGGGATGACTGGCCGGCGCCACTCTGCTCCATTAACCTCTGACCTCCAGCATTACGGCACCAGACCGAGGCCAGGGGCTTGGGGTTAGCTGGCCTGAGCACCCGGCTGGACACCTGTCTGAGGTCCAAGACTGAGCTCCTCTCACACATAAACATTGTGTGCGAAAAGACGTATCTCGGCTGGACTTGGTGCCATTGTTCTCAGAGCTGCGGCTCATATACTTGTGTGTATTTTACATTTTCAGGTTTTACTTTCATTTTGAGAGGGTCTGGCAGTTAAAAGTATATACTTTTGGGAAAATCCCTAAATTATCTGTAAAAATAAAAGTAAAACTAACCTGGAACTTAAGGGCCACAAGTCTGGTTCTGTCCAAAAAGTAGGAAATGACTGTTTCCCTAGGCTTTCAGTTTTTATGCTAAGCTAAACTCACTGGCTCTGCCTCTGTACACTGCAGAGGCAACAAAACACTTTTACAGACCATCAAACTATTCCTTTACTATTCACTGACTGATTGTCTCAAATGGGTTTCCTGAACTGACTGAGCATAATTTACACCACTATCAAGCTTTGGTGACTGGTACATGAAGTAGAAATCACTTGAAAGGTTTTGAAACAGCTTTGACAAATTAGAAATCCAAGAGAAGAATAGTGAGGCAGCAGTGCTGCTCCTTCTTTCAATTAGACATCCATGTGTCCTGTAATCCATTTGGCCAACCGCTGCACGATGAGTATTACACATTCTTCCTTTGAAGAATCTCAACTTGTTCTCTAATGTGGGCCTTTCTCTTATACTTGTATATATTTTTCTTGTTTTGTATATATCCCTTTGACTGTATGTATTTCTCCTTTTTGCTATTTATTCCTGCCGTCTGCAGTTGCATCCCGAAGTTGATGTGAAACACCTACAATTTTGTTGTACATGCACAATGACAATGAACGAGTATTATGTTCTATTCTATTACAATAAATCCCCTCTTCTTTTCACAACAATCTAAAAACATCTATGAACTGAAAGGTTTTGGCTTTTCGGGGAGGAATGTGGGGGAGGCATGTTGTCCCATTCCTCTCTAAAATTCTGTTCAACAGTCCTGGATCATCTTTGCTATATTTTTCATTTCATGATGCACCAAATGCTTTTATTTGGTGAACGATCTGGACTCCAGGCCATTTCAGCTTCTACAGGGTGGGCCATTTATATGGATACACCGTAATAACATGGGAATGGTTGGTGATGTTAAAGTCCTGTTTGTGGCACATTAGTATATGTGAGGGGGCAAACTCCTCAAGATGGGCAGTGACCGTGGTGGCCTTTTAGAAGTCGGCCATCTTGGATACAACTTCTGTTTTTTCAATAGGAAGAGGGTCATGTGACACATCAAGCTTATTGGTAATGTCACAAGAAAAACAATGGTGTGCTTGGTTTCAACGTAACTTTATTCTTTCATGAGTTATTTACAAGTTTCTGACCATTTATAAAATGTGTTCAATGTGCTGCCCATTGTGTTGGATTGTCAATGCAACCCTCTTCTCCCACTCTTCACACAGTGATAGCAACACGGCAGGAGAAATGCCAGCACAGGCATCCAGTATCCGTAGTTTCAGGTGCTGCATATCTCGTATCTTCACACCATAGACAATGGCCTTCAGATGACCCCAAAGATAAAAGTCTAAAGGGTCAGATTGGGAGACCTTGGGGGCCATTCAACTGGCCCACGATGACCAATCCAATTTCCAGGAAACTGTTCATCTAGGAATGCTCGGACCTGGCACCCATAATGTGGTGGTGCACGATCTTGCTGAAAAAACTCGGGGAATGTGCCAGCTTCAGTGCATAAAGAGGGAAAAACATCATCATGTAGCAATTTCAAATATCCAGTGGCCTTGAGGTTTCCATTGATGAACAATGGACCCACTATCATTGTACCCCATATACCACACCAAACCATCACTTTTGTTGTTCTAACAGTCTTGGAGGGATCCATCCAATGTGGTTTAGTGTCAGACCAATAGCGGTGGTTTTGTTTGTTAACTTCACCATTCACATAAAAGTTTGCCTCATTACTGAACAAAATCTTCTGCGTGAACTGAGGGTCCTGTTCCAATTTTTGTTTTGCCCGTTCTGCTAATTCTGTGCGCCGATCTGGGTCATCCTCATTGAGATGCTGCAGTAGCTGGAGTTTGTAAGGGTGCCATTTGTGAGTAGCTAATATCCGCCGAAGGGATGTTCGACTAATGCCACTCTCCAGTGACATGTGGCGAGTGCTACGCTGTGGGCTCTTGCTGAATGAAGCTAGGACAGCCACTGATGTTTCTTCATCAGTGACAGTTTTCTTGCATCCACATTTTGGCAAATCCAACACTGAACCAGTATTCCGAAACTTAGCAAGCAGTTTGCTGACTGTAGCATGGGAGATGGGTGGTCTCGTAGGGTGTCTTGCATTGAAATCTGCTGCAATGACCCAGTTACTGCGTTCACCAGATATCAACATGATTTCGATCCACTCCTCACGTGTTAACCTCTTCGGGGTTCCTATGATTGTTGGGTTTTTATCTATGAAGCGCCTTGAGGTGACTTTTGTTGTGATTTGGCGCTATATAAATAAAATCGAATTGAATTGAATTGAATCTTTTTATCTAGGCAACTCTGTCTCTCTAAGATGCTCTTTTGATTCCCAGTCGTGTTACTGACCTGTTGCCAATTAAACGTTGGGTTACTTAATGTAATCCCTGGTTCTTTGATAACAGAGTGAGGTGTTTCACTATGGGAATCACCTTGGCGTGACCAACTACGGAAGCTGCAATGACACCACGTGTGTCTATGACACCCCTGTTGAGCCATGCTCAGGGCTCCGCCTCCTCATTCTAACACGGCCGACCAGCTCCTCCTAACTCATTCCAACAGATTTCTTTCCGTGCCTAAGCAAGGAGGGAAATTTTGGTGAAACACCTCACTCTGTTATCAAAAAAACAGGGATTACGTTAAGCAACCCAATGTTCTTTTTCTAACTTTGCTCAGTGTTTCACTATGGGAGATATGGCCCAGTCCCGGATTGCGCCAGCTCCCAAAGCTACGCTCCAGTACTACTCCAGGATTTCAGGTCGAACCTGAGGCACCAGAATCCAGCACTTCCTGAGCCAGGGATGACTGTGCAACCTCCAGCCGATAAAACAGGACAAACGTGTGTGGCATAGCCCAGCTTGCCGCTGCACAAATATCCTGGACTGATACACCTCTGAACAAAGCCCAGGATGTGGCCACACCCCTAGTGGAGTGAGCTCGAAGTCCCGGGGGGGGGGGCCTGCAAGCCCTTACAGCTATAAGCCAGAGCTATGACCTCTACAATCCAATGAGCTAGCCCCTGGCGTGATAAGGGCCTGCCCTTGTGAGGGGAGGCCCAGGAAACTAACAGCTGATCTGACTTCCTGAATCCAGCTGTTCTGTCAACATAAGTCCCCAAGGCCCGGACAGGGCACAAAGTGTTCAGCCTCTGCTCCCTCTCTGAGGAGAATGGAGGGGGGTGAAAAGCCAGGAGCTCTACTGTAGAGCTCCTGTATGATGTTTCCAACACTTTAGGGACAAAGGCTGGGTTAGGCCTCAGATGTGCCTTAGAGAGTCCCGGGGCCAGCTGTAGACAAGAGGGGTGAATAGACAGAGCCTGTAATTCACTAACTCGCTTGGCTGTGGTTAGAGCCAACAGCAGAGCGGTTTTAAGAGAGAGAAACTTCAACCCTACTGCCCCAATAGGCTCAAAAGGGTGGTGGGAGAGAGCATCTAAAAAGACTGACAGATCCCATAAAGGGACCAGTGGTCTAGAGACTGGGAGCGTTCGACGTGCCCCTCTCATGAGGCGACATACAAGGGGGTGCTGACCAGCTGGTTTATCACCAAACCCCACGTGGCAGGCTGAAATAGCTGCTAAATAGACCTTTATGGTGGAAAAATCTCTCCTTTTGTCCAGCAAGTCTTGAAGAAAACACAACAGCTCCACCACTGAACACTGAAAAGGGATAATCTGCTTTTCATGGCACCACTCTTCAAAAACACGCCATTTACTGCTGTAAATGGAACGAGTGGAGGAGGCTCTGGTATTCTGAATGGTCTCAATAACCTTCGGAGGCATGCCTGCTGCCTTCAAATTCCACCTTTGGGCCAGGCCCAGAGAGCAACCTGGTCTGGATGGGGATGGTATATCTCCACACGCACCTGAGACAGAAGGTCCCTGCGGATGGGGAGTGGCCATGGCTCGTCCACCAGAAGCTGGATGATTTCTGCTATCCAGTGTTTGGATGGCCACAGTGGAGCTATTAAAATCAGTGACAGCCCCTGATCCCTCACTCTGATCAGTGTAGGGGGGATCAGGCTGAGGGGAGGGAAAGCATACAGCGGAGTTTTTGGCCATGGATGGGCCAGCGCATCCACACCCAGTGGAGCGTGTGCGTCTGACAGGGAGATAGACAGAGGGCACTGTGTGTTTTCTTGCGAGGCGAAGAGGTCTACGGCAGCCCGGCCGTATCTCTGCCAAATCTGCTCCACCACCTGTGGGTGAAGCCTCCATTCTCCGAACAGTGGATTTCCTCTGGACAGGAGGTCCGCCCCCCTGTTCAGAATTCCTGGTACGTGAGTTGCCCGAAGGGAGAGGAGCCGAGTGCTGCTCCACACATTTATTTCCCTGGCTAATCTGTGTAGCTGCCGGGAATGGGTGCCGCCCTGGCGGTTGATATAAGCAACTAGAGTGGAGTTGTCTGTTTTCAGTAAAACATGTTGTCCCCGGAGATACGGCAGAAAATGCCATAAGGCTTGGAGAACCGCACGGAGCTCCAGCACATTTATGTGATTCATAGCGAGTCTCTGTGACCAAACGCCATTCACTGCTCTGCCCATCATAGTGGCACCCCAACCTGACAGGGATGCATCTGTGGTCAGTGTCACCCTCGATGATACTGCCCCGAGAGGTACCCCCGCAGCGAGAGCTGTCGGGCTCCTCCAAGGCCGGAGAGCCGCGATACACGGCTGCATTATTTTTACACCACGACTGAGATGTCGGCGAGGGCACAGCTGCAGAGAAGCGACCCACCGCTGAAAATCTCTCATCATAAGCAGCCCCAAATGTACCACCGATATCATCGAGGCCATGAGGCAGAGGAGGCGGAGACAGAGTTGGAACCGCACTACTTTCCCCAGCTGAAAACGGGAAAGACAGCGAGTGAAGGATGCGATCCTCCGCTTTGAAAGTTCGATGCGATAGGAGATGGAGTCTATTCTGAGCCCCCTGTAAACTGTGCGGGTTCCAAGTGGCTCTTTTTCAGGTTGATTGTGAACCCGAGCTCCGTGAGGTGATTCACTACCACCTCGGAGTCTTTGATCGCCTGCTGGCGCAATCGTGAGCATATTAGATAATCGTCTATGTAAGAGAATATTCTGATGCCGCTGTTCCTTAATGGAGACAGCGCTGCCTCCAATCATTTGCTGAACACCCTTGGGGCTAAGGATAGCCTGAATGGGATAGTTTGAAACTCGTACGCTACGCTCTGATAAGCGAACCTGAAATATTTCTTGTGTGGCGATGTGAAAATATGTGTCTGATAGGTTGATTGTAACAAACCAATCGCCTGTGTTAATTGAGCGACAAAGCATCTTGTGTGTGAGCATTCTGAACGTGTACTTTTTCAAATGCTTGTTTAACACACGCAGATCCAGAATAGGACGGAGCAATGTTCCGTCCTTTTTCGGGATGAGGAAATAGCGGGAGTAAAAGCCCTGCTGAGCTTCTTTGCTTGGAACCGCTCTGATTGCCTGTTTGTGTAACAGGGAGGATATTTCCTCCTCCAGTACATTCGCTGAATCGCCACTGGCCACCGAAGCTAACACTCCACTGAATCTCGGTGGTTTTAACGCAAATTGTACTCTGTAACCATGGGAAATGGTTGACAAGACCCAGGGATGAACTGCGAATGCGCGCCACCCCTGTCTCCCGAGAAGGAGTTGGGGCTCTCCCCTCGGGAAGAGCATGAGCTCCCCTTGCTGGGAACAAAGACAAATGGCAGTGATTTTCTTTTGTTTTTATTTTGAAACTGGGGGGACATTCTGCCCTTGGCAAACTGCCTGGCTGCAGAAATGCACATTTTATTTCTTTTGTTACCCCCAAAACACAGTGAAGTGTCTGGTGACTCTGGGCAGTGCTTGGTGACATAGACAGAGTGCTTAGGAGTGCTTGTTGACACTGCACCATTTGTCCACAAGTCTGTCCTTCCTGAACTGGAGGAGGAGACTGAGAGTGTGCTCCTAGTGAACTGGAAACTTCCAGAGACCCTGAACCTTGGAGTGATTTGGTTACCCCTTCTAACACCTTCCTTCTCTTTGGGGGAGAAGGGAGGGGTGACACCGAATGTTGCAGGTGTGCTAGGCTGACCGCTTCTTCTCCCCTCTCCGGGGTGTGACGGCTTGTTCTTTGCAGCAGCTGCTGCGAAGGAATGCTTGCCCCAAGGTCTTTGGTTCTCTACTTTAGCCTGGTGGGCAGACTGCGGGCCTCCTGCTCCTCTCTGCATTCTGACCCCACTCCGTCCCCCTCTCACAGCTGCTGCTGTTGCAGCAAAGCCAGCTCTTGGCACCTGCTGGGGCTGAGAGTTAGGTTTTCTGGGTAAGCAGAGGTTGAAGGCTGCATTAAGCGAGCATACTGACTGTGCAGCATATTTGTACATCCTTTGATAAATCGTGAGGCGATCCATCTTGTTGGGCAAAGAAATGCTAGAAGAAGCTGAGATTACCCTGCGGTTAGGGTGAAGGTGATACGCCACTGAAGGCTCCACTGATGGGGGTTCGGTCAGCCGCAGTTCACCCATCCCCTGGATCTCAAGCTTAGAGCAGCCCTTGGTCGGAAGCTTGCTTTTAAAAGGGCTTGACCAATAGCGACTAATTTCTTTCATGCAGGCCAGGACTGCTGGCAGAAGCTGCTTCGATGATGGCAAGGCTGGTGGGAGCCTCTTGCCGTCATACAGGTTGCGTTCTGCCCATTCGGCATCCTGGGCGGCTGGCCATGGGATGCCTAGCTTGGCGGCACCCCTTTGCAGACCTCATACAAATTGCTGTCCACCGGGGTGCAACTTCAGCCCCACTTGGTGGCCTGGACTGCTGGGAAGGAAAGGTAGAGTCATCCTCCTGTTCCTCATCCATATCCTCCAGGTCGTGGAGGTCGGAGTCGGCATCGCCCTCCGCGTCCTCGCCCTCTGCGTCCTCGCCACCCGGCTCGCCCACGTTTTGATCGAGGAGGTCCTCGGATGATGGGGGCATGAGCGGGGACTCTTCTTCCATCATGTCCGCCCAGCTTGTAGAGGCTCGCGGATGATGGATATTGCTCGTAGCAGTAGCGGCCGAAAGTCAGGGGTCCTGACTGTTCATTACTGCTACTCTCAGCCTCCTTTCCAGGACTTTCTCTGGCATCAAAACACAGTGTGGGCATCCCTGAGGGTCCGCCAGTGAAGCTGAGCATGCTTGGCACCCATACAGATGATACACATTGGATGAGGGTCCCTGCCTGAGATGGTGGCACCGCATGATGTGGGGCACGGGCGGGATGCAGCCTCTTTGGCCGTCGGCTCTGAGCTTTTGGCGGGGGTAGGAGCCGTAGACATGGTTAGCGAAAAGGGGTGAGACTAGGCTACACCGGGCTCGTCTCGACACGTTAGCCTGTAAGTAGCAGTTAAAATCCGAGCTAGTCGCTGCGGGAGTCAGCTTGTCGTGACACGTTAGCTGCACTCCGCTAGCCAATATTGTTAGCAACTTAATGCTAACCAAACCCTAGGTCGACTAACAAGCTGATGCTAGTGAGACGCTAATGTGGTTTGTGGCCTGCTAACAAGTTAACCCTAGCCGGACACTGAACAAACAGCTCGCCGTAACGCGTTAGCCCGAGTTACACAGCGTCGGCTACCTCGCTAACTAAAACCAGGAACCGCTGGGACAGCTCGCCTGACGCGGTTGCTGTTCCACAGTGTAACTCTAAGTACACTTCTTTCGAAGGACTTACTCAGCACCATCCAAACTGGAACCGGAAAAACTGCGTTCGGCGGCGTACTCCTACACGGGATGCCTGAGAACTGCTAAGCAGCTAATCAAGTTAGCCTGAATGCGCTGAGGGAGCTCAAAGTAGTTTCTCACAGGAAGAAAGCAAGAATGAGTTAGGAGGAGCTGGTCGGCCGTGTTAGAATGAGGGGGCGGAGCCCTGAGCACGGCTCAACAGGTCTGTCATAGACAGACGTGGTGTCATTAGAGCTTCCGTAGTTGGTCACGCCGAGGCGATTCCCATAGTGAAACACCGAGCGAAGTTAGAAAAAGAACTAATAGTTGCGAAATATTCCTCTAGCTGTTTCTTGTAGTACCACTTACTTTAATTTAATCTAATTTAAAATAAACCTAACATTGCAAACCAATGTTTTATTTGCATTTTACACAGCCTTTTTGAAATTGCTCATTATGCCAAGTCAGTTTGCTGACTCTTGTACTGTTAGGATTTTAGCATGTCAGAGATTGAAGTTCTATCATTGAAGTAAAACAAAAACATACATAAAATTTCAATTAAGTTTGAGGGCCTTTTACTTGTTCTCTGAATAGTCACTTACTGGTAACATCTTCAAATCAAATATGTTTATTTGTCTGTCCAAAAGTGCTGTTTAGCACAAAAAATCTTCTATCTTCCTCCAGATTTCCACATGAGCTTACAATATTCTGCCAAACCAAGATTGATTTGTTTATTTCACAGAAAGTCTTTGTGTATTTGTGCTTGTATTGCCCTTGGATGGGGATAAATCGGGATTTAGCAACTTTGACCGTGTTGCTTCCCCTCTGTTACTAAAGTTTGATAAGACTACACAGAAGCAGATTGTGTTTTTGCTTTGGAGAGTTACAGTTATCTCCTTTTCCCCAAATAATGCAACTTTTGTCAGTGATCGAGAAAGGTTAAATATAAAATAAGCAAAACAATAAACTTATTAAGGCTGGATTCGGGTTAATATCCCCCCAAAATAATCTTATAAGTTATTAGTAACATTAACAATTTTACCACATGTTTTTTCACACTCCCTAAAGCATTAAAGTTATAAACTAAACTTTGTTAGACCACAAACCAAACCTTACCAAAAGAGCATGCAGAGCTGCACCTTCTACTTTGCACAAGATGACATTTAAACATAGATAACTCAGTATTCCTCCTCACCACGTTCTTGTGAAGCACAAGATCTCTGACTGATCTTAAAATGTTTACTTTGTGGTTTTACAAGGGTTCAATATGGACCAAAGCAGGCCTGCGGACTTGTGCGTCAAAGTAAGAGACATGTTCAGCTGAAGGTAAACAACTATGAAAAAATGCATTCTGCATTTGTTGAGAATGCATTCTGATGCATGTTGCAGAGAAAAGACAAATCTTTTGAACAAAATCATCAACTTTGCTGCTAATAGTTTTAAAACAACTGTTGTGTTCACATTCCATGTTGACACTGAGAGCGGATGTTTTGATATGCATGTGTAACCCATGGTTATTTTATTGCCAATTGTATTCTGTTTTTATTCTAATTTGAAGTGTTACTGTTTTGTTAAATGCTGAGTTTTCCCCATGTACCGTGAATGCACCATAGCGCGTGCGTGGTGACTTTCTTTCACTGCATCCGCCTGCACGGAGCTAGATGCGCAAAGCTGTGTGGATATTCAGTCCTGTAACGTGTTGCGCTACGGAATTAATGTTTTCTATGAAGAATATCCTGGTGAGTCTCACAGTTGCAGTTTCAGTTGTGATTCATAGTCCAGTTTCTGAGCATAAAACCAGTCAGGATACTATGCTTGTCGGAAATGTGATGTTTGTCTTAGAACCTGCTAACGATTGTTTAGCTGTGTTAGCCTGTGGAGAGTATGCTAGCGTACCCACATGTGCTCCCTGGGCTAATGCGCTTACATGTGAAGTTTTAGCTAACACACCACGGAGACACTTTTCATGCTTCATGATTTGCAGTGAAATGTATTTTTGTTGTTGATAAATTGTTATTGGCCAATAAGAACTGTATAGGTGTGTGATGTGTGAGGGGGAACAAAAGGGATAACACTAGAGAAACACATGTTTTATTTTACAAGTGAGTGATTGCACTGCACGTTGTGTGCAGGCTGGTTTTTTGTTTACGTGGTAGAAATCTGCTGCAAGGACCGAGCGGTGCCATCTAAGGACTGGATGCCACTGGAGGTGCCTAGAAAGGACGTTCTCAATCTGAAGGCCACCTGTTTCCTTGGAGGGTGGTAGGATACAACGATTTGCAATTTTTTTTTGGATTAACGTTTTTTTCTGAGATCTCAGGACACTTTATGTTGTTACTTTTTTCTTTTTTTTGGGTCAGATCTGATTCCACTTAACATCAAAAAGCAAAACTGTGACTAAAGACAATTAACACTTACTAAGAACACTGAATACTAAGTGCACTGAACTGAAAAGGACAGCCTACCTAATATATTTATGGACACTTTAAGTGATATGTTGTACATTGTTGACATTTACATGTTTGAAATGGTCTAAATGTTTTGTTCATGTCTATGTTTTGGAGCATTTAAATGTTGAATACACTCAAATCACTTTTCTCCCTTTAAGTTGTTGTCAGTGTCTCATTCTGAGTGGAGGGATATTCCTTCTTTAAGTTGAGTTACCACTGCCAGTCTCCTTACGATCCTAACTGAACCCAACAAGAGTAGATTCCCAAATATAGTTTTTTTCCTTGACTTTGTATGACAGATTACTGTGGATTTGACTGATTTTGGACTACTCAGTTAAAAAGGGTGACAACTAGTGGCGAGCCAGCCAGGAGATTGGCATAGTGGTTTTACCTCCAACTCATATGACACACTGAGTGATACTTTTATTTTCGAAAATGGCACTTGACCTTTGTGAACGCTTTAGAGTTGATAGCCAGAAAACCCTGCTTATTACAGGTATTGAAAGACATCGTAGTGAACATGATATAACTAATGTTTTTGAAGTCAATGGTAAGATCTCTAACATTGTCAGGGTCCCTGATGAGCCACATCAGCCCGAAGGCAGAACACTTATAGTGTATGAGTCTGAACAGGCTATCTTAAAGATAGACCCTTCCACCTTAGGGGAAGTTGTCAGCCCTGTAGACCCTACAGTGAAATGGGTTTCCAAAACCATCAGAGATATCACCCAAGAAGAAATGGGCAAGGAAGTGGCCCGTAGATACCTGAAGGAACTTGAGTTTGTGGGAGGGCAGGCTTCCTCAGTATTTTCCAAGGCGAGTTGCAGGCCAGCCCTACCCCCCAGACTGAGACACAGTCACCCGTTGACCATAACGTTAATACGACAGCTGACATCATTCCCAATACTGATTCAAGTGAACCCGTAGAACCCACAAGTGCTTTCAGCCCACATACTGACACTTTTGCTGGTCCAGTACATGTAGACGAGAGCATCTACAACCCTTCGCATATTCAGAAAGTAGTGGTTGAACATGTTATTCGTAATGAGCCAAGTCACGCACCCCTTGCTCACGCTAAGATACGTACCTTCTCAGGCCGACTTCCACGGCCCAACGGTGAAGTCGACTATGAGACATGGCGTACCCAAGTCGATCTTCTACTCAGTGACCCTTTTCTGACTGATGCCCTCAAAGTGAGGAAGATACTTGAGAGCTTACTTAGCCCTGCATCTGAAATTGTAAAGCCTCTGGGGGTCACTGCGACACCAAGCACTTATGTCACTCAGCTTGATTCAGCTTTTGGAGTTGTTGAGGACGGTGAAGAGCTTTACACTGCCTTTCTTGGCTCGAATCAAAACAGCGGAGAAAACCCATCTGCCTTCTTGAACCGTCTTCACAGCCTTCTCACACGAGTCATTTCTAGAGGGGGAGCCCCTCCTACAAATGTAAATGAACTGCTTCTTAAGCAATTCATTAGAGGTTGCTGGGACCAAAGCTTGATAGTAAGTCTCCAGCTTGAAGCAAAAAAGAGCTTTCCACCCTCATTTTCGGAGCTTCTCCTCATGTTAAGGACTGAGGAAGAGCGTCGTTTCGCCAAGTTGGACCGCATGAAGAAACATTTGGGTGCAACAAAAGCTGCTGCACATGCACACTCGGTTTTTAGTATGCCCACCCTTGGCCAAGCGCCACTTGCGACTCCTACTCCAACCGACAGTGAAGCTGTGAAACTCGAACAAAAAGTCAATGAACTCACAAAGCAAGTTGAACAGTTAACTTTAACTCAAAGGCCAAGGAGCACCACCCCAAGTACTGAACCTCTTGTAAGCACTAAATCCAAATCTGTGAACCCAAAACCAAATGAAACTGCCAAGCTTGAAAGTCAAATAGCCGAGTTGACCAAACAAGTCCAAATGCTTGTCCAAAGCCAAAGACATTCAACCAAACCTGAGAAATATGAGCCCAAAAATTCTCTAGCTGTCAACACCAGAAACTCACAGACATTTGCTAAAGTCCCTGGCACACCTAGGGCATGGTTTTGCTTTAAGTGTGGGGAAGACAATCATATCGCAGTAAGCTGCACAAATGACGCTAATCCCACACTTGTCCGAGAAAAGCATGCAGAGTTGAGAAAGAAACAGGCTGATTTTGCTGCACGACAGGCCACAGCCCCGTTTGCTTTAAACTAGTGGCAGCTCCTGTCGTGGGACACCCAGGAGCTGAAACCCTTGATTCCCCCAGTCCCGAGACATTAGCTTATGGTCCTGAAGTGCAAATCACAGAACCCATTCATCCCATAGACAGCCTAGATCCTAACTTCCTCTTCCCTCAAGGTCTCATAGGCCCACGCTGTGCAGCCTCAGTACTTGTTGACGGGGTACCCTGTGAATCCATAATGGACTCAGGCTCACAGGTTACGACCATTTCTGAGTCTTTTCACAAGATGCACCTTTCCCACCTTCCCATCCAGCCAATACATTCTCTTCTTGAAATTGAAGGAGCAGGAGGGCAAAACGTGCCATACTTGGGATATGTTCAGACTTGCATTACATTTCCCGAAAATATTGCAGGCAAAGAACAACAATTAGCTGTTTTGGCCCTTGTTGTTCCTGAGTGTCACTTTAACAGTAGAATTCCGCTGTTGATAGGGACAAATGTGCTTTTACGGGTTTATGGACAGTTAGTACATCAAGATGGTCCCAAGTTCATTCGTAAGCTACACTCTAAGCAGTTTGCAACGATCCTTCAACATGTTGCCCAAGTACAAAGAAATGATACTCATTCCTGCCCTGTCATGTTGCATAGCAAAGGGGCAGTGACAATCCCTGCAAGACACAAACAATGCCTAATGGGAAATGTGAGGTTAAGAAAGAACAACCGGAACACAAGTTTTGTCCTTGAGCCGCATGAGCAATACAAGTTACCAGGTGGATTGCTTCTTGAATCGGCTTTAGTAGACATTCCTTTTAATTCCAGCAGTAAAGTGCCTGTCATTGTACACAATGTTAGTGAACATGCTGTTACGTTGCAGTCAAATAGCATTGTCGCTCAAGCTTGTGCAGCTCAACACGTTTCCCCACTAGCATCGAGTCAAACTCGGAATCCTCCAAGTCAAAATGAACCAGACAGTGACAACCTCACATTCAACCTTGATGATTCTCCCATCCCAGAGCAATGGAAAGAGCGAATTCTGGGAAAACTGAGATCCATCCCTGAAGTTTTTGCTCTCGATGACATGTCCCATGGCCACACCACAGCTGTGAAGCACCAAATCAAATTGAACAATGAAACGCCTTTCAAAGAGCGGCCAAGGCCCATACACCCAAGTGACAGAGAAGCTGTCAAACAACATCTAAGAGAATTACTGGATGCGGGCATCATTCGAGAGTCACAAAGTCCTTTCGCCTCACCAATTGTATTGGTAAGGAAAAAGAATGGCTCGATAAGGCTATGCATAGATTACCGTAGACTAAATCTAAGAACTATTCGAGATGCATATGCCCTGCCAAATATTGAGGAGACATTCACAGCTCTGAGTGGAGCTAAATGGTTTTCGGTCATGGACCTTAAGTCCGGTTACTATCAGGTGGAGGTAGCCGAGGAGGACAAGCCTAAGACAGCTTTTGTGTGTCCTCTTGGCTTCTATGAATTTAATAGGATGCCACAGGGTGTTACAAATGCCCCAAGCACCTTCCAACGCCTGATGGAGAAGTGTGTGGGTGATCTCCACCTCACCGAAGTGCTTGTCTTTTTAGACGACCTGATTGTGTTCTCAGACACATTGGAAGAGCACGAATCCAGGCTAATGAAAGTTCTTAGTCGCTTGAGAGACTACGGTCTTAAATTATCCCCAGAAAAATGCCACTTCTTCAAAACATCTGTGAAGTATTTAGGGCATGTTGTGGATGCTCACGGAGTCCACACCGATCCTGAAAAGATCTCTGCTCTGAAATGTTGGCCGCGCCCATCCAATTTCAAAGAGCTTAAATGTTTTTTAGGCTTCGCTGGATACTATAGACGTTTCGTTGAAGGGTACTCCAAGATAGCCAAACCGTTGAATCGTCTCACTGCCGGCTACCGGCCACCGAAGAAGAGAGGCAAGATTTACAAGAGAGAACCACCCAGACTTTCTTACAGTCCCACTCAGCCTCTCGGGGAACAATGGACTCATGAGTGTGAAACCTCCTTCCGAACAATAATCGAAAAGCTGACTTCTGCACCAATTCTTGCTTTTGCCAACCCTCAACTCCCCTATGTATTGCACACGGATGCTTGTCGGGATGGGTTGGGAGCTGCGCTCTATCAGGAGCAAGAGGGGAGGCTGAGAGCAGTTGCTTACGCTAGCAGGGGGCTTTCTAAGAGTGAACAGAACTATCCCACACACAAACTTGAATTCTTAGCCCTCAAGTGGGCTGTGTGTGAAAAGTTCAATGACTACCTTTACGGTTCTAGCTTCACAGTCCTGACCGACAATAACCCGCTAACTTATGTTTTGACAACTGCAAAATTAGATGCGGCAGGACACAGGTGGCTGGCTGCCTTGTCTACTTACAATTTCAATATTAAGTACAGGGCAGGTCAAGCAAACAAAGATGCTGATGGGTTGTCACGGCGGCCCCAAGAGCCTCCTCATGAAGATGAGGCATTTGTCAAAGAAAAAGCTCGCATTGATGATATGAAAGAACGTCTCATTAACATGCAAAACAATCTTGACCATGAAACGTTTTCTGCCTTGTGTCAGCGTCACTCAGTGTCATGCCATTCAGAAACCCTCTCAGTTGTCGAGAGTCTTGCTATTGACCCCAGCTCAGTCACTGAGGCTTATGGAGAAGACATCTTACCCTCAATGACAGATGCTGATTGGTGCGCTGCACAAAAGGATGATCCTTCTCTCGCTCGTGTTATAGCCCTGTTGAGAAGAGGCTTGAAACCCAGCCCCAAAGAAGCAAATCTTGAATCGTCAGATGTTAAACTCCTTCTGAAACAATGGAACAAACTCGAGCTCAGTAATGGCGTGCTTTACAGGAAATTCAATGACAGAGATTCCCTTGTGTACCAGTTAGTACTGCCCCAAAAGTACCGCGACAGAGCCCTGAAAGGTGTACATGACGAGGTTGGTCACCTCGGGGTTGAGCGTGCCTTACATCTCGCTCGGGCAAGGTTCTACTGGCCACGAATGGCTCAGTCTATTGAAGAGAAGTGTAAGAAATGCTCACGTTGTCTCATGAGGAAGGCCCTTCCCCAAAAGGCTGCTCTACTACAGAATATCCAGGCAACTTACCCTCTTGAGCTAGTGTGCATTGATTACTTGTGTATTGAGCCCGATAGTCGAGACACCAGAAATGTGTTAGTATTGACGGACCATTTCACAAAATTTGCAGTTGCGGTCCCGACAAAAGATCAAAAGGCTAAGACAATAGCCAGGGCTCTTTGGGATCACCTTATCATCCCCTATGGCATCCCTAGCCGTCTGCTTAGTGACCAAGGCAGAGATTTTGAATCTAAGCTTGTGAAAGAGCTCTGCACATTGATTGGGACAAGCAAAATTCGCACAACGCCCTATCATCCACGAGGAAACCCGGTGGAAAGGTACAATAGGACTCTCTTAGACATGTTAGGCACACTGGAGGACAAAGACAAGTATCATTGGAGAGACTTTGTTAGGCCATTAACACATGCCTACAACTGTACACGAAATGACACAACAGGGTACTGTCCATACGAACTTATGTTCGGCAGACAGCCGAGGTTGCCTATTGATCTTGTCCTTGGTACTCACCCGGGCAAAACCAGTCCAAAGTCTTACTCTGACTATGTTAAAGGTCTTCGCCAAAACCTCCAAGAGAGTTACAC